>NC_057819.1:31482121-31785151 GCF_910594005.1 Cervus elaphus
CAGTGGCAGACTTTATTTTTGGGGGCTCCAAAATCACTGCAGATGGTGACGGCAGCCATGAAATTAAAAGACGCTTGCTCCTTGGAAGAAAAACTATGACCAGCCTAGACAGGATATTTAAAAGCAGAGACATTACTTTACCAACAAAGGTCCGTCTAATCAAAGCTTTGGCTTTTCCAGTAGTCATGTATGGATATAAGAGTTGGAACATAAAGAAAACTGAGCACCAAAGAATCGATGATTTTGAACTGTGGTGTTGGAGAAGATTCTTGAGAGTCCCTTGGACTGCAAGGAGATCCAACCAGTCAATCCTAAAGGAAACCAGTCCTGAATATTCATTGGAAGGATAGATGCTGAAGATGAAACTCTAATACCTAATGCAAAGAACCGACTCATTGAAAAACACCCTGATGCTGGGAAAGATTAAAGGCAGGAGGAGAAGGGGATGACAGAGGATGAGATGGTTGGATGGCATCACCAACACGATGGACATGGGTTTGAGTAGTCTCCGGGAGTTGGTGATGGACAGGGAAGCCTGGCATGCTACAGTCCATGGGGTCGCAAAGAGTCAGACACAACTGAGTGACTGAACTGAACTGATATGGAAACAAGGACAGTTTCCTCGAAACCACATTACTAAAATGCTTCACTTCACTTCTTCTTTGACTCTGGCCCTTCAGTTACATTACTGTTATGGTTCAGTTACTAAGTCATGTCCAACTCTTTTTGAAACCCCATGGACTGTCCCATAGCAGCCCCATGGACCTGCTAGGCCCCTCTGTCCATGGGATTTTACAGGTAAGAATACTAGAATGGTTGCCATTGTTTTTTCCAGGGGATCTCTCCAACCTAGGGATGGAACCTGAGCCTCCTGCATTGAAAGCTGATTCTTTGCCCCTGAGCCACCAGGGAATTACATGGGGACCCAGTTGAGTCAAAGAGAAGTTAAGATCACTGAACAGAGTCTGGACCATCTGTCCCTTCTTTGTGCGTTACCCAGACCCACAAAATGCAGACAATGCACATACATATTTTTAGTCATACGGGAATGACAGTAATTTGCTCTTAGGCAGAGAAAAAGAAAGTCACTGATTTTCATTCAGCACTGTGTTTCACTTGGCAATCAGCTCATGGAGCTCTCCCTCAGTTTTTCCATCTACTTAATCTTATAGGGTGCTTCCCAGGTGGCGCTAGTGGTAAAGAATCCATTTGCCAGTACAGGCAAACATAAGAAACACAGATTTGATCCCTAGCTCAGGAAGATCCTCTGGAGGAGAACACGGCAACCCACTCCAGTATTCTTGCCTAGAGAATCCCATGGACAGAGGAACCTGGCGGGCTACAGCCCATGTGGTCACAAAGAGTCAGACACAATTGAAGCGACTTAGCACGCACACAATCTCATAGGATTTCCAAGAGAAGAAAGACATTTAAGTGCTTCATTAAAAAACAGTCTCTGCTGTTGCAATTAAAATTATTATGCATTTTTTCCAAATTGCTTCAAGTTTTGACTGCAATATTTATTTGAGTTCTTACGCACTAGAGTAATTCTTCCGTTAGGGTGTTTTTTAAAAAATCATTTATGAATTTCTTAAATTATAAGTGATCTTTGTCTGATATGAGAGTATTTAAATTAAAAAGCTATAATCACAAAAATCTAAATTCAGGTCTTTCAAAAAGCAAGATACATTTGTGCCAATATTAAGTACTGACTTATACTATGCTGACAGAGCCAGCACCTCATCACTGCCATGCTTTCAGTCATCAGATGTTCCCTGCCTCACGAGTGCTCTGCTAGGTCTTTTTCATTCAGTTCTGAATCTATCACTACACAGTGTCTGTTGAAATTATTAATATTCTGATCCAACTGCATAACCTCTCATAGTTCGGTTGGTAAAGAATCCACCTGCAATGCAGGAGACCCCGGTTCACTTCCTGAATCAGGAAGATCCCCTGAAGAAGGGATAAGCTACCCACTCCAGTATTCTTGGGCTTCCCTGGTGGCTCAGCTGGTAAAGAATCCACCTGCCATGATAGACCTGGGTTCGATCCCCGGGTTGGGAAGATCCCCTGGTGAAGGGCATGGTAACCCACTCCAGTATTCTGGCCTGGAGAATTCCATAACTGTATAGTCCATGGGGTCACAAAGAGTCAGACATGACTGAGCCACCTTCTTCTTCTCAGTGCATAAATATATCCAGTGAAAGTGAAAGTGTCACTCAGTCATGTCCAACTCTTTAAGACCCCATGGAATGTAGCCTGACAGGCTCCTCTGTCCATGGGATTCTCCAAGCAAGAATACTGGAGTGGGTTACCATGCCCTTCACCAGGGGATCTTCCCAACCCAGCGATCAAACCAGCATTTCTCAGGTCTCCCGCATTGGCAGGCAAACTCTCTACCATTTGAGCCACCAGGGAAGCCAGATATATTTAATATTTCATTTACTATAGTCAGGAAATCTTCAAAAACGTATTTAGAAATACATCTACTCCTAAGCCACATACTTTCCTTGTTATTAAATTTAGCAACATGTGCACTAAATCCCATTTTTTTAAACTTTTCTGTCTCATCTGTTCACTCCTTATCTGAAAAGAGCTTACTACCAAATTTAGGACTAAATTTAAAAATAAGCAAAAAATGATTCAAATGAAACCACTCATTGTCCTTCTGCTGCCTTTCTCTCCCTTTGATGCTTGGTGAGTGCATTTTGCAAATTCACACACACCCAAGATGAACATAAACAGAGACATGAAAAGATGTTTGCTTACTCCATTTAAGCTTCACAACCAGAAATGACTGAATCTTCCTTATTTGGATCCAAAAGGCATAGAACCATCTGAACAGAGATTCAATGAAGAGTAGCCCATCAGGATTGAGGAATAGCTAGTGTAAGGCATGTGTGGCAAAGCAGACCCAATATTATAAGTTTATATTTGGAACAGTCATTCTTTATTCCTATTTTAAAAATTTCAAAAAATAGAACTGGACCAAATTGTTTTAACTCAGAATGAATTAAAGACTTATATGTAAGATGGGAAACCATAGAAGAAAAACCATAGACAGGAAAACTCCTAGAAGAAAACATAGGCAAAACACTCTTTGACACAAATCATAGCAATATTTTTTTGAATCTGTCCTCTCAGGCAAAGATAACGAAAGAGAAAACAAACAAATGGGACCTAATTAAACTTAAAAGTTTTTACACAGCAAGGGAAACCATCAACAAAATGAAAGGACATAAAGGGACTTCCCTAGCAGTCCAGTGGTTAGGAGACCACACTTCCACTGCACAGGGCACAGGTTCAATCCCTGATTGGGGAACTAAAATCCCACACGCCATATGGCATGGCCAAATTTTTTTTTTAATTTTTTTAAAAATTGAAAAGACAACCTGCTGAATGGTAGAAAATATTTGCAAATGATATGACCAGTAGAGTTAATATCCAAAATATATAAATAGTTCATACAATTTAATATCAAAATAACAACTTGATTTTTAACATTAAACAGGTGTCACATCCCCCTACCCCCACATATGAGTGAGCTCCAGCAGTTCCTAATACCTGGCCTGTTCTCTTCCACCCCAGTACCAAACCAGCCATGATCCTCAGTCAACAGTAAGAATGAAAGAAAGTCCTGATTTTTTAAATGATTGAATGAAAATTTTTTGAAAGAGAAAAGGGGAATTGAGCTCAACTCTAAAGCATGGGCAGACCTTTCATAGAAAAGAGGAATGACGAGGACCTTGCAGGTGGGAAATATGAGCAAAGGCAAAGAGCGGAGCATCCTGGCATTTTCTGAAGATGTGGCAAAGAACTTCCTTTAGTTGTGGAGGTTCTTGGAAAAGCATTGGCCTCAGGCTAATGCTCAAGGTGAGGCAGCATAGGGAAGGTGGGACCTGCCAGGATGAGGAGGTTTGCGGACGGTGGGGAGTCACTCCGTGCAGGGCCTTGTGTAAACCCCTCTCCCCTTCCACATCGCAGTCGCTCCCGGCAGAGCGCAGAATGTGCCCTGCGACCTGGGCTACTTCCCCTGCGGCAACACCACCGAGTGCTTACCTCAGCAGCTGCAATGCAACGGCGTGGACGACTGCGAAAACCACGTGGACGAGGACAACTGCGGTGAGCAAGCCCCGGGGTCACAGCGGGGCGGGCAGAAGGACCGGGGTCCGCTCCTGGCAGGACCAGGAGGGAGGACTGGACTCCGGGGTCCGGTCACAGCAGGACCCAAGGGCAGGAGGGCCAGTGTCAAGTTGCTGAGACTCTTGAAATAGAAATGGGAAAAGAGAAATGAAGTTGAAAAGCAAAATATATGTCACTGAAGGAAATCTTACATGTATTTTATTAATTTAAAATATTTATTCTTATAAAGAAGATATGGTATTATATATATAATATAATATACACACAACAGAACACCACTCAGCTATAAAAAAAAAAAAAAAGAGTGAAAGAATGCCATTTGCAGCAACACACGTGGACCTAGAAATGACCATACTAAGTGAGGCAGCCCAGACAGAGAAAGACTAATGCCATATGACATCACTTTTATGTGAACTCTAAAATATGACCCAAATGACCTTATTTACAAAACAGACTGGGAGACATGGAAAACAAACTTATGATTACTGAATGCATAAGGAGATTGGGGAGAGAGCAATTAGGAGTTAGAAATGAACAGATACACACTATTTATAAATAAACAACACAGACCTACTCTATAGCACAGGGAATATATTCTTTATCCTATAATAAACTATAATGTAAAGGAATCTATTAAAGAATGTATCAGTATGATAATTTATATGTGTGTAAATGAATCACTTTGCCCTACACCAGAAACTAACACAACATTATAAATCAACTATACTCCAACATATTTTCTTTAATCCGTTCTCTTCTATGTATTTGTATCACAGTTAATATTTCAAGAAAGTAATGATTGTGGCACATGGTTAAATTTAAGCCATAGACCTACTCAGTTAATGTCTTATAGACAGAATGGTGTAATTGTGAGGATGGGCTCTGAAGACAAGGTTGCTTGGTTGAAACCTGGTGCAATAATAACCAGTTATTAACCTTGAAGGTGTTTCTTAACTTCTCTTAGCCTCAATTTCCTTGTGTTGAGAATTGTACCCACACTAACAGAATTTGAAAAACTCCACGGACAAGAGCAGCCTGGCAGGCTACAGGACATGGGATTGCAAAGAGTTGGACACAACTGAGCAACTGCAAACACACACACACGGATATTTGAGCAGATTGAATCAGAAGAGCACAGGTATACAGCAGATGCTGTTCGTCAGCTGCTGGTGCCTGTTCTTATCATTTACTTGGTACAGTTATGAAGGGAAAATGACAAAACAGACATTTTGTCTGTCTAAAACAGACAAAATCAGTAAGTCCAACTTACCTCTCTCTTAACTAACAACCATATTTATGACCTTATAAAGCCAAAAGTAGGGCTTCTAGACAGTTAAAATTTGGCTTTCAATTGGGTTTTTGTTCAAATTTCTAAAGATCTCAAAAACACACATTCATAAAAAGAACTTAAATTGGCTGGATCCGGGGGAGGGAGGTGGAAATGGGCCTTGGTTAATAGTATAAAATAATGAGATTTCTCACTCATGGAAAAATAAAGTGCTATTTTTAGAGGACCAAGATGTGCAAGCACAATTTTGTGCTGCATAAATAGCTGATTCCTCACTGTTATCACTCCCTGAAGTATTACAGACCTTTTCATATTAATTTTATTTATTTATTTTTGGCTGCGCTGGGTCTTTGTTGCTATGGAAGCTTTTCTCTCATTGCAGAGAGCAGGGGCCCCTCTCTAGTTTTGGTACAAGGGCTTCTCATTGTGGTGGCTTCTCTTGCTGTGGAGCATGAGCTCTAGGGCAAGTGGGCTGAGTAGTTGCTGCTCCTGGGCCCTAGAGCACAGACTCAGTAGTTGTGAGCCACGGGATAAGTTGCTCCACGGCATGTGGGGATCTTCCTGGACCAGGAGTGGAACCCACATCTCCTGTACTAGCAGGCAGATTCTTTACCACTGAGCTACCAGGGAAGTCCCTATTACAGACTTTTAAAGGCATTGCCTTGAAGGAATTAAACTTCTAGGTCTGGATAACTGTCTCTAGGTGGTGGCAGTAACTCAGAACTGAGCACAGTCTAAATCTGAGCTTAAGCTGCAGTTGCCTTTGTTTGGGATGGCTGTGCAAATGTTGACCCATCGAGGTCATCACAGAGCACTCAGCTGAGCTCCCCTTGCTATAGCAGGTACCTACTAGCTATCTGTTTCACACGTGGTAGTCTGTATATGTCAAACCTAAATCAGGAAAGGTCTATTTCTTCATCTGTAGAAAAAATTAATTTTGATAAAAAGCATGGGCCTGACTCTTGTGGAAGCAACACTTAGCGAGACCTAGAGACTGTCACAGGCTTCCCAGCTGGCCCTAGTAGTAAAGAACCCACTTGCCAATGCAGGAGACATAATAGACTCGGGTTCAATCCCGGAGTTGGGAAGATCCTCTGAAGGAGGACATGGCAATTGACTCCAGTATTCTTGCCTGGAAAATCCCATGGACAGAGGACCCTGGAGGGCTGCAGTCCATGGGGTCGCAAAGAGTCTGACATGACTGAGTGACTGAGCTCAATGGGAACCAGAATCAGGCTGGAGATGGATTCCCTGTAATGGTTCCTTCTTTCCCCTCTCTTTTCCATCCTCTTCCTCCAGTATTTTTGCACTCTCTGCAGGTCTGTGGCCCATATGTTTCCCCTTCTATTTCTCCTCTCCAGCTGCCCCCTTCCTTCTTTTACTCTCTCTCAATTCCCCTATTTCTTCCTTCTGTTGTCCTCCATTCTTTGCTCTTTCAAACCAAACACACCACAGTGTTCATAAATTAGACTTTATTATTGAACTCATTTCATTAAGCTTATAAGCTGCTCATTTCAAAGATTTTAACACCTTTATTTCCAAAGAAAGAATCCAAGAACTTGTTTTTAATTTCTAAGTAGCTATAAAAAGATTCCTACCACCCCTACCCCACCCTTGGGCTGAGTAAACCAGAAGGGTGGTTTGTATTTTATGGTCAGTGGATTCTTTGAGAATCAAGAAAATCTTCAGTGTGTGTTAGTCGCTCAGTTGTGTCCGACTCTTTGCGACCCCATGGACTGTAGCCTACCAGGCTCCTCTGTCCACGAAACTCTCCAGGCAAGAATACTGGAGTGGATTGCCATTTCCTTCTCCAGGAGATCTTTCCGACCCAGGGATAGAACCCGGTCTCCCACATAGTAGGCAGATTCTCTACCATCTGAGCCATCTATAAATCCCCTGAAGACTATAAAGTGGTGTGTATTTGTGTACATGTGCCTTTTCAATGAGAAAAGTGTCCGTAACTTAATCAGCTTTACAAAAGGTATAGAGTTTTTAAAAGGTAAAAAGCTTCCTTATTCCTATTATTGGCTAAAACAGAAATCTCCCAAAAAGAAACAATTTCATTATGAATTGGAATCAGTTTCTCCCAATTAGCACTCCAAATTTGTTCATATAAAATCGATAGGTCGTGTGCATAGTTTCAAATAATTGCAACAGTAACAACTTTTCCTTACCGTCTTTGATTTCTTTATAAAATAGAAGCAAAGTTGTAGGAAGATTCCTTAACCAGGCATCAGAAGGCTCAGACTCAGAACGTGGAAGTGCCTCTTTCTGTCTATTACTTGGATGAATCCTTTCTTTAGGCTCAGTCCCCTTCCTTTCTTGTGAAACTGGAATAATAAATTTGTTGTGAGGATTAAGTGAATTATCTGGGTAGAAACGCTTGTCATGTAACAAGCACACAGTGAATCTGGACAGACCAGAGTATTGACTACCATGCTTGGCAGTTACTCTGGAAATTCACATCTTTGAAATTCTGTCCCAGGAATTGTTTAGGTTTGACTGGACTCCAAACATGCTTCCCTAGTAGCTCAGTTGGTAAAGAATCTGCCTGCAGTGCAGAAGACCCAGGTTTGATCCCTGGGTTGGGAAGATCCCACAGAGAAGGAAATGGCTTCCACTCCAGTATTCTTGCCTGGAAAATGCTATGGACAGAGAAGCCTAGTGGGCTACAGACTATGGGGTAGTAAGAGTTGGACACGACTTAGTGACTAAACCACCACCCACCCACCACACCAGGGAAGTTCTGGTTTGCAGTTGTGAAGGGAAGTATGAAGCAAGTTGAGACGAGGTAGTATAAGTAATCTGTCCCCAAGGTTCTGATAATAAGTCATCTTAGGGATCTCTGACATGAGCAGGGAATGCTGTATACCACTAACTTTTATGAAAAAGAAATATTCAGAGCATGGATCAAATAACTTCTAGCTACATGTACATATAAATACCTTAAACCTTAACATGTGAAGATAAATAGCATTTTGTTTAATCAATTATTATTAATTATTAAAAATACAGGTGAAATTTGAAAAGCAATTAATATCTTAAATTTTTATTAGACAAAAAAATAATATGCTCTTTTAAAATCTTTGTTGTTCATCATTGTCAACATTTAAAAATCCACATGTCCGGTTTGGTAAATATGGGGAAAATCATGATCCACCCTTATGAAGACATGTCTTTGTAACAAATACTGTGTTAAACTGTTACTGGTCTTCTTATGCCAAAGTTAGATAACGCTCATGAAATTCACCGAAACCGGAAGGTCTCCAAAGGTGGTTCAGAACCAAAGTCATCAGCAGCACCCAGGAACCTGTTGTAAAGGCAGACTCCCAGTCTGCATCTCAGCTCTATTGACTCAGAAATTCTGCCACTGGTTCTGCAATTGCTCTAAAAGATCTTCATGTCATTCAGGTTCACAGTAGACTTTGAGCACCACTGACCTAAACCCAAAGGAGCAGAAAGTAAGGCATGCACTGGAGATAGTAGCCGCAGCAAAACGAAACCAAAATCAAGACTTCAGCATAGCATACAAGCATTCTCATTTGCTAAGAAACTCCATTATCACAATCATTATCAATTTGTTTTCATTTCTATAAGACAAATTGCCACTCTACTAGTGGCAGTCATCTAGAAAAAACAAAAAATTGAACTATGCTCAAAACCTCAAAGATGGCCAGTTGGGATGCTTCTGCTGTCCACATGTAGGTGTGGACATCCTCTTCCCAAAGAGGATGTCAGAATTTCACACCATCATTACAGTCCAGATGATAAAAAATTATGAGATGCAGTTATTTCTTCCTACTTCTTATTCATTTCCTTCACCAGCTGTATTTTTTTCTTTGTTTTATAGTAGCTGGATAATTTACTCTCCCTAGCCTGTCCATTTTTAAGACATCCACATTTAAATTTGGTCTAATGCTAATTAAATCAAGTCAGAAAGTTAGTTCTTTTCAGAATATGTAAACCTCATGCCTATTTGAATAAGCAGCATTAAATGTATTTGTAATCACATAACATATAATATCTTAGAAAGTGAAGTCCCTCAGTCGTGTCTGACTCTTTGCGACCCCATGGACTGAAGACTACCAGGTTCCTCTGTCCATGGGATTTTCCAGGCAAGAATGCTGGAGTGGGTTGCCATTTCCTTAGATATAAATAAAAGGAAAACCCACAGATAAAAATCCCTTTTAGAATAATTATTTACAGCTTAGTATATTGTAGAATAAAAACAATTTTCTAGCAGAAGCAGGGACATTTTTCTTAACTAAACCTTTTAAAAGATACATCCTTTAAAAAGTAGCTCCAAAAACCTCTCCTGTATTCCCTTAAACAATTTAAACATTGACACCAATAATAATTATTAAAGTGGAGAAATAAGTCAAACAGAATTAGTGACAAAATTTAGAGAATTCACTAAAAAACAAAACAGTCACTAAAACAGTGACTGTTTAGTCACTAAAAAAGTCACTAAAAAATGAAAAAATGAAAATCAAATAAATTAAACTGATTCCCCATGGACTGAACTACAATATAAACTGATTATATTTAGAAAGAACTGTTACTTTTGTATTATCACAGGCATTTTAAACAAGAAGTCTTATTTGGCAATAAGTTCCCAGTTCTCTTAGAAAACCTATGAAAAAAGAATATAAAATATTAAAAAATAGTACAACAAGCCTAAGATATCAAATCACTGAACATTTTTCATGGACCTAATACATGAAAAAATTTTAATCAGTTTTTGATGTAAAATGACAAAAATTTTCAGGGATTCACAGGGATCCCTTTCTTTCTAAAATAGTTAGACAATACAGAATTTGTATATATATGTCTACTAGATGGTTATGATGAAGTTCACATCTTTTTCATTCTATCCCTGGAATTGTTTACATTTGACTGGACTCCAAACCAGTGAAGTCCTAGACAAAACTGATTGTATCAGTTTCATAACTTTGATCCTTTCTGATAAGCTCCAACATGGAAATGTACAAACTTTTCCCTGATTTATGCTATTTGATATAATTTCCATAAAATTTCTATATGTTTTTGCCATTATTACTAGCCCATTTTTCATCTCCATACAAAACCATCACAGATTCAACCAGAATAGAGATCAATAAAAACTAATTTTTAAGTATCATTAGCACAGCATTTAGTGTGACAATTATGAACCAAAAAAGGAAGGGCCATTCACTATTTCAACTAAAGCTCTTAAATATGTGGGACAACATGTCTGGGTAAATACCAAGGGGATCTGATAAGATAAAAGTGAAGACTCTCATTCATGTATTATTTGGGGAAACTTCCTTGGTGGTCCAATGGTTAAGACTCTGTGCTTTCATTCCCAGGAGACATGTGTTCAATCCCTGGTCAGGAAACTAAGATTCCCACATGCCACGAGGCGTAGTCAAAAAAAGAGGGGAAAGGAATTATTTTCGTTCATTTTGAATTGAATGCTCTAACTTTACAGTAAAAATGAAATATTAAAATAGCATCAGATTCACAGATGCTTTGCAATTTATCGATTACACCCAGATTTGTATTTTAAAGGAACTCTGCACTTCCAGATTACAATTTGCTAGCAGTTCTTCTGTATTATAAATAAACGGCAGTACAAAGAAGGCTACCCTATATGCAAAACAGAAAAAGAGACACAGAAATACAGAACAGACTTTTGAACTTTGTGGGAGAATGTGAGGGTGGGATATTTCAAAAGAACAGCATGTATACTATCTATGGTGAAACAGATCACCAGCCCAGGTGGGATGCATGAGACAAGTGCTCCGGCCTGGTGCACTGGGAAGACCCAGAGGAATCGGGTGGAGAGGGAGGTGGGAGCGGGGATCGGGATTGGGAATACATGTAAATCCATGGCTGATGCATATCAATGTATGACAAAACCCACTGGGAAAAAAAATAAATAAAAATTAAAAAAAAAAAAAAGAAGGCTACCCATCACAGTCACACTCACCCAACTTCATCCCCCTTGGAGGCAGGTTAAATCACTCTACCATGAAGACCCAAGTTCAGATGCTCAGCTTGATAGACTCAGAGCATCGGCCCTGCTTTGCACTTTGACAGCCTTGTCTACAGGAGAAGGACGAAGACATTGGTTCCTCTGTTTCCGTGTTTGTATTTATTTGCTCCACAGGGAAAATGGAAGCTTCCTCTAATACGTTTTTGGGTGATGCAGTAGGTTAGCATGCTCTAAAAACTGATGTCCCCTCAGAACCTCAGAATGTGACCTTACATGGAAATAAGGTCTTTGTAGATACAATGAACTTGAGGAGTTTCTGGTTTCCGCTAGTGCAGCCCAGGCAGACCCTTCTCCTCTCCCTTTCTGGTCCAAATCTCTTGTCCAGACCGGGAAGAGCAAAGCCTAGCTCTTATTTTTGTTTTTCCACAATCATTGTCAATGCTCAAACCTGGGCCTTTGACAATTAAATACTAAAAATTTGACTCCTTTATTTTCTGCAGACATCTGCTTCATTTCTTCTCCAAGGCAATGAAAGGGGGAAATTCTAGCATCTTGCTACTGGAAAAGGGCAGAGTGCAAGGCATTCAAGGGAAAGAAAACTAACATCCTAAATATTTGCCTGTCACTGGCTGGCACTAATCTATAAGAATTAGATAAACAGTATTTATGGGTATGATGGTGTGATATATATATGTATGATATATACTTTTTAATAGGCTTATAAGAATGTTTGAAGTGTATTCAAGGATCCTTTTAATTTTTAATTGGGCCTTCATTTAAAATTCTGAGTTGCTAAATATTCCTTCATTTCTTCAATACAGCTTTTTACAGAGCTGTCAGAATGATGGCAATGCCAGGCCGTTTGATGTAGAACTTAGCTGTTCTCATTTTAGCATATTTCATCAGAGTTGTGGGTTCATCTTTTTTAAGGCTAAAAACATAAGAGGAAAAGCGACACGCAGCATAAACACATGTATTGATAAACAACTATGCATTGCATGTCCCAAAATGGCTGTTTTTCTGTTTATTATTCTCAAAATAGCATTAGAGAAACCTAAGTAGCTGAACCCTTGGCTTTTCTATAAATACAAACCTTTTTAAAACCTCAAATATGTTTATCTGTTTATCCAACAATCCTTCAAAGTTTGAGTTAACTACACAAAGACTCTCAGCTGAGAATGCTTCCTTTGAGATAGGACACAAAAGGCAGTTTCTGCAGTGGTTCAATTTCCTTTAAAATATCCCCACAATAATGTCACACTCAATTTCTTCAAAGAGTTGCCTCTAAAGGTACTCAGAAATAGAATCACAGATGTAGAAAACAAGCTTATGGTTATCAAGGGGGAAAGGTGGGGAGGATAAATTGAAATATTGGGACTGGCAACTGATACACTATTGATATAATAGATAAGTAATAAGGACTTACTGTGTAGCACAGGGAACTATACTCAATGCTCTGTAATGGGAAAAGAACCTTAAAAAAGAGTGGATATATGTATTCATATATACTGATTCACTATGCTGTACACCTAAAACTAACACAACATTGCAAATCAACTATACTTAATAGAAATTAATTTAAAAATAATAAAGGAAACTATAAACAAGATGGAAAGACAACCCTCTGAATGGGAGAAAATAATTGCAGATGAAACAACTGACAAAGAATTAATCTTCAAAACATAAAAGCAGCTCATGCATCTTAATATCAGAAAAACAAACAACCCAATCAAAAAGGGGGAGGAAGACCTAAACAGACATTTCTCTATAGAAGACATACAGATGGCAAATAAACACATGAAAAGGTACTCAACATCACTCATTATTAGAGAAATGTAAATCAAAACTACAATGAGGCATCACCTCACACCCATTAGAAGGGCCATCACCAAAAATATCTACAAAGAATAAATGCTGGAGAGGATGTGGAGAAAAGGGAACCTTCTTGCATTGTTGGTGGGAATGAAAATTGATACAGCCACTATGGAGGACTGTATGGAGATTCCTTAAAAACTAGGAATAAAGCTACCATATGACCCAGCAATCCCACTACTGGGCATATACCCCGAGAAACCGTAATTGAAAAGACACATGTACCTCAGCGTTCATGGCAGCACTATTTACAATAGCCATAACATGAAAGCAACCTAGATGTTCATTGGCAGATGAATGGATAAAGAAGTTGTAGTACATATATACAATGGAATATTGCTCAGCAATAAAAAGGAACATATCGGAGCCAGTTACAATGAGGTGGATGAACCTAGAGTCTGTTATATAGAGTGAAGTGAGTCAGGAAGAGAAAAACAAATATCATATATTAACGCATAAATATATGATCTAGAAAAATGGTACTGGTGAACCTATTTGCAGGGCAGGAATAGAAATACAAACATAGAAAACAGACTCATGGATATGGTGTGGGGGGAGGAAGGACAGGACGGGAGGAATGGAGAGTAGCATTGACATGTGTACGCTGTGCATATGTGTTAGTCACTCGGTCATGTCGGGCTCTTCACGACCCCATGTCCCGCAGCCAGCCAGGCTCCCCTGTCCATGGACTTCTCCAGGCAAGAATACTGGAGTGGGTTGCCAGTCCCTTCTCCAGGCGATCCTCCCAATATGTAAAATAGATAGCCAGTGGGAAATGGCTCTATGGGCACAGAGTGCTCAACTCTGTGTTCTGTGACAACCTAGAGGGGTAGGTTCGTGCTGTTGTATGGCAGAAGCCAACACAACTATCCTTCAATTAAAATAAATGTAAAAATAAAGGTACCCACAAAGAGGCATACCTATTTCGTCCAGCAAACCATTGTCATTCAAATTCAAGGAGCTCTCACACTACTGGTTTGAAGAACTGGTCTATCTGACCAGGTAAAGTTCAGGTCTAAATACCCCATGGTCTATTCTAATGGCCCAGGACACCTCTACCCTAGGGATCATTACTGCCTGGGAAAAAGATGCTCCACTGTGTCCCCCAGAACGGGTGCTGAGAATTGAGGAAGTATATGAGAATCAAGAATGTTCCACTCAGCATAAATCTAAACTGAATTAACTAAGCACCTATTCATCCATTCTGGTTTTCCTGGTTGGCTCAGGTGGTAAAGAATATGCCCGCAATGCAGGAGACTCGCGTTCGATCCCTGGGTTGGGAAGATCCCCTGGAGAAGGGAATGGCTACCCACTCCAGTATTCTTGCCCGGGTAATCCCATGGACAGAGGAGCCTGGCTGGCTACGGTACATGAGGTCGCAAAGAGCCAGACACCACTGAGCAAATAACACTCATTTCATCCATTCATCAATAAGACTACATTGTAGGCAATAGGATTTATGCCTTCAGTTTCATAAGATAGAGGCACGAATCCCTCAACTTTTGAATATTCAAAATCCCTACTTGAAAGGAACCCAGGAGTGGCCCCTGCAAACCTACAGGACCATTTGGAAAGCATGCTCTGGAACAGGTGGCCCCGCAGGCTGATAAAAGATGCAGAGTCCTGAGCTCCACCCCCAGAAACATTAGCCCAGTATTAAATAGGAGCAGGGCCCAGAAATCTGCATCTTGGGTATATAGCACACTTGTTAAAGTTTTGAAATGGCTCACTTCCCAATGCAGACAATTTTATTACAAATTCAGAACCCCTTGAAAGTAATTTATTAGCCTAAAGCAGTGATTTCCAAGCATGAGCAGACATCAGATCAGCTGGAGGGCTTGTTAAAATGCAGAAACCTGGGCCCCACCTACAGAGTTTCTAATTCAAAGCCCCTCAAGTAGGGTTCAAGAATTTGCTTTTCTTTAAAGTTCCCAAGTGACGCTGAAGCTACTTATTGTGGATCTGCACTCTGAAAACCACTCAACTAGACATGTCTTGTGCAAACGCAAAAGCAAACACTTCCTAAAAGTTATTAAAAGATGGCTTTATGAAAGGGTTGGGCTTCCCTGCTGGCTCAGAAGTTAAGAATCTGCTTGCAAGGCAGAAGTCTTGGGTTTGATCCCTGGGTCGGGAAGATCCGCTGGAGAAAGGAATGGCAACCGACTCCAGTATTTTTGCTCAGAAAATTCCACGGACAGAGGAACCTGGTGGGCTATATAGTCTATGAGGTCGCAAAGAGTCAGACATGACTGAGCAACTAGCACTTTCACTTCACTTTCATAAAAGGGTTAAACAAAATCAAAGTCATTCCACTGAGCCTGAGTTCTCCTTTCATCGTACTAACCTGAATTATTAATTCCAAGCGGGGGTACAGGATTCCCAAGCATATTAAGCCACAGAACTCTCTTCTCAAGGAGAATCCTGGGAAACTGTTTGAGGACAACCTAATATAGCACCATCACAAATTATGCAGTGCCTTCAAGAAACTTAGACCTTTCTCATCTCCCTCCAGACCTCATCTCTTGACACCCCGTCCACCCCACCCCTGAAGCCAAGGATGTCAGGGAATCTGAGAGCATGGAGGAGAGAGATGCGTGCTCAGAATTCAAATTGATGGGTCTCACCTACTTTTCCATAAAACTAAATTGTAACTAATATCTGATGCTAGTGAAATAGTAATTTACTGTTTTATGTACTTTATGAGAGCTAGTAAGAGTCATATTTTAACTATATTGAAAGTACCTTAGAAGTCACTGAGGCAATAAAAATACATAGGCTAAGATTAATTCCTATCATGTTCTCATAAGGAGATAAAATACATATATAAATAGTCACAGTATGAAGCAGATTACAATAAGTATAACAAGATATATGAGCAGTGTGCCCTTAAATTACAGATGACTTGCATTAATCTTATTAACAATCAGCAACTTTACTAGGGGAAAAAACGTGCTTATTCTGATTGACAGGCTTTTTCCGTTGCTAAATCTAACTCTTCTCCACTACAATGTGAGAAGTGCCTTGATCAGAGAAAATTCCATAACGTAGTTCTCTCAAAACTTGCTGCAAGAACCCCCAAGGCATTGATGGAAAATACAGACCTCCAGACACCCTATTGACCAAATAAATCAGAATCTCCAATAGAGAAAGAAGCCTGGAAATCTGTGTTTTTGTTAAGAGCCCCAGTTCCCAAATTTTATTATAATGTAAGAGAGACTGGGTTTTCTCTGAAGTGTCTTTCAAGACAGAGACCCATTCATTCATTCATTGAATTAATAAATACTTATTAATGCAGCATGCAAGACCAGGTTTTTCTTGGTCTAAGGCATTCATTTTTATTCAGAGCATCATTACATGTTTTTAGCTTTAAAAAACTATTTTTAGTAAATATATATATATATATATATATATATCTGATCAATGGTGTTCATATTTCACTACCCACACATACTGGAAGCCATATGCCCTAACATAGTATCCTCTTAGTACCATGCAGTTTACTCCATGATACTTCAAGAAACACCAGAGAATCAATTTCAGTGGGATCATAACTAAAGCATGAAAAACCACTCTGCTCACTGTCTCATACGTCCTTAAAATATGAAGGATATAGGATTTAAAATATAGAAACACATATGCCAAAAGCTGTTTTCTTAAAAATGCTAACTTTCCAACCTTGCAATTTTGGCTACGTTTTCTATTCCTGCCTTCTGGTGAGAGGAAGTCATGGGTGAGAAGAAGAAAATGCTTTGGGAAAGCAGGACGGAAGGTAAATGTTAATTATGAAAAGGCTTGTTTGTTTGAAGATGTTGCTATTTAAAAAGAGAACGCCCTACAAAATATATGCTCTGACTTAGGGAAATATTATATAAACTGTCTTGTCCTGTTTCCTTCTGCATTCTCAAATTCCACATCACCCCGCTTTCTCTTTTCCCTCTCTTTTTCCCTCTCTCTCGTGTGTGTGGGTGTGGGTGTGGGTGTGTGTGTGTGCTGAGGTAGAATGAGATAGAAAAGGAGAGAAAAGATAGGATTAGAAAGGGACTGAGCAGTGAAGCAGTGTAAGTGACTACATTATTTAGGTTTGTTGGACTAAATTGTTGCAAATACACCGTGTATGGTGAACCCCTTTAGGACAGAAGGGTGAGAAACTGATGCTGAAGGACAAAGCATTAGGAAAGGTTGCTAATGCCCGTAATGCGAAGCACTGCACCACCTATTAATGGTAAAAGTGCTGCATATTGAAACAGCTCACTTGTAAAAGCTCAGTTAAACATAGGGCCTGCTGAAGAACCAGAGCGAAGGAAAAGCAACACCTACTGGCTGTCATGCAACCTTCCCGTCTTATGAATGTCATAGCGGCAGTGAGACGCCACCAGTGGAAGCAAGCCCGGCTCTGCCAAGCCGCCACGTCTTCTGAGTCCCATCACTGTGTGCTGAGGTCCAGGTGGATGGGTCAGGACACAAACGTGAGCATGGGTAGCACTGCCCCTGCCCCAGACAGGCCTTGGCAGCCTGCGAGGTTGAGTCGTTCAGACTTCCACCCTCCAGCTGTAGATACCAAAAAAACTCTTCTATAGAATAATCAGTGCCTTGTCACATCCAGAGCCTAATTCAGAGAAAAGGTAACGATTATCTTATAAAGAGAAAAGATATCTAAGCCAATTGAGTCTTAAATTGAAGAAAGTAGGGAAAACCACTAGACCATTCAGGTATGACCTAACTCAAATCCCTTATGATTATACAGTGGAAGTGAGAAATAGATTTAAGGGACTAGATCTGATAGACAGAGTGCCTGATGAACTATGGACAGAGGTTCGTGACATTGTACAGGAGACAGGGATTAAGACCATCCCCATGGAAACGAAATGCAAAAAGGCAAAATGGTTGTCTGAGGAAGCCTTACAAAGAGCTGTGAAAAAAAGAGAAGAGAAAAGCAAAGGAGAAAAGGAAAGATACTGCCATTTGAATTCAGAGTTCCAAAGAATAGCAAGGAGAAATAAGAAAGCCTTCCTCAGCAATCAGTGCAAAGAAATAGAGGAAAACAACAGAATGGGAAAGACTAGAGATCTCTTCAAGAAAATTAGAGATACCAAGAGAACATTTCAAGCAAAGATGGGCTCAATAAAGGACAGAAATGGCACGGACCTAACAGAAGCAGAAGATATTAAGAAGAGGTGGCAAGAATACACAGAAGAACTGTACAAAAAAAGATCTTCATGACCCAGATAATCACGATGCTGTGATCACTCACCTAGAGCCAGACAGCCTGGAAAGTGAAGTCAAGTGGGCCTTAGAAAGCATCACTACGAACAAAGCTAGTGGAGGTGATGGAATTCCAGTTGAGCTATTTCAAATCCTGAAAGATGATGCTGTTAAAGTGCTGCACTCAATATGCAAGCAAATTTGGAAAACTCAGCAGTGGCCACAGGACTGGAAAAGGTCAGTTTTCATTCCAGTCCCAAAGAAAGGCAATCCCAAAGAATGCTCAAACTACCGCACAATTGCACTCATCTCACACGCTAGTAAAGTAATGCTCAAAATTCTCCAAGCCAGGCTTCAGCAATACATGAACCGTGAACTTCCAGATGTTCAGGCTGGATTTAGAAAAGGCAGAGGAACCAGAGATAAAATTGCCAATATCCACTGGATCATCAAAAAAGCAAGGGAGTTCCAGAAAAACATCTATTTCTGCTTTATTGACTATGCCAAAGCCTTTGATTGTGTAGATCACAATAAACTGTGGAAAATTCTTCAAGAGATGGAAATACCAGAACCCTTACCTGCCTCTTGAGAAACCTATATGCAGGTCAGGAAGCAACAGTTAGAACTGGACATGGAACAACAGACTGGTTCCATAGGAAAAGGAGTACGTCAAGGCTGTATATTGTTACCCTGCTTATTCAACTTATACGCAGAGTACATCATGAGAAACGCTGGGATGGAAGAAGCACAAACTGGAATCAAGATTGCCGGGAGAAATGTAAATAACCTCAGATATGCAGATGACACCACCCTTATGGCAGAAAGTGAAGAGAAACTAAAAAGCCTCTTGATGAAGTGAAAGAGGAGAGTGAAAAAGTTGGCTTAAAGCTCAGCATTCAGAAAACTAAGATCATGGCATCTGGTCCCATCACTTCATGATGGTGTGTGTTGCTGTGCCCTCCTCCAGGGGATCTTCCCGACCCAGGGATCGAATTCATGTCTCTTACGTCTAACTTGCATTGGCAGGTGGGTTCTTTACCACCAGCACCACCTGGGAAACCCAGTTATACCTTAACGATTCACAATACTTCCATTGATTCTATGGCTAACAGTAATGAACTTAAATGCTATTTTATAACAGCTTCTGATTGTCATTTAAATGAGTTTTTCTAAAATCCACAGAATGATGATGTAAGAGCCTGTAGAATGGAAGTGAAACAGGCAAGAGAGCAATGGATAACAGCAACAGCTAAATATTTCAAGGCAATGTCATATAAAAGTTGAAATTTCTACAAGAATATACATTGATTAAATCATATTTGGGGCCTAGAAATGATTACAATAATTTTATTATTATAATCCTTCAGTTAGTTTTAATAATTCTCTTTCTTAGTCAGATCACTTAAACTTCTGAGAATCAGTTTTTCCATCTGTAAGTGAAGCTGGCAATAATGACCAAATAGAGAATAAAATAAAAACTAGTAATACAGTGTAGTACATACTTGCTAAATGCCAGTCCTCCCAGGGCTAAGTGCTAATATTCAACTTCTCTGTTAAAAAATCAGAGAATTTAAATTTCTCACAGTATCATCCTTTCTTGTAGCTAAGACACAAACTCAGTTTTTAAAAGTAAAATCTTGCCTAAAAAAAATCAAACGCAGCTAACTCAGAAAAGGGAAACAACCCAATGCCATAGACCTCAAAACCTGACAACCAAGGAAAGAAATAGATGTTTCTGGAGCCCAGTAGAGCAGAGCATTCTGCAAGACCCCTGACCCCATCCCCAGAACCCATATGGGCGATGCAGTAAGATGCTGGAAATTATCCCCACCCTTCCTGCAGGCAGCCCACTGAACCAAACCACACTGAAGTACACAGGTTCAGAAAAAAAAAAAAATCACTGCTTTGTCCTCACTCATGAGACTCCACCTGAATTCCCCCAAATGGTTAAATATCCAATGCCACTTAAACCATGCTTTAATTCAATAATTAAATGTCTCTATATCTATCAAGGTCTCATACAAGAAACTCAAGGTATGTCAAACAGAAATAAGATGCTTATAAAATTCTCAGGCTGAAAACATAAGCATCAGCAAAGCCCCTACGATAGCCCCTAAATAATGCTGAATCCAAGAGCACAGCCCCAACGCTCCCATCTGGAGACGGAGACACAGCTGGTCACATCCCCAATGCCCTGCCACCGTTATGGCAGAAAGTGAAGAGGAACTAAAGAGCCTCTTGATGAAAGTGAAAGAGGAGAGTGAAAAAGTCGACTTAAAACTCAACATTCAAAAAATTAAGATCATGGCATCTGGTCCCATCACTTCATGGCAAATCAATGGGGAAACAATGGAAACAGTGAGAGACTTTACTTTTGGGGGCTCCAAAAATCACTGCAGATGGTAACGGCAGCCATGAAATTAAAAGACGCTTGCTCCTTGGAAACAAAGCTGTGACCAACCTAGACAGCATATTAAAAAGCATTACTTTGCCAACAAAGGTCCGTCTAGTCAAAGCTATGGTTTTTCCAGTAGTCGTGTATGGATGTGAGAGTTGGACTATAAAGAAAGCTGAGCACTGAAGAATTGATGCTTTTGAACTGTGGTGTTGGAGAAGACTCTTGAGATTCCCTTGGACTGCAAGGAGATCCAACCAGCCAATCCTAAAGGAGATGAGTCCTGAATATTCATTGGAAGGACAGATGCTGAAGCTGAAACTCCAACACTTTGGCCACCTGATGCAAAGAACCACCTCATTGGAAAAGACCCTGATGCTGGGGAAGATTGAAGATGGGAGGAGAAGGGGATGACAGAGGATAAGATGGTTAGATGGCATCACCGACTCGATGGACATGAATTTGAGCAAACTCCAGGAGTTGGTGATGGACAGGGAATTCTGGTATGCTGCAGTCCATGGGGTTGCAAAGAGTCAGACACAGCTAAGCAACTGAACTGAACTGAAAGTAACTAGCAAGCCTCCCAGAAACAAGCAACCTCATTGGACAGGGGAAGGCAGCTGCTTATGCTGGCCAGGGAGGTTCAGTAGGATAGGGATTTAGGGGGATGCAAATTCAACTAAACATGCTCAAACGTCTCATTACAATTCCCAGGGTCCCTCTCTTTTCAAATCAGAGTCCTAGTGTTCACTTAAAATATAGGAAAAGGGCTTCCCTTACGGCTCAGTGGTAAAGAATCTGCCTGCCAATGCAGGAGACATGAGTTCGATCCCTGATCTGGGAAAGTCCCACATGCCACAGAGAAGCTAAATCCATGAATCAAATATTGAGCTTCTGCTCTAGAACGAGAGAACCACAACTGCTAAGCTCATGTGCCATAATTGCTGAAGCCCACATGCCCTACGGTGTGTGCTCTGCAACAAGGGAAGCCACCACGACGAGAAGCTCACACACCACAACTATAGAAATTGCACAGCAACAAAGACCCAGAGCAATCAAAAATAAATAAATAAATAAAAGATAGGACAAAATGTGAATTCAGCTTATGTTGTAACCTTAGCAACTCATTAGATTTGAGTCCTATCTGAGTCCCGAGGTCCCAGAAGATAAAAGGTTATCTTAGGGTAGTTATGGCAGCTCCCTGGTTCTCTGAACCTTCTTGAGCTGATGATGTCATACCCTGAGATTGTCATTTTCTCTCTTTAATCTCTCCAGGGCTATCCTCATAGTCACTTCATTCCACAACACTTGACATTTCTTGTTTTCATTCTGATGCGTTACCATAGCAATTGCTTTGCCAGAGTCTATCTTCTGAAGAGGCACATAAGCCCAGGAAGCCATAAGTGATCATTTAAACAACTTTTTGGTCACAGTGTGCCATAGACTATGAGAGTACAATTTTCTAATAGTAACAGGACTGTCATTATCTTCAAAACCATTCAGGTCAGATAACCAATCCAATGTTATTATCCTTGAGATTGTTATCTGCAACCCCTTCTGGAAGGAGAAAACAGAAACCACTCTGGAGTTTGGGAGGCTTAAGGAAAAAAAAGAGGTTTCACTTGGAGAATAATGTGTTTATAGAATCGTTATAAAGAATATAGAGGCAGGAGTGGGGAAAACACTAATATACTTGCAAGCCCAAGATTAAGAAGCATCCACTATGGCTCATCAGCTCTTTACCCAGGAAGCTGGGACCATGGTAACTGTCCCACCCACAGCAGGTACCCACAAGGAGTCTACAAACTTCCAGTCTCGCATGAGTGCATCCCACTGGTGGAAATATAGCTATAAGAGCTGAACTTCTTGGAGTCTGGAAAACATAGAACTAAGTTACCAGCTTCTAAAGAATGAAAAAGCATTCTAAACTGAATGGTGGGAGAGCAAAAAAAAAATAAAAATAAAAAAATAAAAGGATGCATTAAATCTTTACAGTTGCAACAAGCTACCGTCTCTATTCACCTGAACAAACTTAGTCTTTCAAGTTCCTTCCTTCCTCCTGTGACTCTACTCACAATGTCA
This sequence comes from Cervus elaphus, assembly GCF_910594005.1. Lineage (NCBI taxonomy): Eukaryota > Metazoa > Chordata > Mammalia > Artiodactyla > Cervidae > Cervus > Cervus elaphus. Next base: position 31,505,081 of record NC_057819.1, read on the forward strand.
AGGGTCAGCGAGGCACTTTGACCTGGTTCCTGGTTGTTCAGACGCTGGGATTTGCTGTTTCTGGGGTGTCTCTTTTGTCCATCCAATTACTGGCACTCAGCTGGAGTCTCAAGCTGATGTCTGCAGAAGGTAAACTTGAGGTCCATCAACCGTCTCCCTCTGAGATATCATAAAAATATCATTGGGATATCATTATACTGCCTTGCTACTTGTGTTTATTTTGAAATCCTTCATAATAAAGAAGTGTTCAAACTAATAAGCAACACTAAAAGATGGAAACAGCTATAAATACAATCTTTAAATAGCATCTCTTCTTTCCAACTTATTTTTAGTGAAACTTTAAAAGGAAGCCTAATTTTACAGGCATACATAACACTTATGTTAGAATACCTTTCCTTTCCCAAATGTAATCTTCATGAAAGACTTAATGAGCCATGGAAAATAAGAAAATAACCTGGAGATGGAGGAAATTTGTACAAATTATATTTAATCAGATAGGAGCGTATTCAAAACATTTTCTGAGTTGAGCAGCTCATTCACCAATCCAGAAAATTTAGGAGAAACAGCAAGATTATATGGAGAAAGATGATGAGTTCCATTTGGAGAATGTTGTGTTCTAGGTGCTTATAGTGAGCAGAGTCCATGTTACACAAGATAAAGTGCAGACTGGAAATGTAATTTGGAAGTCCTCTGATTAGACGGAAAACCATGGATGAGGTTAGGTTCACCAAATCCAGGCAAAGTTGCACTATCTGGACTCAATCTTGGGTTTGAATTATACATACACAGCAGAAATAACTTATAAAATAGATGCCAGATTTAAATTTAGTCCTAAATTACACAAGATAAGCTTTTATCACTTCTATCACCTGTTTATATGTTGGAAAGTTAGTGTTCGTCCCTCAGTCGTGTCTGATTCTTTGTGACCCCAGGCTCCATGGAATTCTCCAGGCAAGAATACTGAAGTGGGTAACCTTTCCTTTCTCCAGGGGATGCTCGCCACCCAGGGATTGAACCCGGGTCTCTTGTTTATGTTTATGCATCTTTAAAGAGTCCCAACAGCATCCTGAAAACAGGATCCTTTGGGAAGGATCCCCTTTAAACCCATCCCCAACCTGCAATGGGATAAGGCTGATACCTCTGCAGATGGTACAGAGAAGCTTCTCCTGCACCCCAACTCACATCCTTTCCATCTCATGACTGGCCTCATGGTCTCAGATTCAAAAATAACTGCAAGTTCATGAGGAATTTTGTGAGGAAAAATTATTTTTTCCCTCCCACCAAATGAAGTTTTTGTTTTTTTTTTTTTTACTATTTTTGGCCTCATTTTTTTAATGAGACAAGAGTTTCACATCAAAATCAGAAAATATAGATGAGAAAATATGTAAGCATTCAGAGGATAATCACTCAACACTACCCATGATACCATAGCGCCTTAAAAAAAGAAAAAGATCATGCTGGTCATGTTATTTTTTCTTTTTCTATTTAACAACTATGGCCGTCCATCTCCAACATCAGTCTACCCGATTGGAGAGACTGAGGGAAGTTAAAATGAAGATGCTAAGAACAGTGTACTGTGTTTCAGTACATCTAAAGTACTGTTTGTTACAGTTATATTTAAAATAGATAACTCACAAGGACTTAAAGCACATGAAACTGTTCAATACTCTGTAAAAACCTAAATGGGAAAAGAATTTGAAATGGGACAGATACATGTATATGTATAACTGGATCACTTTGCTGTACATGTGAATCTAACACAACATTGCAAATCAGCTTTACTCCAATATAAAATTAAAAACGTGTGGCTTGAACACTGCTTGCTGAAGAACCACCTCTAGTGCCTATTGAAACCAGAGATTAGGGGACCTGTGAAATCAGGATGTCTAAGTGGGGGGCCAGAAATTCTCCTTGTTGACAAGCTCCCAGATGATCTTTCTCTGTTTGTCAATCACCCATTTCTTTTTTAAATTAATTTTTATTAGAATGTAGTTGATTTACAATGTTTCATTAATTTATGTTGCACAGCAAAGCAATTTAGTTGTGTATGGGCAAATTCTTTACCATCTGAGTCACCAGGGACGCCCTGGATATGGAAGCATACATATAAATCTGCTTTTTTAGATTCTGTTTCCAAAAGGTCATTATGTTATCTTAAAGAGAAGACCTGTTTTCCCCAACACTCCAGAATATTTCTATTCTTGAACCTTTCTGTTCTCTGATCTTTATTTTAGGAGACATCAACGGATGGTCTACACAATTTGACAGATATTATGGCAATAACTACAAAATGATGTCCTTGTATCCCAGTATCGTGGCAGAAACATCTGAATGCTGTAAGTAGTTAGAAGGGCTGAGCATCCTTGTCTATGGGTTTATAGTAAGACACCATGTTCTTAAAAGTTGGATACAATGTTTTTAATATTTTTATAAAGTTAATTGCAGTTTTCTATTTGCAAAATTATAATTTTCTATTAGACATACAACCTGAAATTGAGAAATTTATTTTTAAATGACTTGGGGATCATAAGTGCAACAGGACTAAATCATGCTAGGTATGATGTGAACAAAATTAATGTCAGTGCATTGGGGTTTCTATTTTACATATCCCCTTTACACAGTCACTGTAAATTCTGATATAAAAGCAACTCCAATTTAAAGGGAATGGAAACAAGAGCAGAGAAGCTGTTGGGATTTTAACATTTTTAAGTGAAAAAGCTTCTTGGGTCTAAGTCATACTTTACAGCTACCAAAAAGCCTTATTTGTTACAATCTACATTTAGTCACATAGCAAAAACTTACAAAAACCGTGGAAAGGATTGTAGGAGGGTATAACATTGAGGATAAACTCTGTAATTTCTAAAATCAGGAGGATCAATATACACAATTCTTTTTAAATAAATTGGGTTTATTCTAATAAATTATTCACATATAGATGTGTGCATTAAAGTTGTAATTTCAATCATAGCTTTCAAAACTTTGGTTAAAAGGAAGGGCTTGGGGAAAAGAATCCTTTACTACATTTTCCACTTTATGTTCTACCACAAATTGTAAAGTGCAGCTTTTTAATTTTTTTTTAATATTTTTTGCCTTTACTCCTCAAATAAAACTAATAAAAAACTGCTATCAATCCCCACTTCAAGTGGATATAATCCCTCCTGTTAATCTCACAGGTCACTCAGCAATCTATCTCAACCACATGTTGTCTTCTTGTCAAAATATGGAAACCGTGGAACTTCCTTGGTGGTTCAGTGTTTAGGACTCTGCACTTCCACTTCAGGGGGCATAGGTTTGATTAGGGTTAGGGAACTAATCTGTGTTTAGGAACTAAGATCTCGCGGGCTGCATGGTGTGGCCAAAATATATACAGAGAGAGACCAGATTACTTGATCATGAAAAAGCTGAAAGCTTTTGGAAAAGGAAAAAGTTAACAGGTATAATTTAACTACTAATATCAAGCATAAAACTAATGGATTAAGCCATACAGTCTCAAAATATCATTTTTATTTTCTCTTTTGATTTATTCTATATCCTTTTCATTTCTTAAATTTCAATTGAATCTTTTTATATTTCACATTATTCCCAAAAGGATGTTAGGAAATTTTCAATAAAAATAAATATGGCTATGAACAGACATAACCCATTAACTTGACATAAGAGACAAAAATTCCATGGTAAATGGGAGAAAGAAAATTATATAAGAAAACCTCACTGAGAAAAGTTACTACCTAGTTAATTTTGTAGTCATTAGGTCAAAGAGGGAAAATAGTGGGTCACATAACTTTGATAGTCTGGTCTGTAAAGCAAAATCAAACAAATGGGAAAAACAGATCAAGTCAGCAAGAGAAATAAATTTTTTACCAGATGATGAGCTCTGGGAGAAATGTTCCCTAAGTATTCTTACGCAAGAGGAATGCAGCTACACCAAAAATGATACTTCAAAAAGTACAAAGGCAATTTTTTATCTGTTCTTAGAAATGAGCAAACATATAATTTTTAACTAGAATTTTCGAGAAAGATAGGGGTGGGGTGGTAATTTAAAATTCAGTATCTTTTTTCAAACTTAAAACCAGTGTAAAAATTAAATGTAAAGTATAGTGTAAAATTAGGGGGTGAAACTTAAATTAAGGTTCCTACTATATCACTTTATCCAATTTTATTATAATAAGTATTTATTGGAAACTTAACTGAGAAATTTAACTGGCTTATAATACTTTATGACTGGATGAAATGTGAGGAACTCACATTTATAAAGTCACCTCTCAAGAAAAATATCGTGGAAAATATATCCATCATAATAAATATATTCATAAAGTTTAAATTTGAGGAATATGGAAAGTATATTGATTTGGAAAGAATTATTTACTTAGCCATAACTTCACCACTCAGAAGCTACCAGCATTAACTTGCTGGTTCATTACTCATCTTTCTTTTTATTTTAGCATAGTTGAAATTTTCTGTGCAATCCATTCTTGTCATATTTTCAGGTAGCATTTTAGCATAGTCAAGTATTCATACTATAAATCTTTCAAAATACCATAAATTTTTAAGTGACATAATTTGCTTCATCCTTCTTTCCTGGTAGGATATTTAGGTGCTATTCTTTCACTTTCCTCATCAACACGTATGAATTATCAATCTTAACTGAGCCTATAAAAATAGGAAAAAAACACCAGATTAATGCTATCTTCTCCACCTTCTATTTTTACCCTTTGTACCAACTTCTCAGGCCATTCATCTCCCCTCCGAAAGCTCCCTGTCCCCTCCCAACAATACACACGTTAGCACAGGAATTTAGATAGAACTACTTTTTAGGGGGAGAAGGCAATGGCAACCCATTCCAGTACTCTTGCCTGGAAAATCCCATGGACGGAGGAACCTGGTAGGCTGCAGTCCATGGGGTCGCTAAGAGTCCGACCCAACTGAGCGACTTCACTTTCACTTTTCACTTTCATGCATTGGAGAAGGAAATGGCAACCCACTCCAGTGTTCTTGCCTGGAGAACCCCAGGGACGGGGGAGCCTGGTGGGCTGCCGTCTATGGGGTCACACAGAGTCGGACACAACTGAAGCGACTTAGCAGCAGCAGCAGCAGTTTTTAGGGATCCGTTGCCAAAATGGTCACTTACAACCATAAGACTGTTCAAAGCTTCTTGGCACAGACTCTGCTGACAAAACACACAAAACCTAAATTATGATCGTAAGCTCTCAGGATTCTGTAGGAAATCTGCGGAGCTGTTTGGAAGGAGACAAAAAGCACCTGTGGCCATATATCTGAGTAAAGGAATACCTGGCTGCTTCCAAGGCTGGAGCTCACTGTGCAAATTTCCCACCATCATCCACCATCTTTGCCTCCAGAATGTCTTCTTTGCCATCAAGATGCTTTTCCACTCTCCAGAAACTTTCCTGTAAAGGTTCTAGACTAAAAGTCTGCAAACAGAAAGTTCTCACAAGAAGTTTTGTCTGTCCTATGATGATTAAAATGTTTTTAAGTATTACTGTTTATAAGTAGGTAATTATATAAAAAGTATTGCTTTTCGGGCTTCTTTGAGGAAGTTGGTTGACTTGGCCACACATGCTCCTATGGTAATAGGGCAACAGTTAGGAGAAGCTGTCCCACTGGGACCCCAGGATGCGATCGGTACCCACTTTGCCTGCCTCTGTAGACATTCAAGTCTATAAGCTCTGCTCTAAGCGCAGGGTTTCAAAGTAAATGTAAAAGAGAATATGCCCCATTGCTCTTGATGAGGCAGCATCCATTCTTCATCAACTCAGGGATCAGACGATGTCTATGACACTGAATAATATTCCCATTTAACTATATGAACACACCACCCCAAATCTCTAATAAACCTTAGCAATATTGGGAGCCCACAAAGGTAGCCGAAGGCATACATCCCAATTTTCCCTCTCTTTCCAACTCCCATCAGTAAGAACAGAATAGCTATGCATAAAAAATGTTCACTTCCTTAAGTGAAGCAGTAGGCATCCTTACAGTCCTACATAAACCAAAAGAAGTCCTTTGAAGAGTTCCTAAATTTAAAAAGAAAATCTACCAGCACTATAGTTCACAGTCAAGTTCTTTTTCTTGCCAGTTAAAAACAGCTTAGTATTCCATTAAAATGAACACTTTATTCTTAAGTAGCAGCTTTAAAATGAACAGTAAAGCGTATCACACACTGTCATGTCACCTTTAGACATAGCTACTCTCCAAGGATAAAATAAGATGACTTCATTTTCCAACAAATGGAGAAGAACAAGCTGCTACTTTTTTAAATGCATGGGCCGTTAAATGTGTATGTTTCCTTATCTTAAGGTCCTAGTATCATTTTAATGTTTAAAGCAAACTTTTGGAACCTTAATTTAAAGCTTTGCACAAATTGCTTATATAAGACATGACACAGTTTTGTGTATGATTTTCTCATAGTTTTTTGCTTCTTTCTTTTCCTTCCCCTCCTGTTTCTGGTCCCTCATCATCCCCTCTCCTCACTACATCCTCTTTACTCAGTGGTCGGTTCTGCACCCATGCAATGCATTTGCCAAGGTTTAGAACTTGAATGTGATGAGATCAATTTACGAGCTGTTCCATCAGTTTCTTCAAATGTGACTTTTATGTAAGTAGAAAAAAAAGTTTTCATTCTGACAGCCAGTACAGCACCTGTAAAACTGAATCATAATTAAGGCATAATCATCATTATTAATAATGCATTGTCATTCAAGATGATATCGTTGTTCTTTGGTCAATTATAATGATTGCTGATATTTATTTGTATTTACTAAATGATAGATCCTACTCTAAGTTATTCTCTGACTCACTTATTCAGTCCCTCATAACAATCTTATGAAGTATTTAGTATCACTATGTTGTATCTAAACAAAAGATGCCATCAAGTGTATGTGCTACTAAAGAAAAGAAGCTACGATCAAGCTATTATATAAAACTTTCTTAACACTGGAATTAACACATTAAAAGAGTCAGTTTTTTAATTATTGGAAATAAATTTTAATACACTCATGTATAAATAAAAATATAAAGCAAGTAAAATAAATTGGCATCCAACCCCATTACTTCATGGCAAATAGAAGGGGAAAAGGTGGAAGTAGTGACAGATTTCCTCTTTCTGGGCTCCAAAATAACTGCAGATGGTGACTGCAACCATGAAATCAGAGGACTATTGCTTCTTGACAGGAAAGCGATGATAAACCTAGACAATGTGTTGAAAAGCACAGACAGTGCTCTGCCGACAAAGGTCAGTATATCAAGGCTATGGTCTTCCCAGTGGTCACGTATGATTGTGAGAGTTGGACCATAAAGAAGGCAGAACACCAAAGAATTTTTGATGCCTTCGAACTGCAGTACTGGAGAAGACTCCTGAAAGTCCCATGGACAGCAAGGAGATCAAACCAGTCAATCTTAAGGGAGATAAACCCGGAATATTCACTGGAAGGACAGAGGCTGAAGCTGAAGCTCCAGTATTTTGGTCATCTGATGCAAACAGACAACTTGTTGGAAAAGTCCTGATGCTGGGGAAGGTTGAAGGCAGAAGGAGAAGAGGGCATCAGATGATGAGATGGCTCTGGGAGACGGTGAGGAACAGGGAGGCTCGGCATGCTGCAGTCCATGGAGTCGTAAAGAGTTGAACACAACTGGGTGACTGAACAATAACAACAACAAAATAAATTGGATAAAATATTCTATCACTTCACATTTAAAATCTAACTCTTCTGAATCACATTTGACCCTGAGACTTGATGTTCCTTTTTTCCCTAAATAACTCATACTTAGCCATGTAAAAGAAAATTATCCTCATAATAAACAGTCCTACTTTGAATTCAACAAACTTCAACAACACAAACACACACATTTGGCTGAAAATTTTAAAAGAAATTAGCAAAGAATAGACATTTTAATCCAATATTTCTGCTGAGTTTTTTGTTTTCATACAGATGTTTTAGTGTCTTATAGCTCTGACTTTTGTATATATGAGGATGAGATAGAAGCAATTCTTAAGGTGATAAATGTTGGCAAGTCCTGCCCTTTTCAACCCAAACCACATAACACTGCAACTTATATGTTTGACATATTTAAGGAACAGGAAAGAACTCCAGCTCAGAGTTCCCGTACACAATGGCATAATCAAATTAACAGAATCTAGGGAGATTAACCAATTTGGCAATGAGCTGAGAACACCAGACAGGTTAAGCCACAAAGATTTGTTTTCCAAAGGAGGTGACAGTCTCCTGTATACTAAGGACAGCATTCAGTCTCACCCTACTATTTTCAGAGTAATTAGTCCTGCCAGAAAAAAGATACCTCCCCCCCCCCAAAAAAGTCTGAGGTCCTGTGGAGAGTTTCTGTGATTTAAATTATGACTAGAACAGCTGGGTATAAAAATTTATGATGATTTTACTCTAGTTTCAAAGAAAAAAATTATCACTAGTACTGCTTGTACGGAAATACTAGCAAATCCAAATCAATGAATACCCTGATGTTGGTAATCTCATTTTTCATTTTCCCACAAGTAGAATTTGAATATATTTTTCAACAATTTAATTATTTTTTGTAAAAGAAAAAAGAGGAAGGGAGCTGGAGGAATGGAAGTGGATATAACAATGACTAAGAAGAGAGTCTAAGTGCCCCTGAAGGCATTCTAATTCAACTTAGAAAAGGCTGTCCTGGCTCAAAATACATATATACATGCATCCAAACATATAGACATTTATAAAGATATGTATACAGACCTATGAGCTGCCAATTTTCAACCCTTGATATAAAAAAAAAAAACTGGAATCAGATCTTTTTTTTAAATTGAGGCATAGTTGCTTTACAGAGTTATGTTGTGTGCTGTGCGCTAAGTCATTCCAGTCATGTCTGACTCTGTGCAACCCTAAGAACTGTAGCCTGCCAGGTTCCTCTGTCCATGGGATTGTCCAGGCAAGAATACTGGAATGGATTGCCATTCCCTTCTCCAAGGGATCTTCCCGACCCAGGGATCAGACTGGCATATCTTATCTCCAACCTGCATTGGTGGGAGGGTTCTTTACCACTAGCACCACCTGAGAAGCCCATAGTTTTGTGTTAGTTTCTGCTATACAACAAAGTGAATCAGTTATATGAATACATATACCCCCTCCCTCTTGGGCCTCTCTCCCACTCCCCATCCTAGCCTTCTAGGTCATCACAGAGCACCAAGCTGAGTTCCCTGGGCTATGCAGCAGCTTCCCACTAGTTATTTATTTTATACATGGTAGTGTGTATATGTCAACCCCAATTTCCCACCCCACCCCCCCCACATTCACACGTCCATCCCCTACATCTGCATCTAGAATGGAATCTGATCTTCATGAATGATTGTGTACAGAAGGCAAGAGAGAAGAAAGGATTCAGGGTGATTCCAAGGTTTCCCTCCTGAGTAACAGGGTGATGGGGGAGGCTTGGTGACAGTTAGTGGGGAAGATTAGAACTTCAACTTAGTTGTTTTTTCAATGGGAGATTAAAGATCACTCCATGGAAATAGCCAACAGGCATTTGGAAATGTAGGAGTCAAGCTCAGGAATTCATGTCCATAACATTTTGTTAATATTAAATTTTAAAATACAAGGCTCTACTATATTAAAAAGTATTTTGATCCATCCTGTAAAGTGAGAGAATTAATACCTACCTCTTTTTATCTCAGTAGGGTATTATAAAAATACAGAGAATGCTACTTGTGAAACATTCTGCATCATTAGCAAGAAGTAGTCTATAAGTTCTAGGCACTATTAATAAAAAACTTAACTTCCTAAGAAACATTATTCAGGAGTGCTTAAAGGAGCTGCCCCTCCTTCTAGAGTCACCCTCTCACTCTGGAACAATTAGCCTTTTCCTCTTGGGTTCTCTGGTAGAACCTCATTTGTATCTCCTTTAAGTATAACAAATGTTCTCATGCCACAGTGATAGGGGTCCTAATCTCCACCAGAAAAAGGGTAATGCCATAAGCTCCATGGGGAGCCTACAATGTGGTTTTTCTATATAACTTCCAAGTTTCTAACAAGTACAATAAGCTCTAAACAGTGTCTGAGTTGAATTTACAAGTAAATCATTACAATAAAAAATAGTCCTGAGCTATTATCCAAAAAAGAATCTTTATTTGTAGATAAAGTATGTTATTTGTCATCCAAATAGAGTATAAGCTTATCCAGGACAGGGATGTTATCTTTTTTCCAAAGTACAATAGAAGGCATTCAACCCAGGTTTGTTGAGAAAATGAATGAATGAACACACTTTTGGAAGCACACTAAACTTTCATCAATAACCTTAAATCAAACCCAAACATTTTGCAGTTAATCTTTATACAACACAAACATTTAAACAGGATATAAAGCAGAATTGAAGCTCTAAGCAAAGTGAGAACTCAGTAAAAAAAGAATTTTCAATTAGCTGATATAAGGAATGAAAGAACATTCGATGATAACCCAGCAGCTAAGAGTGACTTCAAGAGAAGGTTACTAGTTAATCAACCTTTGACATTCAGTCATTAAAAAAAAATCACTAAATGACGGGTTTGTATAGCCTAGAATGGTGTTTCTTAACCTTTTTTCTTTTCTTTATTGCCTCCCTTCCTGAGGCTTCTTAGACATTTTTGTCCTCTTCTGTGATGTTTTAATACTTCAGATATACTGTGTATATATTTACATATACTAGTTCTTTATCTATTAAAAAAGTAAGATTTTTTTCACTCCCTAAGAAATTATTTTCTTAATTTTCTAATAACACTAGTGTTGAGAATACATGGTTTTCTATATTCTAGAATAGGTTTTTCTCCAATTAGTTTCAAAAAATGTGTTCTCAAGGGCCTGAGAAGCTATTTTTATTTAAGAAGTCTTCATTATCAAGTTCAGGCAATACTGGTCCACACCAACACAAGTAACACTACTCATGTCTTTTCTATGAAGCTGTCCCTCCACTGAGTCCTTTATGTTGACCATTGTTTCCAAATGTTTGTCCCACAGCAGATCAAACTCCCGTCAATGAGCTGTATTGCTCATTTCTTAATGAGCATCTGCACCATCATAATAGACAAGTACGATAATAACAGTGGTATTACCACTGTTACCATTACAAGTATGGTAATAACATATTATTAGAGGTCATGTAGTCTGAATACATTCTTTCACCGTTAAAGAAACTGACATGGAAAGACTGTGTATGTTTCATGCCAGGGACCACCAGCTTCAATGGTTGGGATTTTTTGCTTGTTTTATTTTGTTCCTACCATATTATAGTGTTTAAAGAATTAAAGGTTAGGTCCTTTTCAATACAACCAAAATTATGTGAACCTGGCCTGTGTCAAGCTGCTTATAAACTATAATACAAGTGGAAATCTTTTTTATACAACTTATTAGAAATTGCATTGGGATTACTTCTTGAATAACAATGGTTCAACTATATGGACCAATGGACAGTTTCCTTTATAAATAATTTTTAAAGGAAGCAAAGGTAGTGGAATATGAAAATTGAAATATTGAGGAATATAATAATAGGTTCTTGAATATGCTTTAAACAAGAAAACACTATCCTTATTGTCACTCAAAAACTGAAATGCTTCCTGTTTGTTAAATGAAAATAGAAAAGAACATAACTGAAGATTATTTTTCCAGTTTTATTGTTTCAAGTTTTTGTCAAAATTACAATGTTGTAACTTAAATTTAAGAAAACTATCTCTAATAATTCAAAATCAACAGTTAGTCCTAGTTCAGTTGGTACTATGAAGAGAAGCAATTCCCAAGACCGAAGGATGTTAAGACCCTGAGCTCACCTCCTCTCATGGGCACACCAAAACCATCACTATCTGCAGAAGAACCATCTGTGAAAAAGACTGGAACCTACCAGGAAAGACCGTCTACAACTAAAGTCAGAAAGAAGTAACTACAACAAGAAGGGAAGTAGGAGCAGAGATTTCGTCTAATTAAGACCCATAACCCCAGGGGATGACCCACAAATGGGAGAACAATTGCAATTGCAGAGATTCTCCTAAAGGGACCAAGGGGTCCAAACCACACATCAGGCTCCTCAGTCCAGGAATCCTGTAGCAAGAAGACGAGTTCCAAGAACACTGGTCTTTGAGGCCATCAGAGTTTACTTTCAGGAGTCCCAGAGAGCAGTGGGAAATAGAGACTCCACTCTTAAGCGGTGCATGCAAAACCTTACCTGCTCAGGGACCCAGGGCAGCAGCAGTAATTTGAAAGGAACCTGCATTAGTCTTACCTGCTGATCTTGAGAACCTCCTGAAGAGGCAGGAGGCAACTAGAGGTCACTCTGGGAACATAGACACGGGGGCAGCCATCTGGGAGCTCATTCTACCAAGCAGACCCTGGTGCTGGCAAACGCTATTTTGGACATGGAAGCAACCTAAGTGTCCACTGACAGAGGAATGGATAAAGAAAATGTGGTACATATATACAATGGAATACTTCTCCACCATAAAAAAGAATGAAATTTACCATTAACAACAAAATGGATGGTCCTCGAGGGTATCATGCTTAGTGAAATAAGTCAGAAAAAGACAAATACTGTATGTTTTCACTTATATGTGGAATCTAAAAAATAAAACATATTACCAAATATAACAAAACAAAAAGACTCATATGTATAGAAACCAAGCTAGTGGTTACCACTGGGGAGAGGGAAGGGGGCAGGGTAAAATGGGGATTAAGAGCTACAAACTACTGTGAATAAATAAATGAGCTACATCACAGGGACTATAGCCAATATTTTTGAATAACTATAAATACAGTATAGTCTATAAATATTTTGTATTTCTATGTTGTATACCTGAAACTAGTATAATTTTGTAAATCAGCTGTATCTTAATAAAACACTAATTAATTAAAATAAAATTAAAATCTCTCAAACAAAAATCTCTTTTAAAAAAAATTTAAATGATATGAATACAAGAGTGACTTTATGAAGCAAAGTGTTTCCTGAAAGCTAGTCTTAAAGTAAATAGAAGCCCACTCCAGACACAGCAATCTAAACAAGATGAAAGGGCAGAGAAATACCCAACAGGTAAAGGAACATGGAAAATGCCCACCAAGTCAAACAAAAGAGGAGGAGATAGGGAATCTACCTGAAAAAGAATTTAGAATAACAATAATAAAAATGATCCAAAATCTTGAAAACAAAATGGAGTTACAGATAAATAGCCTGGAGACAAAAATTGAGAAGATGCAAGAAATGTTTAATAAAGACCTAGAAGAAATAAAAAAGAGTCAATTAAAAATGAATAACACAATAAATGAGATCAAAAACACTCTGGAGGGAACCAAGAGTAGAATAATGGAGGCAGAAGATAGGATAAGTGAGGTAGAAGATAAAATGGTGGAAATAAATGAAGCAGAAAGGAAAAAAGAAAAAAAAATCAAAAGAAATGAGGACAACCTCAGGGACCTCTGGGACAATGTGAAACACCCCAACATTCGAATCACAGGAGTCCCAGAAGAAGAAGACAAAAAGACAGGCCATGAGAAAATACTCGAGGAGATAATAGCTGAAAACTTCCCTAAAATGGGGAAGGAAATAGCCACCCAAGTTCAAGAAAACCAGAGAGTCCCAAACAGGGTAAACCCAAGGCGAAACACCCCAAGACACATATTAATCAAATTAACAAAGATCAAACACAAAGAACAAATATTAAAAGCAGCAAGGGAGAAACAACAAATAACACACAAAGGGATTCCCATAAGGATAACAGCTGATCTATCAATAGAAACCCTCCAGGCCAGAAGGGAATGGCAGGACATACTTCAAATAATGAAAGAGAATAACCTACAACCTAGATTACTGTACCCAGCAAGGATCTCATTCAGATATGAAGGAGAATTCAAAAGCTTTACAGACAAGCAAAAGCTGAGAGAATTCAGCACCACCAAACCAGCTCTTCAACAAATGCTAAAGGATCTTCTCTAGACAGGAAATGCAGAAAGGTTGTATAAACGTGAACCCAAAACAACAAAGTAAATGGCAACGGGACCACACCTATCAATAATTACCTTAAACGTAAATGGGTTGAATGCCCCAACCAAAAGACAAAGATTGGCTGAATGGATACAAAAACAAGACCCCCATATATGCCGTCTACAAGAGACCTACCTCAAAACAAGAAACACATACAGACTGAAAGTGAAGGACTGGAAAAAAATATTCCACTCAAATGGAGACCAAAAGAAAGCAGGAGTCGCAATACTCATATCAGATAAAATAGACTTTCAAATAAAAGCTGTGAAAAGAGACAAAGAAGGACACTACATAATGATCAAAGGATCAATCCAAGAAGAAGATATAACAATTATAAATATATATGCACCCAACATAGGAGCACCGCAATATGTACGGCAAACGCTAATGAGTATGAAAGAGGAAATTAATAGTAACACAATAATAGTGGGAGACTTTAATACCCCACTCACAACTATGGATAGATCAACTAAACAGAAAATTAACAAGGAAACACAAACCTTAAATGACACAATGGACCAGCTAGACCTAATTGATATCTATAGGACATTTCACCCCAAAACAATCAACTTCACCTTTTTCTCAAGTGCACACGGAACCTCTCCAGAATAGATCACATCCTGGGCCTTAAATCTAGTCTTGGAAAATTCAAAAAAATTGAAATCATTCCAGTCATCTTTTCTGACCACAGTGCAGTAAGATTAGATCTCAATTACAAGAAAAAAATTATTAAAAATCCAAACATATGGAGGCTAAATAACATGCTTCTGAATAACCAACAAATCATAGAAGAAATCAAAATATGTATAGAAATGAATGAAAATGAAAACACAACAAACCGAAACCTATGGGACACTGTAAAAGCAGTGCTAAGGGGAAGGTTCATAGCATTACAGGCTTACCTCAGGAAACAAGAAAAAAGTCAAATAAATAACCTAACTCTACACCTAAAGCAATTAGAGAAGGAAGAAATGAAGAACCCCAGGGTTAGTAGAGGGAAACAAATCTTAAAAATCAGGGCAGAAATAAATGCAATAGAAACTAAAGAGACCATAGCAAAAATCAACAAAGCTAAAAGCTGGTTTTTTGAAAAAATAAACAAAATTGACAAACCATTAGCAAGACTCATTAAGAAACAAAGAGAGAAGAACCAAATTAACAAAATTAGAAATGAAAATGGAGAGATCACAACAGACAACACTGAAATACAAAGGATCATAAGAGACTACTACCAGCAGCTCTATGCCAATAAAATGGACAACTTGGAAGAAATGGACAAATTCTTAGAAAAGTATAACTTTCCAAAACTGAACCAGGAAGAAATAGAAGATCTTAACAGACCCATCACAAGCAACGAAATCGAAACTGTAATCAGAAATCTTCCAGCAAACAAAAGCCCAGGACCAGATGGCTTCACAGCTGAATTCTACCAAAAAATTTAGAGAAGAGGTAACACCTATCTTACTCAAACTCTTTCAGAAAATTGCAGAAGAAAGTAAACTTCCAACTCATTCTATGAGGCTACCATCACCCTAATTCCAAAACCAGACAAAGATGCCACAAAAAAGAAAACTACAGGCCAATATCACTGATGAACATAGATGCAAAAATCCTTAACAAAATTCTAGCAAACAGAATCCAACAACATATTAAAAAGATCATACACCATGACCAAGTGGGCTTTATCCCAGGAATGCAAGGATTCTTTAATATCCACAAATCAATGTAATACACCACATTAACAAATTGAAAGATAAAAACCGTATGATTATCTCAATAGATGCAGAGAAAGCCTTTGACAAAATTCAACACTCATTTATGATTAAAACTCTCCAGAAAGCAGGAATAGAAGGAACATACCTCAACATAATAAAAGCTATATATGACAAACCCACAGCAAACATCATCCTCAATGGTGAAAAATTGAAAGCATTTCCCTTAAAGTCAGGAACAAGACAAGGGTGCCCACTCTCACCACTACTATTCAACATAGTTTTGGAAGTTTTGGCCACAGCAATCAGAGCAGAAAAAGAAGTAAAAGGAATCCAGATAGGAAAAGAAGAAGTGAAACTCTCTCTGTTTGCAGATGACATGATCCTCTACATAGAAAACCCTCAGGACTCTACCTGAAAATTACTAGAGCTAATCAACGAATATAGTAAAGTTGCAGGATATAAAATTAACACACAGAAATCCCTTGCATTCCTATATGCTAACAATGAGAAAACAGAAAGCAAAATTAAGGAAACAATACCATTCACCATTGCAACAAAAAGAATAAAATACGAAGGAGTATATCTACCTAAAGAAACAAAAGACCTATACATAGAAAACTATAAAACACTGATGAAAGAAATCAAAGAGGACACAAACAGATGGAGAAACATACCGTGTTCATGGATTGGAAGAATCAATATTGTCAAAATGGCTATTCTACCCAAAGCAATCTATAGATTCAATGCAATCCCTATCAAGCTACCAACGGTATTCTTCACAGAACTAGAACAAAAAATTTCGCAATTTGTATGGAAATACAAAAAACCTCAAAGAGCCAAAGTAATCTTGAGAAAGAAGAATGGAACTGGAGGAATCAACCTGCCTGACTTCAGACTCTACTACAAAGCCACAGTTGTCAAGGCAGTATGGTACTGGCACAAAGACAGAAATATAGATCAGTGGAACAGAATAGAAAGCCCAGAGATAAATCCACGAACCTATGGACACCTTATCTTTGACAAAGGAGGCAAGGATATACAATGGAAAAAAGACAACCTCTTTAACAAGTGGTGCTGGGAAAACTGGTCAACCACTTGTAAAAGAATGAAACTAGAACACTTTCTAACACCATACACAAAAATAAACTCAAAATGGATTAAAGATCTAAATGTAAGACCAGAAACTGTAAAACTCCTAGAGGAGAACATAGGCAAAACACTCTCCGACATAAATCACAGCAGGATCCTCTATGACCCACCTCCCAGAATATTGGAAATAAAAGCAAAAATAAACAAACGGGACCTAATGAAACTTAAAAGCTTTTGCACTACAAAGGAAACTATAAGCAAGGTGAAAAGACAGCCCTCAGATTGGGAGAAAATAATAGCAAATGAAGCAACAGACAAATGATTAATCTCAAAAATATACAAGCAACTCCTGCAGCTCAATTCCAGAAAAATAAATGACCCAATCAAAAAATGGGCCAAAGAACTAAACAGACATTTCTCCAAAGAAGACATACAGATGGCTAACAAACACATGAAAAGATGCTCAACATCACTCATTATTAGAGAAATGCAAATCAAACGCACAATGAGGTACCACTACATGCCAGTCAGGATGGCTGCTATCCAAAAGTCTACAAGCAATAAATGCTGGAGAGGGTGTGGAGAAAAGGGAACCCTCTTACACTGTTGGTGGGAATGCAAACTAGTACAGCCGCTATGGAAAACAGTGTGGAGATTTCTTAAAAAACTGGAAATAGAACTGCCATATGACCCAGCAATCCCACTTCTGGGCATACACACTGAGGAAACCAGATCTGAAAGAGACACGTGTACCCCAATGTTCATCGCAGCACTGTTCATAATAGCCAGGACATGGAAGCAACCTAGATGCCCATCAGCAGACGAATGGATAAGGAAGCTGTGGTACATATACACCATGGAATATTACTCAGCCATTAAAAAGAATTCATTTGAACCAGTCCTAATGAGATGGATGAAACTGGAGCCCATTATACAGAGTGAAGTAAGCCAGAAAGATAAAGACCAATACAGTATACTAACACATATATATGGAATTTAGAAAGCTGGTAATGATAACCCTATATGCAAAACAGAAAAAGAGACACAGAAATACAGAACAGACTTTTGGACTCTGTGGGAGAATGCGAGGGTGGGATGTTTCGAGAGAACAGCATGAACATTATCTAACTATAGATAGATCTGTTTCACTAGAAACAGATCACCAGCCCAGGTTGGATGCATGAGACAAGTGCCCGGGCCTGGTGCACTGGGAAGACCCAGAGGAATCGGGTGGAGAGGGAGGTGGGAGGGGGGAATCGGGATGGGGAATACATGTAACTCCATGGCTGATTCATGTCAATGTATGACAAAACACACTGCAATGTTGTGAAATGGTTGGCCTCCAACTAATAAAAATAAATGAAAAAATAAAATAAAGTAAATAGAGTTTATAATTGTTCATACTGTTATTAAAAGTAAAGAAAAAAACTTTAAAACCCCAATTTGTATTTATTTCAGGTCACTCAGGCGGAACTTAATAAGAAAGCTTCCTCCTAATGTCTTCAAAAGGTACCACGGTCTTCAGACTCTGTAAGAAAAAATTTTAATTCTTAGTATTAAATTGACTAATGTTTTTGGCATATCTGGTTCTTCCCACTTCTGCAGAGACCAACACTACACCTCTGCTTAAGTCTAACCCCTTTTGGGGGAAGTATTTAACTGTTAGCTGGAGACTACCAGGTAACATTGTTTTTCTGACTGCTTCTAGAAGCCACCCTAGCAAACTCTCAGATACCTATCCCCAAAGAAACCAAAGTATGTGTACTGTGAATTCTCTTAGCACCTTCCCCCAAATGAAGACACTCAAGAGTCTTTGCTCTCTGCACCTCAACGTCAATCTTAGAAAAGATGTTAGTACCATTTACCAGGTCTGCCCTCATGCTTAGATTGGGAAATTTTTCTTCCATATGTTTGCAAGTCCAATCTCTACCTAAGATAGCAAGTTCTTGTGGTTTGAAACCTCCAAGCATGTTGTTTTGTAGAATTAATTCCATGTTCACATTTACCTCATTGAGTTTTATCTGACATGCTGGCTTCCCGTCAGTCTAAGATTACCTACGTATTCTCAAAATCTGTAATGGCCCTGGTGATTGTTGCCTGTTATTTAGGTCCGTTTTGTGGCTGAATCTTATCGTCATAGGCTTAAACTGCTGGGTTTAAGTATTCTGTGCCTGAATTACACTATGCAGAAAACATTTCAGAGTTCCTGGTTTCATTTTCACATCTACATTGGTTTTGAGTTTGTGTTTACACTATAGAACCCTGGTACATAGATATCATCTATCTGTACTTTTTCTTTAAGATAACAGAAATAGAACAGAATCAGAAGAAAAATTATCCATTTTGTTTGATGAAATGTTCTCAAAGCTCAGATTATCTGAAGAAAAAGCTTTCACATTAGAAAACTGAATTTAAATAAAAATGACTTTTCAGAACTATATTCTAGTTATTAATCAATCAAGAGAGAAGAGGTTTTCAAGTTTAAGCTTGATACACATACTTCAAGAGGACACATTCTTCCTCTGTTTCCTATCTCTGGAGTAGGAAGAATTTTTCTGATCTCTAGCACCACCTTGTGTTCACATGATTTAAAAGGAGTCAGGACTTTAAATATCAGAATTCAGTATGCTGGCATTTTTATACAAGGAACTTTAATTCTTGAACAACCAATTTGTTCCAAGTAATAGATCAAAATAGGTTAATTACCAAAAAAATTGTAATTGGTGACTAGAGATATACTTTGATTCCACCTCCAGGCAATATATGGCTTCCCAGGCATCGCTAGTGGTAACAAATCCAATCTGTCAATGCAAGAGACATGAGAGACATAGGTTCAGTCGGGTCGGGAAGATCCCCTGGAGCAGGACATGGCAACCCACTCCAGTATTCTTGCCCGGAGAATCCTATGGACAGAGGAGCCTGCTGGGCTACAGTCCATTGGGTCGCAAGGAGTCAGACTCAACTGAAGCAACTTGCACGCACTCACACCAGGACAATTGTGACCTGCAGCAGAAGAAGGAAAGAAGTCAGACCTAAAATCCTTACTTCCTCCTTGCTGCAACCTGGGGCCGGTGCTTATGGATGTGTGGAGCTTAACTGGGTGCATGGGATGCAAGGGCTTGTGCTCCAGGTTCTGTTTCCTCTGACCTCCTGTTAATTCCAGGCCCAACCTTCAGCATGACCTCAGGGAACTCTGCAGCCAGCATCCTTGCTTGGCCTTCCAAGCTCATTTATAGTCTTCTAGACCTGATTTTTTTTTTCTATTTTTCTCTTTAGTGGTATGTACATTTGATACATTTTCTCAAACACTTTTTGGAGCAAAACTTGGGTGTCAAATAAATACGATTCAAGTTGACTTGCTTGGCCAATCTGTGATGAATATGGCATATGGTTTGGGGTCTTAGTAATGTCACAGCCTTGTGTTGTTGCCAGGGCTGTGCTGAATACTATCAAGTTTATAGAATTACAGCAGGAAGTATCAGAATGTTAAAAAGGCTTCTAGGCCTCTTTGATTAGCAAGTACCTTGCTAGGCCCTAAAACTGAAGTTTCACGCATTGAAAATTCAAATGTTAAATTTTAGGCATAATTTGTCTAAATTTATAACTAGAAGTTCTAAATAAAAACTAACCCAGTAATTTATGAACTTAATGAAGAGACAAAAATGACATATATCCAGCTTCACTATTTTGTCATGTTTACCTTCTCTAATTTTTAAGAATTCTTGACATTTACTCTTTCTTTTTTTATTTTTTTCAAAAAAAAAATTTTTGAAGTATAGTACAATGTTGTGTTAGTTTCAGATGTATAGCAAAATGATTCAATTAAATGTATATATAAACATATGTATTCTTTTTTTACATTCCCTTCCATTATAGGTTATTTCAAGATGTTGTGATAAAATACACTGGACATAATATGTACCACCTTAACCATTTTTAAGTGCACATTCAGAGGCATTAAGCCCACCCGCATTTTTGCACCACCATCACCACCATCCATCTACAAAACTCTTTTCATTCTTGCAAAACTGAAACTCCTTTTCCTCATGTTTTCCCTTTAATAATCATTTTCACAGGTGCCTGCAAAACAATAAGATTAGATCCGTATCTGTCTATGCTTTCCGAGGACTGTACAATCTTACTAAACTGTAAGTACCAGGGCCAATTAGTCTTCCCATTCCGTGGTGGCCTGTGGACCCGACCCATCCCACTGCACATGGCCCTGCCACCCGTGACGGCATTCAGGGCATGTGCAGACAGCAGATATTGCCGCAGAGCACTGGGGCCAAAGGGGTGGGACCCTGAGTCACACATGCTGCACCACTCACTGGGGGTGTGAACTTGAGGACTTATTTTCCTTTCTAAGCATCAACTCCCTCTACTGTAAAAGTGAAAACTGCAACAGTACCTACCTCAGGGTTGTGAGGAAGGAATGAGAAAAATCGGAAGAATTAGGCACACAATATGCATTAGCCATAGTGATGGGAATGAGGACTGAATGAACTTTATCAACCTGAGAAAACCTAGTGATCGCTAAAATTTGTGAAGGAGAAAACCCAAAGTTGTGCTTTTCCCACTAATTCTCCTTGTACAAATATATAAAGCATGATAAGTTTGAAAAAACAAAGTTTTTTTTAAATTATGGTAAAATATATATAGCAAAGTTGCCATTTGAGTCATTTCTAAGGCATTCAGTACATTCACACTATTGTTCAACTATCCATCTCCAGAACTTTTAATCTTCCCAACTAAGACTCCACATCCATTAAATACTAACTCCCCAAGCCCCTCTTCCAGCCTCTTGCAAATACCATTTAACATTCTGTCCCTACGAATCTGACTACTCTAGGGACCTCACAGAAGTAGAAACAGGTAATATTTTCCCTTTTGTGTCAGGCTTATTTCATAACATCTTAGTCTTAGCATTATGCCTTCAAGTTTCATCCATGTAATATATATCACAATTTCATTCATGAATGTGATGATAATAAGGCTGAATAATATTCCATTCTGTGTATCACATTTTTTATTTATTGACTTTGACAGACGGACACTGAGATCATTTCCACCTTTCAGCTATTGTGAATAATGTTGCTATGAACATTGATGTACAAATATTTCTTTGAGCCCTTGATTCCATTCTCTTGGGTGAATGCCCAGAACTGGAATTGCTGGGTTATATGGCAATTCTACCTTTGATTTTCTGAGGATCCACCTTACTGTTTTCCACAGCATCTGCACCATTTTACATTCTCATCAGCAATGAACAGGTTCCAATTCTTCTATATCCTCATCAACTCTTGCTATTTTCTGGGATTTTGTTGTTGTTTTGTGCTGTGTAGTGTTTAATAACAGTAATCCTTACGGGTGTAAAGTGGTATCTCATAGTCAAGAGCAAAGGTTTTTAAAATAGTCCTTCTCAGAGTTCCATTTCATTGCATTCTACCAAGAAGCCGACTCCCAGGAGTTATTGAAGGGAATTATGACCCAAAATCACATAAATAAAAGCTTTCTGTATTTCTATTTCTGGCCCCTTGCTTTCTATTCTATCCCAATTTTTAACCCTTAACCCAAGAAACTTCAGTCAGATTCCTCACTGGTGGTATCAGAGTTTGGGGTTGAGTCAAGAAGGCCACCCAATCACTTAGTAGCAAAATGGAAGAAAGTCACTAGAGTTCCAAAGTCCTAACAGTAACCACTGTAGCCGTGTCCTCTTCCCTTCCGTCCCAACCCGGCTCTTTCACGTCATAGCAAATTACCCGAAGTCAGTACTAGACTCATCCTTATCATATTTCTGACTACCTTTCTTTACGATCTCTCACAAATCTATTCAAAACTTTTAAACATATCTGCTGGGTATAATGTTCAATGGATATGGAGGGGGCTCTTGAAAGATAGTAGAAACTGGAGAGTAAATGCAATAGTGTCTTCCATCCGCTCCTTGGCTTTTTCCTGCCACTAGAATATTGTGTGAGTGTAAAAATGTCACACGGTCCTGGGTTTTCATGGATCACCGTCAGATTCTGCTAGTCACTCATCTGTAGATATTCATTACCCCTCAGAGTGTGCAAGTTCTTCAGTTAGACATTTTAGAGGGCAGTGCAGAGAAAGAGAAGTCAGACCTGCTGCCTTCCAGCACGTTACACTCCGGTATTTCAGAGAGAACCATGTGCTTCCTCTGGGGAAAGGCACCCCCTTGCTTTCCAGAAGCTTACAGTCTATGTTGGTGAAACAATGCCCACATATACATCATAGAGAATGGCGAGGGATTTACTTTCTTAGGACCTAAACCTGTGTTGTTCAGACCACAGCTGCTATGATGGTTGTCTGAAGGCAGTGATCATTTCAGGTCCAGAGCAGTGGATGAGGACTCTGAAAACTGAAGAGGACTGGGTGAAACAGACAGCACAGGTCTTTGGGGGTGGGGGTGGATCAAATACCTTTACTTGGGGGACTTCCAGTGACTCTTAAAGGAAGCCTCTGAGATACTTTTCATCTTCCCGTGCCCAACTGGGGCTCCAGGCTTGCAAGGGAAGGAAAGAAGTGGCTAGTGTGTGGGGATCTTATCCCATGCTACCCCCAAGCAAAAGTCAGATCTGCGGGGTGGAGAGGGGAAATGAAATTCTTGGCAGGAGAGATTTCATACGATATCAGCTCCCGGATCTGTCAGAGTGGAGAAAAGAAGAGAAATCAGTGTGGTCCACATATCAGTAGAAGTGGAATTGGGTTTTCTGGTGACTCAGACAATAAAGAATCTGCCTACAATGAAGGAGATGCAGGAAGTCTGAGTTGGGAAGAGACCCTGGAGAAGGGAATGGCTACCCACTCCAGTATTATCACCTGGAGAATTCCAAGGACAGAGGAGCCTGGAGGGTACAGTCTGTGGGGGTCACAAAGAGTCGGACACCACTGAGCGACTAACAACACAACAAACACAACTGCCCAATTTGTCAGAGTGAAGAGAGAAATCAATGTGGTCCACATATCAGTAGAAATGGAATTGAATGAACACTTGCATAGGAATCACAGGCAGTGAGGAAAAGGAGGAGGCAAGAAATTGATGTGGGAAGTTAAAACAGAGATATGGTCATGATAATATGTGCCAAGCGCTTCTGACACGCCTGGTCTCAAATGCTCAACAACCCAGTGAATTAGGCCCTGATGTTATTGCCACTTCAGAATTGGGGAAACTGAGGATTTCAGAAGTTGTTTGCTTCAGGTCACACTGTTAACAAGTAGCAGAGCGAGGAACCAAACTGTCTGACCGCAGATTCAGAGCAGAATTGCTGAGCTAGAGAAACTGATACAGAAATAGTTTCTCTGCCATTTTAAACCAAAATGGAAGGAGAAGAATCTTGCACATATTTCAGTCCTGGACTCTTGCTACCACTGGCAACCTTAGGTATTTTGAGAGTCTCACCTCCACTTTACCAAATCAAAAGGACAAAGTTAAATGGAATTAGATTAAATGGAATTATATTAAATTAGTCTAATTAGATTAAACTAATTTAATTAAATTAGATTAATTAGTTAAATGGAACTAGATTTTTGCAAATATTTCCCTTTATTTATCCCTTTATTTATCCCTTTATTTATTTATTCTGTTGGGTTATGTGTGTTTGTGTGTGTGTGTGTCCAAAAGTTTTCTTCAGGGAAAAAAAAAACCACATAAGGACTCTAAGGCCTCTATGAAAGAAGAGAGGTGATTTTTTTTAATGTTTTTTATATTGAGGTTAAAGTTACAATATATAAAATGTACAGTTTAATCATATTTAATTGTACAGTTCAGTGGCACTAAATACATTCACATTGTCATGCATTCTCACCGTCATCCATATCCCTTATTTTTCACCTTCCTAAACTGAGACCCTGGCCCCATTAAGCACTAACTCCTCATTCCCCTCCCCACCCCTCACCCCTGGCCCTTGGCATCTACCAGTATACTTTCTGACTCTATGAATTGACAATTCTAACTTGATTCCACTTATACAAGAGGTGATTTTGAAAGTTATTAACAGCTGGTATTTGCTCTTGGAAGACACAGAAAAAAGAAAAACAGATAAGCAATCAGTATAACAGAAGGAAGAGAGCATTCACTTTGCAGAAGAGTGAGAAGTCGTCTGCTCAGAGTACAGTGGGTCAGACTCCCCTCGGGTGCCCAGTCTCTTTTCTCCAGGGCGGGTCCCTGCCTGCCCCCGGGGCATCTCCTGTGTCCCCTCTCAGCCTCTTCACAATGACCCTTCAGCTTGTCACCCTCACACCTCTTGCCTTTGCGTAAGTCATTTCCTCTCTCTGGGACTCACTCCCATCCATGCTTTGCTTTGTGGATGACACACCCTCATTCCAAATCTCTTCTCAATTGAGCCTCTTCCCATTAGCACTGTCTCCTCTCCCCTCCAAACTCCACAGCCCCAACCAGCAATCTGCGTCTTCTCTGCTGGAAAGTCAGAGTAACTGCATGTTCTAGCTCTTTCCCTCTGCTGCTATACTACTTACCTGCTCAGATGTCATCTTCCTCAAAGAAGGGGATGAGAGACCTAGCAAACTGTCAAAACAATCTGATGAATAGATGAATAGATAGCGTGATTGATTGGTTGATGATTGATTGATAATTGAGAAATTAAAAACTGGATATGGAAAGGTAAATGATAAAGAACTTTAAGAGTTCCAAAGGCAGGAAAATGGCCTGATGAGAACAGCATATAAGAAACTTTAAGATGAATGACCATTGTTCTTCCTTTCCTCATTGTAAGATATCAAGAAGATAACAGATTTACTGTTATCATTTCTCTTTTTTCAGGTATCTCAGTCATAACAGAATAACCCTCTTGAAGCCAGGTGTTTTTGAAGATCTCCACAGACTAGAGTGGCTGTATGTTTCATTTCTGTGGCATATTATGGTATTAGTCTTTATGTTGAAAAAATATATAAAATGAATCCATTTTTTCTTCTGGCTGGCAGGATAATTGAAGATAATCACCTCAATCGAATTTCCCCACTAACATTTTATGGACTAAATTCTCTTATTCTCCTGTAAGTACTAAAAATTTAAGCAAATATTTCAACTGACGGAAAATACATGAATAAAAAATGATCACTTTGAGTTTAATAGTGTTTTATTTGTTATTAGAACCCGAAAAAGACCTTTCCAAGTAAAAACCATCTCCTGGTCCTATTCTATGAGGCGATTCTGTAGTTGTAACAATTTTATAAGATCTTCTGTCTTCTAGAACATCAGCCCATGGAACTAAACACAGCCTCACAGACATGTTTCATTCCAATATCCTCAGGCAAACCAGTACTATGCTATACAGTAAACCCTACGTACAAACCTTCAAGCTGTGAACTTTTAAAGATGTGAACATGCGTTCCATCAACATCAGACGTGAGTGACATTGCCGCTTGTCCTCCATTCCCTGCTGCTGATGATCCTTCAGCTCTACCATCTCCCACCTTCTTTCCCTCTTCCATCAGTAACTTTTCTTCCCTGTTCACCCAATGCATTATTTGTGTGAAAAGTATTATAAACCTATTACAGTACAGTACTATATAGCTGATCATGTCTGTTGGGCACCTAAGCTAACTTTGCCAGACTTACAATCAAATTGGACTTAAAGAACATGCGCTTGGAATGGAACTCATTCATATGTAAGGGACTTAGTATATTAATCTTGGTAAAGAAAAATAACATTCCTTTGAAATCACCTTCTTTTCACTACCCACAGTTGAAGGGTACAGGTGTTTTCTTCAGTCTGCTGGTGTTACTGCTTCTTCCATATGACAGATATCATTTGTCTAATTTTCTTACTAACAAACACTTAAATACAACGAGATTAACAAAAAGATTAGAGTGAGAAGGCACCTAACTTATTAGATGTTCACAGCTTCATAAGAATAATGAAAAACCCACGTTTCATTTCAGTTGAGAAAAGAAACAGAAAAATGGGACTCCTTTCTGATTCTCTTTTTCAGAGTACTGATGAATAATGTCCTTACCCGCTTGCCTGACAAATCTCTTTGTCAGCACATGCCCAGACTACATTGGCTGTAAGTTGCTGTATCTTTCTTTTTTTAATTGTTATTGAAATATAGTTGATTGAAAATGTTGTGTTAGTTTCAGGTGTCCAGACAAGTAATTCAGTTATATATATGTGTGTGTGTATACCTATATACATGTATATTATATTCTTTTCCATTATAGGTTATTACAAGATATTGAGTATAGTTCCCTGTGCTATACAGTAGGTCCTTGTTGGTTATCTATTTTATATACAGTATTGTGCATCTGTGAATTCCAAACAAATAATTTTGCCTTCCTTCCCCCCTTTCTTCTGTGATAACCATCAGTTTGTTTTCTATGTCTGTGAGTCTATTTCTGTTTTGTAAATAAGTTCATGTATATCATATTTTAGACTCCACATATAAGTGATATCATATGATATTTGTCTTTCTCTGTCTGACTTACTTCACTTAGTATGATAATCTCCAGGTCCATTCATGTTGCTGCAAATGGCATTATTTCATTCTTTTTTATGACTGAGGAGTATACCACTGTGTATATGTACCACATATTCTTTATCCATTATTCTGTTGATGGACATTTATGTTGCTTCCATGTCTTGGCTATTGTAAATAGCGTTGCTATGAGCATTGGGGTGCATGTATGTTTTCAAATTAGAGTTTCTGCAGATATATGGTAGGAGTGGTATTGCTGTATTCTATGGTAGCTCTATTTTTAGTTTGTTAAGGACACTCCATGCTTCTCTCCATAATGGCTGTACCAATTCACATTCCCACCAATAGTGAAGGAGGGTTCCCTGTATCTCTTCTTACAGAAGATAACTAACTTTTCTGTTTTTGCCTAGCTCATTTTGTATATCATATTTTTCTCAAATGCTATTTGTCAATGTTGTGTCACAATTCCTCAAAAATTTTGGCATGACTTTTATTCAACATTCATATTATCTAAACTAACTCCTCTAAGCTCACTTTGGTAGCTCAGTCATGTCCAACTCTTTGTGACCCCAAGGACTGCAGCAAGCCAGGCTTCCCTGTCCATCACCATCTCCCAGAGCTTGCTCAAACTCATGTCCATCAAGTTAGTGGTGCCATCCAACCATCTCAATCTGTCATCCCTTTCTCCTCCTGCCTTGAATCTTTCCCAGCATCAGGGTCTTTTCTAATGAGTCAGTTTTTCGCATCAGGTGGCCAAAGGATTGGAGTTTCAGCTTCAGCCTCAGTCCTTCCAATGAATATTCAAGACTGATTTCCTGTAGGAGTGACTGGTTTCATCTCCTTACTGACCAATCGACTCTCAAGGGTCTTCTCCAACACCACAGTTCAAAAGCATCAATTCTTCAGCATTCAGTGCTCTTTATGGTCCAACTCTCACATTCATACATGACTACTGGAAAAATTATAGCTTTGACTTGACAGACCTTTGTCAGCAAGGTAATGTCTCAGTTTTTTAATGTGCTGTGTAGGTTGGTCATAGCTTTTCTTCCAAGGAGCAAGCATCTTTTAATTTCATGGCCCAGTCACCATCTGCAGTGATTTTGGAGCCCAACAAAATAAAGTCTGTCACTGTTTTGATTATTTCCCCATCTATTTGCCATGAAGGGATGGGAATGGATGCCATGATCTTCATTTTCTGAATGTTGAGTTTTAAGCCAGCTTTTTCACTCTCCTCTTTCACTTTCATCAAGAGTCTCTTTAGTTCTTCTTCACTTTCTGCCATAAGGGTGGTATCATCTGCATATCTGAGGTTATTGATATTTCTCCCAGAAATCCTGATTCTAGCTTGTTCTTCATCCAGTCCAGCATTTTGCATGATGTACTCTGCATATAAGTAAAACAAGCAAGGATTCAATATACAGCCTTGATATATTCCTTTCTCAATTTGGAACCAGCCCATTGTTCCATGTCTGGTTCTAACTGTTGCTTCTTGACCTACATACAGATTTCTCAGGAGGCAGGTCAGGTGGTCTGGTATTCCCATCTCTTGAAGAATTTTCCAGTTTATTGTGATCCACACAGCCAAAGTCTTTAGCATAGTCAATGAAACAGAAGTAGATGCTTTTTCTGGAATTCTCTTGCTTTCTCTATGATCCAATGAACATTGGCAATTTGATCTCTGGTTCCTCTGCCTTTTCTAAATCCAGCTTGAACATCTGGAAATTCTCAGTTCACATATATTGAAGCCTAGCTGGGAGAATTAAGCATTACTTTCCTAGCGTGTGTGATGATTACAACTGTGTGACTGAACATTCTTTGGCATTGCCTTTCTTTGGGATTGAATGAAAACTGACCTTTTCCAGTCCTGTGGCCACTGCTGAGTTTTCCAAATTTGCTGGCATATTGAGTGCAGCACTTTCACAGCAACATCTTTTAGGATTTCCATCACCTTCACGAGCTTTGTTAGTAGTGATCCTTCCTAAGGCCCACTTGACTTTGCATTCCAGGATGTCTGGCTCTAGGTGAGTGATCACTGCATCATGGTTATCTGGGTTATGAAGATCTTTTTTTGTACAGTTCTTCTGTGTATTCTTGCCACCTCTTCTTAATATTTTCTGCTTCTGTTAGGTCCATACCATTTCTGTCCTTTATTGTGCCCATCTTTGCATGAAATGTTCCCTTGGCATCTCTAATTTTCTTGAAGAGATCTCTGGTCTTTCCCATTCTGTTGTTTTCCTCTATTCTTTCACTGATCATGTAGGAAGGCTTTCTTCTCTCTCCTTGCTATTCTTTGGAACTCTGCATTCAAATGGGTATATATTTCCTTTTCTCCTTTGCCTTTCACTTCTTGTCTTTTCTGAACTAATTGTAAAGCCTCCTCTGACAACCATTTTGCCTTTCTGTATTTCTTCTTCTTGGAATGGTTTTGATTATGCCTCCTGTACAATGTTACAAACCTTAATCCATAGTTCTTAAGGCACTCTATCAGATCTAATTGCTTGAGTCTATTTGTCACTTCTACTGTATAATCATAAGGGATTTGATTTAGGTCATACCTGAATGGTCTAGTGGTTTTCCCTACTTTCTTCAATTTAAGTCTGAATTTGGTAGTAAGGAGTTCATGATCTGAGCCACAGTCATCTCCTGGTCTTGTTTTTGCTAACTGTATAGAACTTTTCCATCTTCGATTGCAAAGAATATAATCAATCTGATTTTGGTATTAACCATCTGGTGATGTCCATGTGTAGAGTCTTCTCTTGTGTTGTTGGAAGAGGATGTTTGCTATGACCAGTGCGTTCTCTTGGCAAAACTCTGTTAGCCTTTGCCCTGCTTAATTTTCTACTCAAAGGCCAAGTTTGCCTGTTACTCTAGGTATCTCTTGACTTCCTACTTTTGCATTCCAGTCCCCTATGAGGAAAAGGACATCTTTTTTCGGTGTTAGTTCTAGAAGGTCTTGTGGGTCTTCACAGAACTATTCAGCTTCTTTGGCATTAGTGCCTGGGGCATAGACTTGGATTTTGTGATACTGAATGGAAACTCTTACTAAAATAAAATATCTCCAAAAAAACAAAATACTTTGGAGGCAGGAAAAAGATAGAAGGGATGTTGTGACATTGTATAACATCACTTCTTTTCTTTGTCAATCTATTCACCCATTAATTTGGTATAGAAAGACTAAGTGACTTTAGTCTCGTCGTTTCATCTCTAAATTCTGTGTAATGAGAACATGATATTTAGAATTTATTTTTGAAGCCTTATCACACAGAATATGTTCCATGGAACTTTTCACACAGTAGCTTTGCTGGTGGTACTTTAGCATCTGTCCACCTATGCAAATTTCAATTATCCAGTAAATGTGGCTAAGAGACAGGTAAAAAATGAAGAAGTAAATCTAAAATATCTCTTAAAAATTTGACACATAAATTGCATATACTGGGTCATATGAAAATTCCCTCTGTCTTTTTTTTTATTGGAGATTCCCAAAAGTTTGATTGTTGGAGTCTTAAGCTCACAGCAGACTAGAGGTGTCAACTTGAAAATGGGGGGGGAAGTTAGTAAGGTTGGTTTTAGTGACAAGTAACAATTATCAACCTAATAACAAAGCAGCAGCAAGAAATGGTATAAAAAACTGGTTTGGAACCATCTACGGAAAGAGAAACATCTCCTAAATCATTACTTACTAAGTCCAGAGGACATCTGGGTATGACAGTATAGTACCCTCACTAATGACAAAGGAAAGGGCAAATTTGGTGCAATATCCTTTGTGGTGGTTAAATTTGGATTCAAAAGAATTCATTAACTGTTATTACATACTCAGTAATACCAACTTAATAAATAAGTAAAATTGAGCAATATTTACATTAATAAATTAGCAATTAAAAGTCCATGCATTGACTGAAACCAGAAGCAAATGTAGGAGATTTTATACTCATACAATGATAAAACGTTCCTTTGCTTTTAAAAAGGTAGGAAAATGTACATTTTAGATAAAAATAAGATGATTAGGATTTATTACTAAACAGACTTTTGAAACTTCTTTATAAAGTTTTAATCTTTATAAAAATTATAATCTTTAAATTTTAGCTATCCAAACTACTCACTCCACATGTATTCCTGATAGTGAATACTATCCCAATTTTAATGCTAGTAATAACTTTTGCTTTATAAGTATTCATTTTTAATTAATTATAAGGTCTTTACCTTGCACATGAACTTTCATTTAGCAAAGTATAAACTAGAAAATCTGTTAGCAAATATTTGTCTAATTATGGTTAAATAGAAAAATATAACTAAAATAAAAAGAGACATGACAACCTAGGAGAATATACCTGCAAGATATACGACAGACGGCAGACTAAAACCTTTAATATGTACATGCATACTCAGTAGCTCAGTCATGTCCGACTCTTTGCAACTTCGTGGACTGTAGCTCACAAGGCTCCTCTATCCATGAGATTTCCCAGGCAAGACTACTGGAGTGGGTTACCATCACCTACTCCAGGGGATCTTCCTGACCCAGGGATAGAACCTGCGTCTCCTGCATCTCCTGCATTGGCAAGTGGATTCTTTACCAATGTGCCACCCAGGGTTGGCCAAACCCAATAGCTCTTTCAAATCAATAAAAAAATAAAAACTTACAAACACCACAATAAAAGATGTGAAATTCAAAAAGGAAGAAATATAAGTAGTAAATAAGCATACGAACAGACGGGCAAATCGCCAGAGTTGAGCTGATGATCCCAAGAGTAAAGTAAACTTCATTTTGGGATGAGAGTAAGCAAATTTATATATAGGGAGAAGAAGCTAATATAAAGAATTTGAAAATATAGAAACCAGTGAGGATGCGTTATGGAGCAAGGTCCTGGAAGCCATGCAAAGGACAAACAATTAAGATGTGATGTACACATACAGGTACAGTAGAGAAGAATGCACCCACCCTGCTTCCATCAACACGGTGCAGTTTCAAGATCGTAATATGAAATATAAAGAAAATATACACAGTATTTTTATATATTATATATTGTAATATATAAAATATATAAAGTATAATATAAATAAAATAGATATTATAGATAAATATAATATATCATATATAATATATTTGTTATACATATTATAAATATATATATAAAGAAAATAGTATATATTACAATTCCATTCCAACAATGCTGTGCTGAAGGTATAAACAACCCCAAGACAATATTGCTCCCTCTCTACCAATGAGAAAGAACTTTACAATCTACACAATCTACACAACCACAATTTTCTCAAGCCCATCAGAGAGCTACAGTCATAAGGCAAGCAAGTAAACTGAATTCTAAGGCATGACCAGGAGAGATAGGACATCTACAGTATTTCGCCTTTAGCAGAGCACAGGGTGAAGAGTTGGTGGCCATAAAGCTGGTACAAAGAAAACTGCTAAAACTGTAATAAACCTGTAAAGGTTAAGTGTGGAATAGTGTAACTCTTTGGAATAGCTGTGAACCCCAGACTCAAGGGAGTCAGCTAATCCTAACAGGCTCTTTTCCTCTGGACTTCACCAACTCATAGCAAAGCTAGGGGTGATTAAAAAAACTAGACAGTCTTCATTGGTGGCCCACAGGCACAAACCCCTCCTTCTTCCTGAGATACTTTCCTCTTAGGAAGCAAAATCTTTATGATCCCACTGTGTGAGTGTGCTCAGTCATGTCCAACTCTGCGACCCCATGGACTGTGTAGCCCACCAGGCTCCTCTCTTCATGGAATTTCCCAGGCAAGAATACTAGAGTGAGTTGCCATTTCTTCCTCCAGGGGATTTTTCAAAACCAGGGATCAAACCCGCAGTTCTTGCACCTTCTGCATTGGCAGGCAAGTTCTTTACCACTGAGCCACCTGGGAACCCAAAAGGGTGGTAGAAGCCAAAGCTCTCTACTCCAGCAACACGAGCAGATAAGCCTCTCCAGCCCAGGATCCTGTACTGTTACAAAGTGGGCTGGAGCTTCTGGGTCATGATTGACAGCAATGCTGAGAAAGTCCAGTCCTCAAAAAGAGTGAGAAGAACAATCTTGGTCATATTATAAAGCAATCAACAGACCCAGACCTAGAGATAACTCGGATGTTATAGCTACCAAACAAAGAAATTAAAATACTCATAATTGGGACCTCCCCAGCAGTACCGTGGTTGGGACTTCCCCTTTCAATGCAAGGGGTGCAGATTTGATTCCTGGTTGGGGAGCTTAGATCCAACATGCCTCATAGCCAAAAAAAACCAAAACATAAAGCAGAAGCAGTGTTGTGATAAATTCCACAAAGACTTTAAAAATGGTCCACATCAAAAAATATTTCTTAAAAATCTTACAATTAATCAGTTAATTGATTTATTGGAAAAAGTAGGCAACATACATGCACATGTGGAAAATGTCTGCAAAAAAGATGGAAGCTTTAAAGAGAATCAGAGAATTACTTCAACAGGCTTAGCAGCAGGCTGAACACAGCTGAGCAAAGAATCAATCACCTTGAAGATAGATCAATAGAAAGCTTTCATTTGAATTAAAAAGAAAAAACATGAAATACAGAGCCAAGAATCCAAAAGTTGCAGGATAATATAAAATTGCCTAAAACTGCATTAAAGGGTCACCAAAAAAGAAGAGAGGAAAAACAAGATGTCATCAAACAAAACTTGGGTCTGTTCTCCAGACATATAGCAAGGTCAATCTACTGATACCAGAGGTGGTCAAGGAAAGGACAGCATTTATTGCATGTATCAAGCAAGGAGAATAGACAGTTCATGCTCAAAAGACCCAAACTCCCTGATGACTTTCAAGGAAGGGTTTTTAAAGGCAAAGTGAGGGATAATATTGCAGGGTGCATGATCAACTGAGGTTCAATTCTCTGATTGGTTGATGGTGAGGTAGCAAGGTGGTGTTTCAGGAATCTCAATCATCAACTTTCTGGTTCCTGTCAGTCTAGGAACTACATGCTGGTGGTCAGCAGTTAACTTCCTCCACCTGATGGGGGTGACTATCTGCAAAACAACTCAAGGACATGGCTCAGGATGTTATCTACAGCCCTGGAGGAGGAACTTAATGTTCTTGACTTTGTTTTATGGCTAACAGTCTTGCTTGACTGTTTTCCTTTGTTTCTGCATTTTCTCACTTCTCTGATTAAATTCATTTCTTGGAATTCGAGAAAGAGGATAAAACTTTTCTAGAAACAAGAGGCAAGTCAGGAGACACAGGGTCCTGCTCAATTTTAAAGAAATATCTAAAAAGATAATGACCAAGAATTTTCTAAAATAACAGAATGAACCCAAAAAATCTAAGAACCTCAGAGGAAAAAACGAACAGCAGTAGAAGGAAAAAACTTGATAAATGATAATCAAGCTGCTGAAAACCAAAGATAAAGGAAAAGAGCTTGTGGCAACCAGAGAAAAAAGAGATATTATAACACAATGCTGCTAAATGAAGATAAGAAATGCAGCAGTAATTTTTTTAAAAGCTGGAGGGGCTGTGTTAACCCTGGAGAAAAAAAGCCTTTTGAACAAAGACTATCACCAGGGATAAAGAGAGGCATCACAAAATGACAAAGGGCTCAATTCAGGAAGAAGATGCAATAACTTAAAAGGGAAGGCAGTTTCAAAATGAATAAAGCGAAACTATAAAACTGCTAAGAAAAATAGAGGAGCCAAGATGGCGGAGGAGTAGGACGGGGAGACCACTTTCTCTCCTACAAATTCATCAAAAGAATAACTGAATGCAGAGCAAACTTCACAAAACAACTTCTGATCGCTAGCTGAGGTCATCAGGCGCCCAGAAAAGCAGACCATTGTCTTCGAAAGGAGGTAGGACAAAATATAAAAGATAAAAAGTGAGACAAAAGAGCTAAGGACGGAGACCCGTCCCTGGAAGGGAGTCTTAGGCGGCCTTGCTTGGGCTAGGGTCCGGGCCTGAGTGCCCTGAGGACAATCGGAGGGAGCTTCTGTGAGGTGCCAACTTGAACTGTGGGAGACCAAAAGAGAGAGAGAAAATTAACCGGCCGGAACACACTGCCGGCCGTTCGCAGAACAAAGGGACAGAGAAAGTCCCGAGAAGAGCTCGCAGGCTGCGGACGGGCCCAGCCCCGCCGGAGGCAGGAGGCAGGGGGGAGGGGAAGGTCGCGGTGAGACACAGGGCGCAGGCACCCGACCGGCGCGGGGCGGGGACTGGGGCTGGGGACGCAGAGGGCGGAAGGCGCGCACCCGACTGGCGCCAGCGGAAACTGAGACTGGGTCCGCGGAAGGCAGTGAGTGCGCCACACCTGGGGATAGTGCGCCCATCAAGCCCCTCGCTGCCTGGACCGCTCTGACGGGGAAGGCACAGAGAGCAGGCGCAGCTTTTCCTTCCGCGCTTTTGTGTAACACCCGAGGGCTGGAACCTAGCGCAGCGCAGTGCGCGCTCCATATAGAACAGCCGGGAGCCTGAGCAGCGCAGACGGAGAAAGCAGCGTCAACCCCTCCCGGCAGCGCCAGCCCGCCCCCGCAGGGCCAGCCCCTCCCCGCAGCGTCAGCCCCGCCCCACAGCGCCAGCCCATCCCCGCAGCGTCAGCCCCTCCCAGCAGCGCAACGGAACTAGCTACCTGAATAAGAGTCCACCTCCACCCGCCTGTGTCAGGGCGGAAATGAGGCTCTGAAGAGACCGGCAAACAGAAGCCAAATAAACAAAGGGAACCGCATCAGAAGGGACTGGTGCAACAGATTAAAATCCCTGTAGAAAACACCGACTTCACCGGAAGGGCCCTGTAGATATCGAGAAGTGTAAGCTGGAACGAGGAGCTATCTGAAACTGAGCCGAACCCACACTGACCGCAACAGCTCCAGAGAAACTCCTAGATATATTTTTACTTTTTTTTTCTAAGTAAGGAAAAAAAAAAAATTTTTTTTTTCTTTTTATATTTTTTCTTTTTTATTTTTTCTCTTTTATTTTCCTTTAAAATTCCCTATTACTCCCCCATTACTCCTTAACTTTCATTTTCATAGATTTTTATGATTTTTTTAATTAGGGGAAAAAAAAAATTTTTTTTTCTTTCTTTCTTTTTTTTTTTTTTTTTGTTTTTTTTTTCTTTTTTTTTCTTTTTCTTTTTTTTCTTTTTTCTTCTTTTTGTTCCTTTCCGTTTTCTCTTTTATTTTCTATTTTTCTTTTTCTCTTATTTCTTTTAAAGTCCTCTAGTACTCCTCTACTACTCTTCATTTTCATTTTCACTACACTATAACCTTACAAAAAAAAAAAAAAGAGAAGCCCTATCTTTAAACCGAAGATTATTCTCTCCCAATCTTGACTCTCTGTTTTCTACCTCAGAACACCTCTATTTCCTCCTTTCCCCTTCTCTTCCCAATCCAATTCTGTGAATCCTTGTAGGTGTCTGAGATACGGAGAACACTCTGGGAACAGACAGCTGCGTAGATCTGTCTCTCTCCTCTTGAGTCCCCCTTTTTCTCCTCCTGCTCATCTCTATCTCCCTCCTCCCTTTTCTCCTGTTCATGTAACTCTGTGAACCTCTCTGGGTGTCCCTAATGGGGGAGAATCTTCTCGCCATTAACCTAGAAGTTTTATTATCAGTGCTGTATAGTTGGAGAAGTCCTGAGACTACAGGAAGAATAAAACTGAAATCCAGAGGCAGGAAACTTAAGCCCAAAACCTGAGAACACCAGAAAACTCCTGACTACATGGAACTTTAAGTAATAAGTGACCGTCCAAAAGCCTACATACCTACACTGAAACCAACCACCACCCAAGAGCCAATAAGTTTTAGAGCAAGACATACCACGCAAATTCTCCAGCAACACAGGAACATAGCCCCGAATGTCAACATACAGGCTGCCCAAGGTGACACCTAACACATAGACCCATCTCAAAACTCATTACTGGGCACTCCATTGCTCTCCAAAAAGAAGAAATCAAGTTCCACGCACCAGTACACTGACGCAAGCTTCCCTAACCGGGAAACCTTGACAAGCCAATCGTCTAACCCCACCCACTGGGTAAATCCTCCACAATAAAAAGGAACCACAGACCTCCAGAATACAGAAAGTCCACTCCAGACACAGCAATCTAAACAAGATGAAAAGGCAAAGAAATATCCAACAGGTAAAGGAACATGAAAAATGCCCACCAAGTCAAACAAAAGAGGAGGAGATAGGGAATCTACCTGAAAAAGAATTTAGAATAATGATAATAAAAATGATCCAAAATCTTGAAAACAAAATGGAGTTACAGATAAATAGCCTGGAGACAAAGATTGAAAAGATACAAGAAATGTTTAATAAAGACCTAGAAGAAATAAAAAAGAGTCAATTAAAAATGAACAATGCAATGAATGAGATCAAAAACACTTTGGAGGGAACCAAGAGTAGAATAACGGAGGCAGAAGATAGGATAAGTGAGGTAGAAGATAAAATGGTGGAAATAAATGAAGCAGAGAGGAAAAAAGAAAAAAGGATCAAAAGAAATGAGGACAACCTCAGGGACCTCTGGGACACTGTGAAATGCCCCAACATTCGAATCATAGGAGTTCCAGAAGAAGAAGACAAAAAGAAAGGCCATGAGAAAATACTCGAGGAGATAATAGCTGAAAACTTCCCTAAAATGGGGAAGGAAATAGCCACTCAAGTCCAAGAAACCCAGAGAGTCCCAAACAGGATAAACCCAAGGCGAAACACCCCAAGACACATATTAATCAAACTAACAAAGATCAAACACAAAGAACAAATATTAAAAGCAGCAAGGGAAAAACAACAAATAACACACAAAGGGATTCCCATAAGGATAACAGCTGATCTATCAATAGAAACCCTCCAGGCCAGAAGGGAATGGCAGGACGTCCTGAAAGTAATGAAAGAGAATAACCTACAACCTAGATTACTGTATCCAGCAAGGATCTCATTCAGATATGAAGGAGAATTTAAAAGCTTTACAGATAAGCAAAAGCTGAGAGAATTCAGCACCACCAAACCAGCTCTTCAACAAATGCTAAAGGATCTTCTCTAGACAGGAAATGCAGAAAGGTTGTATAAACGTGAACCCAAAACAACAAAGTAAATGGCAACGGGACCACACCTATCAATAATTACCCTAAATGTAAATGGGTTGAATGCCCCAACCAAAAGACAAAGATTGGCTGAATGGATACAAAAACAAGACCCCCATATATGCTGTCTACAAGAGACCCACCTCAAAACAAGAGACACATACAGACTAAAAGTGAAGGGCTGGAAAAAAATATTTCATGCAAATGGAGACCAAAAGAAAGCAGGAGTCGCAATACTCATATCAGATAAAATAGACTTTCAAATAAAGGATGTGAAAAGAGACAAAGAAGGACACTACATAATGATCAAAGGATCAATCCAAGAAGAAGATATAACAATTATAAATATATATGCACCCAACATAGGAGCACCGCAATATGTACGGCAAACACTAACGAGTATGAAAGAGGAAATTAATAGTAACACAATAATAGTGGGAGACTTTAATACCCCACTCACAACTATGGATAGATCAACCAAACAGAAAATTAACAAGGAAACACAAACTTTAAATGACACAATGGACCAGCTAGACCTAATTGATATCTATAGGACATTTCACCCCAAAACAATCAACTTCACCTTTTTCTCAAGTGCACACGGAACCTTCTCCAGAATAGATCACATCCTGGGCCATAAATCTGGTCTTGGAAAATTCAAAAAAATTGAAATCATTCCAGTCATCTTTTCTGACCACAGTGCAGTAAGATTAGATCTCAATTACAGGAAAAAAATTGTTAAAAATTCAAACACCTGGAGGCTAAATAACACGCTTCTGAATAACCAACAAATCATAGAAGAAATCAAAAAAGAAATCAAAATATGTATAGAAATGAATGAAAATGAAAACACAACAACCCAAAACCTATGGGACACTGTAAAAGCAGTGCTAAGGGGAAGGTTCATAGCATTACAGGCTTACATCAAGAAACAAGAAAAAAGCCAAATAAATAACCTAACTCTACACCTAAAGCAATTAGAGAAGGAAGAAATGAAGAACCCCAGGGTTAGCAGAAGGAAAGAAATCTTAAAAATTAAGGCAGAAATAAATGCAATAGAAACTAAAGAGACCATAGCAAAAATCAACAAAGCTAAAAGCTGGTTTTTTGAAAAAATAAACAAAATTGACAAACCATTAGCAAGACTCATTAAGAAACAAAGAGAGAAGAACCAAATTAACAAAATTAGAAATGAAAATGGAGAGATCACAACAGACAACACTGAAATACAAAGGATCATAAGAGACTACTACCAGCAGCTCTATGCCAATAAAATGGACAACTTGGATGAAATGGACAAATTCTTAGAAAAGTATAACTTTCCAAAACTGAACCAGGAAGAAATAGAAGATCTTAACAGACCCATCACAGGCAAGGAAATCGAAACTGTAATCAGAAATCTTCCAGCAAACAAAAGCCCAGGACCAGATGGCTTCACAGCTGAATTCTACCAAAAATTTAGAGAAGAGCTAACACCTATCTTACTCAAACTCTTTCAGAAAATTGCAGAAGAAGGCAAACTTCCAAACTCATTCTATGAGGCCACCATCACCCTAATTCCAAAACCTGACAAAGATGCCACAAAAAAAGAAAACTACAGGCCAATATCACTGATGAACATAGATGCAAAAATCCTTAACAAAATTCTAGCAAACAGAATCCAACAACATATTAAAAAAATCATACACCACGACCAAGTGGGCTTTATCCCAGGAATGCAAGGATTCTTCAATATCCGCAAATCAATCAATGTAATACACCACATTAACAAACTGAAAGATAAAAACCGTATGATTATCTCAATAGATGCAGAGAAAGCCTTTGACAAAATTCAACACTCATTTATGATTAAAACTCTCCAAAAAGCAGGAATAGAAGGAACATACCTCAACATAATAAAAGCTATATATGACAAACCCACAGCAAGCATCACCCTCAATGGTGAAAAATTGAAAGCATTTCCCCTGAAATCAGGAACAAGACAAGGGTGCCCACTCTCACCACTACTGTTCAATATAGTGTTGGAAATTTTGGCCACAGCAATCAGAGCAGAAAAAGAAGTAAAAGGAATCCAGATAGGAAAAGAAGAAGTGAAACTCTCTCTGTTTGCAGATGACATGATCCTCTACATAGAAAACCCTAAAGACTCTACCAGAAAATTACTAGAACTAATCAATGAATATAGTAAAGTTGCAGGATATAAAATTAACACACAGAAATCCCTTGCATTCCTATATACTAACAATGAAAAAACAGAAAGAGAAATTAAGGAAACAATACCATTCACCATTGCAACAAAAAGAATAAAATACTTAGGAGTATATCTACCTAAAGAAACAAAAGACCTATACATAGAAAACTATAAAACACTGATGAAAGAAATCAAAGAGGACACAAACAGATGGAGAAACATACCGTGTTCATGGATTGGAAGAATCAATATTGTCAAAATGGCTATTCTACCCAAAGCAATCTATAGATTCAATGCAATCCCTATCAAGCTACCAATGGTATTTTTCACAGAACTAGACCAAAGAATTTCACAATTTGTATGGAAATACAAAAAACCTCGAATAGCCAAAGTAATCTTGAGAAAGAAGAATGGAACTGGAGGAATCAACCTGCCTGACTTCAGACTCTACTACAAAGCCACAGTCATCAAGACAGTGTGGTACTGGCACAAAGACAGAAATATAGATCAGTGGAACAGAATAGAAAGCCCAGAGATAAATCCACGAACCTATGGACACCTTATCTTTGACAAAGGAGGCAAGGATATACAATGGAAAAAAGACAACCTCTTTAACAAGTGGTACTGGGAAAACTGGTCAACCACTTGTAAAAGAATGAAACTAGAACACTTTCTAACACCATACACAAAAATAAACTCAAAATGGATTAAAGATCTAAATGTAAGACCAGAAACTGTAAAACTCCTAGAGGAGAACATAGGCAAAACACTCTCCGACATAAATCACAGCAAGATCCTCTATGACCCACCTCCCAGAATATTGGAAATAAAAGCAAAACTAAACAAATGGGATCTAATGAAACTTAAAAGCTTTTGCACTACAAAAGAAACTATAAGTAAGGTGAAAAGACAGCCGTCAGATTGGGAGAAAATAATAGCAAATGAAGAAACAGACAAAGGATTAATCTCAAAAATATACAAGCAACTCCTGCAGCTCAATTCCAGAAAAATAAATGACCCAATCAAAAAATGGGCCAGAGAACTAAACAGACATTTCTCCAAAGAACACATACAGATGGCTAACAAACACATGAAAAGATGCTCAACATCACTCATTATTAGAGAAATGCAAATCAAAACCACAAAGAGGTACCACTACATGCCAGTCAGGATGGCTGCTATCCAAAAGTCTACAAGCAATAAATGCTGGAGAGGGTGTGGAGAAAAGGGAACCCTCTTACACTGTTGGTGGGAATGCAAACTAGTACAGCCACTATGGAAAACAGTGTGGAGATTCCTTAAAAAACTGGAAATAGAACTGCCATATGACCCAGCAATCCCACTTCTGGGCATACACACTGAGGAAACCAGATCTGAAAGAGACACGTGCACCCCAATGTTCATCGCAGCACTGTTTATAATAGCCAGGACATGGAAGCAACCTAGATGCCCATCAGCAGATGAATGGATAAGGAAGCTGTGGTACATATACACCATGGAATTTTACTCAGCCGTCAAAAAGAATTCATTTGAACCAGTCCTAATGAGATGGATGAAACTGGAGCCCCTTATACAGAGTGAAGTAAGCCAGAAAGATAAAGAACATTACAGCATACTAACACATATATATGGAATTTAGAAAGATGGTAACGATAACCCTATATGCAAAACAGAAAAAGAGACACAGAAATACAGAACAGACTTTTGGACTCTGTGGGAGAAGGTGAGGGTGGGATGTTTCAAAAGAACAGCATGTATACTATCTATGGTGAAACAGATCACCAGCCCAGGTGGGATGCATGAGACAAGTGCTCGGGCCTGGTACACTGGGAAGACCCAGAGGAATCGGGTGGAGAGGGAGATGGGAGGGGGGATCGGGATGGGGAATAAGTGTAAATCTATGGCTGATTCATGTCAATGTATGACAAAACCCACTGAAATGTTGTGAAGTAATTAGCCTCCAACTAATAAAAAAATTAAAAAAAAAAAAAACTGCTAAGAAAAATAGCTAGGTGTCAAAAGATGTCATTTAAAACTAAGAAATCTACCAGTATGTGGGTATTTGATATTCCTAAGATGAACATTAATAAATAGCATATAATTGATCAAAATCCTATGGTGAGAGACAGATAGAAGGAAAGACAGGAAGACAATATATACTAATTTCATCATTTCTAATAATAGGAATTGCTAAGTACTAGTGTTACTCTCTAAAAAGAAGAAGATAGAGTGTATTGGATAAAGTTATAAAGGTAACCAGTACAATATACAAAGTTTTTAAATATTAGAAGAAATAAAAATTTTAAGCCATTTGTTCAAAGATTTTTTTTTTTTTATTAGTTGGAGGCTAATTACTTCACAACATTTCAGTGGGTTTTGTCATACATTGACATGAATCAGCCATGGAATTACAAAGATTTTTTTAACCTACAAAAACAATATAGGGAGGCTGCCCTCAACAGGGCTTGAGTCTGGTTTGCATTTCCTCACTGCCTTGTCTCGAGGAAAGAGAAGCCTGCAGGGGATGGGAAGGAAAAGGGGACTGTTCCTAAGCAGGCGAAGGTGGAGGCAGCCGGTGGGCCTTCCCCTTTCAACTCTGACAGCCCCTGTGGCCTCTTTGAAAGTTTAATCTCGCCCATCAAATCCGAGACTTTTTTCAAGGAATTCCGGGAGCAGAAGCCCCTTCTCATCCAGAGAGATGACCTTGAACTTCCTGTTCACGCTCTCAGATCTGAAGAGTCTGTGCAGCCAAGGTATGTACTATGGAAGATTCGAAAATGTCTACAGGTGTGTCCGTGGGAAGAAGAAGGTTTTAAATCAAGAGGGCAAAGTGCACTTTCTTCAGCTGAGAAAAGATTTTGATCAGAAAGGTGCAACAGTTCCATTTCACTAGCCTCGGAGAATTAAGGATGAGCTCTAGAAGGTCCAGCAGAAGCTGGAGTGCTACTTCGGCTCCAATGTGTACATAACCCCCCTCGGGGGGTCCGGGCCTGCCGCCCCACTACGATGACGTCGAGGTTTTCATCCTTGGCTAGAGGGAAAGAAACACCGGCGCCTGTACCAACTCACGGTGCCCGCCGCGGGCCCGGGAGTGAAGCGCCGAGGGCGAGGACAGGAGTTCAGGCTGAAGCCGGCAGAGGGACCATCCAGCAGGCGGACACGCCCGAGGGGCTGGCCCACTCCACGCACGCGACCATCCCCACCTCCGGAGCAGTTCGTGGGGAGATTTCCTTTAGGACACCACCATTTTGGGGCTCGCGTTTGGGGCTTTGATACCACAAAGGCAGACGGGCATCCGCCGGCGGCTGCTCCTGCAGATGGAAATCACAGCTGTTGCAACAAAAAGATAAGGTGGCTTTCTGAGGATGCTTGCAGACCAGCTAGAGGGCATCAAAGAACTGCCTTCAGCAGACATGAGGAAGGATGTTGCCATGAATGGATTCTCTCCTTACTGTATGGGAGGTGGGGCAGAGCTTTTCAGCACCAGATGGACAGTTACCAAGGTTGGACAACACAGTGAGACTGCAGACCACATTGTCCTCACCGTAGGACCCGGTCAAGATCCATCTGATGAAACTGGAGAAAAGATGGTTTACTCTATCATTCCTGAAAGAACAGGTGAGAGACACACATGATGGGAAATGAGGAAACAGAGTCTCATGGACTTCGCTTTCCTTTAT
The DNA here is from genome assembly GCF_910594005.1 of Cervus elaphus. Classification (NCBI taxonomy): domain Eukaryota; kingdom Metazoa; phylum Chordata; class Mammalia; order Artiodactyla; family Cervidae; genus Cervus; species Cervus elaphus. The sequence continues at coordinate 31,549,246 of NC_057819.1, forward strand.
CGCATATGGATGCATTGAAGCAAATTTGGAACAGTTCAGCCAGTTCTGTCAAGGGTAGCTTACTACAGATGAGGAAAAGCAAAAGCAAAACCTCCTATTATCCTTCTGCACAGAATGTCAAATCCAGGCAATCTGGTCCTTTCACTGCTTTTTAATATTAATATGAATATATAAAATAGTAGACACTTGATTCTGCCAAGATTTGTGTACTAAGAAGCCCCTGCTGCTTTGAGCCAAGGACACAGTGAATGTAACTTTTCTTACCTGTGTATCTAATAAGATGAGACGTACCTCTTACAGGTGATCAGTTGGCCATATGAACTAACAGGTACATAAAAGAAAGAACAGCAAATTACTAAATGTCCCAGAAGGTGACAAAAACCATACTTCAACAAGTTTATTTAATCCAGTGTGGTAGAAAACACACAGCTCCAATAATTGTATTATTTAAATTACATATATATATAAAATAATATTTTTAAATAGCAGGCAAAGGTCAGATATATTAGCCTTGTCAATGAACATAAGTGGCCTAAAATTACCTACTAAAAAGAAAAAAAGATTTTCAGATTGGCTCATGAAGCAAAACCTAACTGAACACTATTTACAAAAAAAAATGCAACTGTAACTAAGTGATTAAGAAAGATTAAAAATAAAAGACTGCTCCAAAGTATGCTATGTAAATGCAAACCAAAAAAAAAAAAAAAACAGACTTTTTTTTTCTAAATAGTAGAATTCTGGCCAATTTGGATTAAGCAGTACAAAGACGGGCATATAAATGCTATAGTGTGGGACTTAGCTGATGGTCCAGTGGTTAAGAATCTCAATTCAGGGGACTCAGGTTTAGTCCCTGATCAGGGAACTAAGATCCCACATGCTGTGGAACAACGAAGCCTGCACATCTCAGCCAGAGAGTCTGTGCACTGTAAGGAAAGATCTCGTATGATGCAATGAAGATCCCACATGCCACAACTAAGATCCTACACAGCCAAAGGAATAAATAACTATTTTTAAAATAATAAAAAATAAATGCAATTTCCAATATAAGATATTATATTAGAAGTATATATGCGCCGAATAGATGCATCTAACCAGCAAAACAAAAGAAAAAAAAACACATGTAATTGGTAAGAGATAAGAATCAGCCTCTTTCGTTCCCGTGAAAGATCATGTAAAACCAAAAAACCATAGGCAGACCTAAATAACATTGTTAATGAGTTAACTGATTGGCACATATCAAACTGCCAAGTCCCTTCTCAACAACAGAACTGATTTGTTTGGAGTGGCAGTGTATCCAGCTGAAATATTACTTTCCCAGACTTCCCTGCTCCAGACAGTCACATGACTAGGCTCTAACTAATGAGGAGGAAGAAGTATCAGGTGGAACTTCTGGAAAATCCCCTTATAGAGAAACAGGCAGACCCTTCCTTTCTTTTCTTATCCAGAAAAGATGAATATGATGGCTTGAGCTTTAGAATCTTCTTGGACTACGAAAACAAGGGCATATGAACGATGAATATGAAAGATCTTGGGTTTCTAACAACTTGGTAAAATTACCAGTCTAGCCTTGGACTACATAACCCTCAATTTAAAAAAAAAAATCCTTGTGATATTATGCTATCATAGTTGGTTCCTGTTCTATGTGCATGCCTGCGAGAGTACTTGTTCAGTCACTAAGTTGTATCCAACTCTTTGTAACCTCATGGGCCTCTCTGTCCATAGGATTTTCCAGGCAAGAATAGTGGTTGGGAAGGGTTGCCATTTGCTTCTCCAGGGGATCTTCCCAACCCAGGGAATCTAACCTGCATCTCCTGTGTCTCCTCCATTGGCAGGCAGGTTCTTTACCACTGAGCCACCTGGGAAGCCCTCTGTTCTATGTAGCTGCACTTAATCCTAATAGATATAAATTTGAAAGTGAAAAAAGGCTGAAAAACAGTCCAAAATTGACCATGTATTTTAGGACATGTTCAGTTGCTCAGTCATGTCCAACTCTTTGTGACCCCGTGGGCTGCAGCAGGCTAGGCTCCCCTTTCCTTCACTATCTCCTGGAGTTTGCAAATTCACAAACCAAACTCAGAAAACATAGGATTAGCCTAAAACAAGAGGAGGGTCATTACACACTGGGTGTAGGAGACCAGGGGCCCATTCAGGTAAATTACAGATGTCGGGCAGAAAGGCAGAGGCTTTTCCTGCCTTCATTGCCTAGATTTTCTCTGTGAAAGAGCCAGAAGTGTTTAAAAGGCAGGGAAGGAAGAAGATAGAGGAGATTTGCATGTTTACAATGCCACTAGGGGATGAGAGAGGGAGCTGAGCAGGAAAGATTATTTTTGTTTTCTATTATTGTACTTCAGATCCAAGAACCAAATTTTCATTTTCAACAAGTCCTGCTATATATAAAGGAAAAAATTAAGTGGTTAGAATTCAGAGGCTCATTAAGTTGGAAAAGTGATCCAGGAATCAAGTAAGCAAAACACCCCCTTGAGTCACTTAGAGCGTGGGGCCCTGGAACAAGCAGCAGATTTGTATACCTGATCCCTGAATATCAGGAACTAATACCTCTAATTTTAGGAAGAAATCCAAAGCAAATTCACAAATAAAGATTGAAATAAACTCAACATTGAATGCAACAATTTAATCAAAATTCCCTAGTTTATACCTCTTCTGACTTTTACAAATTAGTAAATTAATATGAATGTTAAATGAAATATTTTTGCTACTTTAATAGAAAAAAAAAGTTACAAGTGTAGCTAACAAGAAAAGAACATCAACTCTCCTAAAGATATTTTGTGAGGTTCAAGAGAGAGTCACCCCCTTGGTGGTAGATTCATGGTAACAGCAACAAAAACAGGAAAAAGAAATGAACAGTTTTTGTCACTGACAGCCTATGTAATGGAAGGCCGAAAGCCTTGGCCAAACCTAATGACCCAATATATGTGTTTCATTTCCAACTTAATAAAATAATAGAAGTTTGTCTTTAAAAGGGTAATCTAGGATCAAAATTTAAGATTTTAATACAATATTCCATATAATACAGAAATCCTGTCTATAGAATTCTTATGGTATGTTACAGTATATGCCCTTGCTAAATCACTATAGTAATAAAAAGCTTAGTCTCTGTACACCATGGGCTGTGAGCTTAAATTTGAAATGCTTTGTGTCCTTCAACCAGTAAATTTGATTTTGCAATATAATGCCAAAAAGAAAAACCCTATGCCTGACTTCAAATATGTCTCTCTGACTTGCTCTTCTCTGTGATAAATACATGCTTTCGTCCCATTGACTTGATTTCTAGAACCCTTACATGCTGGCCTTCTAGGTTTTTCAGATAGACTTTGATTTGTCTGCATCTGTTTTTATTGCAGTGTCAAAATAAAACTGACTATCCCAGATACAGCCTTGCCAGCAGAATAAAGGCACATCTATCAATGCTCATGATTTTAGTAGCTGTGTCACACTTCAGCTCATGTATTTTAGTCCCAATTGTTCCTGAATGGCTCTCCATGGTTTGGTGACCAGTCAGCAAAGTGTTGGGGTAAAATGAATAGATTTAAGAGCCAGCATCTATTTCTGAAAGTGTATTCCTGAGCTCAGCTTACTCTGTTCCACAAACTTCCACCATAAGCCTAACGATAGATAAAAGACAATAGAAGAATACCTTCATGATAACTCTGAAGTAGGGATAATAAAACATCAACTATTTGACCAGTTTTGATGTTCAGACCAGACTCCTGTTGGTGACCTAGCATCACACAGCAAGGGAGCTCAAATCAGGTCTGCACACAGCGTCCTGAATTGGGAGTGGAGAGCCAAGGGCAGTTGTGGGTTTCCCTCTGCACTGGCCTATGTGGCCATACACTAAAACAAGAAAGGGTGTTCTCAGTGGTAAAAGGCTATTGAGAAGTTTTTCTGGGGAGTGTTTAGGCAAAGGAAGTAGAGGTTAAACTTTATTTTGGCAGTGGCAACTTCTGCAACAATAGTAGGATCTTCTGAGCAAGTAAAAGTACACCACTTAGAGAAATGTCATGGGGACCTCTGGACCTCTGGACAGATGTTTAACATGGATCACTGTTTGGTATCTGTTTATATAGTTGGTGGGGCTTCCCTGGTGGCTCAGTGGTAAAGAATCTGCCTGCAGTTTAGGAGCCTCAGAAGACACAGGTTGGATCCCTGCGTTGGGAAGATCCCCTGGAGGAGGGCATGGCAACCCACACCAGTATTGTTGCCTGGAGAATCCTATGGACAGAGGAGCCTGATGGAATATAATCCATAGGGTCGCAAAGAGTCAGACATGCCTGAAGTGACTTAGCTTGCATGCTAAGTTGTGGTATTTACCACAACATAAGTATTTCATGTGATTTTTTCATTCTCTTCACATTAGTTAGGATAGCATATGTATCCATATGAATACCTGATACACGTGCCACTCAAAGCATTCTTACTATTAACACAGAAAAAAAGAAACATTATATATATATATATATCATTTCAGCTATTAGGTAGGTGGCTACACTTACATTATATGAGAATTTATATGAAATAAACAGTATGTGGGGGGAAAGATATTTTATGAGAAAACTTAAATAATTCTTAACCAATTTATTTCTGTTTGTGATTAAAATTTAGCTTTGTCACTTTTATTTTTGTATTTCAGAGATTTTGAAGGCAACCATATCCATAATTTAAGAAATTTGACTTTTATTTCCTGCAGTAATTTAACTGTTTTGTAAGTAATGTTTTGTCCTTTTGAAGTAATGTTTTTACAATGTCTTTACAAACGAAATGAATCATTTATGTGAACAGAATCTGGCATACACATGCACAGTAATGATAGCAAATGTCCCCTCTCAGTATGAAGTTTTTTGAAATGGAAGCACGATGGCAAAATTACTGAAGTTCAAAGCAGGTGTAACCACAGATTCACAATGTATCAGTACATGAATCATCACAGTGGTCCTATCTTACATGAGACCTACTTTTCTCAAACTTAAGTAATACCCAATTTAGTGGAAAAAATTCTCATAAACCACCTAAAATCTGTCCTTGGATGGCAGTTTGAGAAATACCAAGATCAAGTGCTACTCTATGAGAATTATTACTGCAAAGGTTGTGGAAAAAAATTAATTATAATTTTTTTTCAAAAGTTGCAGAATGTTCACATCTGTGAGGATATGATTGTGACACCCACCAGGATAAACCTTAGAATGTTATCAAATATAATTTCTCCTATGCCGCTCTGTCTTATTTTAAATCCATGTTGCTAGCACATAATACCAGATCGGTGCAGAAATGAACTGTCAGGCCTTACAGTCTGATTCAGCATTGCAAATCAGAGATCTTCTGAGTTGGTCCAGCTTAGAGTAGACATCTTCCAGCACCTCCACTTTAAATCACAGCAACTACCCAGTGTGCATGAGTGCTATTGTGGTGTTGGGTGTGGGGGTATATTTTGTTAGACAGACATACCATGAAGACTGCACAGGCCACTTTAACAGTTGTGCTGATACTCAGACTGTATTCTCAAGGGTCAAGATTTTTCACTCTTATCCCTGTGGAGCTCTTCCCTAAAACACTTTAAAATGTGAACACTATTTTACTTTTATCACCATTAAAAGATTGGGGAAATTTAAGATTAAAATGAGCTTGGATAATTTATCATACTATTTCAACGTATCTTGATATGGAAATGCATTATACATAATTATCTTTGTTTTTGCAGGTTGTTAATCTTCTCTCCAATAACTCACTGTAAGTTACCTCCAGAAGCTACAACATCTTTTTCTGTTTACTTTCAGGGTAATGAGGAAAAACAAAATTAATCACCTTAGTGAAAATACGTTTGCACCTCTCCAGAAACTAGATGAATTGTAAGTTTGATTATACATATATTTTGTAAGTTTGATTACACATATAGCACTATTTCTGTATACCCCGAGCCACGGGTATTTCAGGAATTCTGAAAGCTTAACAAATATTTGTTAAAGGAAACTATAAAATAAATATTTGAGGAAAGTGAAGTAAAGGAAACAGCTGTGAAGGAGAATAAAGCCAGGGGAAATTAATAAATAAAATATATCTTACATCACTTTAACCCGCTGCTAGAGACGGATAGCAAATTTATCTTTAAGCTTTTTAGAGAGTGAGGATTCAGAGATCAGGAGATAAAAAGACATCACTTTGCTGGTCCTGAAACCAAAGGATAATATTGGATCTATAAGATTAGACACTGCCATGGATAACAACATCCAAACCTGTAATAATGGTCAAGAGAGCAGCTTGAGACAGCTATTTATAACATCCCTTTTTAAGATCAATGACATAGTTCCAAAGGACAGTAAAGCAAGTCTCTGATGAATCAAAGCCTTGTGGTCAAGCCACATAGTAGTTGATTCTCCAAATAAAATATACTTAAGACAGTAGAGGAAGCACCTGCTCTTCAGACAGTTTTTATTTTTTTTTTTTATGGCTTAATTTCTTCAATTGGGGTTTTGTTAAAGTCTGGGCTAGCCACCAGTTTGACTTTTTGTTTTCTGAAAAGAATCTGGGGAGTGAACAGAACTACATGTTTTGACAATTAGCTGGGCAGAACTTGGATTCATTAAAACTTTTCCATAAAAAAAGAATATAACTAAAATGTTGCTCAGGACACCTTACCTGCATACTAAGACAAATGGAGAAAACATACATGCCACAGGCAAAAACATCCCTCAGAAAACAATCCAGCATTCTGCTCCAAAACTTCAGTAAACAAGCAATTGAAGCCCCAACATTTTTTCCATAACCATGGGCTTGAAACATTTTTTGGTAGACAGTACCAATCATTCACAAAACACACAAGAAAATCTCAATAGGTATCAGAACCAAACATCTGCTGTAATGACTCCTGGTGTTTGACAAATGAATATACCATCAGCATATAGGAAATTGTTTTATTCTCAGCAGCGGGGAGCAGTACATGCAGGTGACTCAAAAGGTATTATCTAGCCATTAAAATACAAGTTAGTCAAGGGATCCATAATTTTCCTTGTTTTATCATACTTGCAACTCCAATCTGAATACCAAAAGGCAGTTTCTCCAAATTCTAACTTGCACGGTGGCCCTAAGGTATGGGTGCAAGAAAGAATTAAGTCAGGAGAAATTAACAAATAAAATACATCCTACACTGCTCTAACCCACTGCTAGAGAAGGTCAGCAAATTTATCTTTAAGAAACCAGTGGTGAGCATGGGGTGGGACAGCTTAGTCCTCAGTCAGTGCTAATCCAGGTTCAGAAGTAAAAGAAAGAGCTACAAAGGGGCAGAGAGGGTCCCCACACCAAAAATTAGTCCTACCTAAATCCTGTCAAATCCCATACCTGAAAAATCAGATTTACAAGGATGAAAATGGCATGTTTTCTAAGAGATAATGGTTTTAAATGGATGAACATGGAAGTGTTAGTTGCTCAATCTTTTCTGACTCTGTCTGACCCCATGGACTGTAGCCCATCAGGCTCCTCTATCCATGGAATTCTCCAGGCAAGAATCCTGGAGTGGGTTGCTATTCACATCTCCAGGGAATCTTCCCAACAGAGGGATCAAACCCATGTCTCCTGCATTGCAGGCAGATTCTTTACCATCTGAGTCACCAGGAAGGTCCCTTAAATGGATGGGTCTAGACCTAAAATGAGTGACTCTCCTTTTGAAAGAAGGTTGGACTATGCTCTGTGCCCCTTCTAGCTTGATCCCACTGACAGAATTAATGAGCGCAAAATTAGCAACAGTCAGATTCACTTCTCAGGGTAGAGTTTAAACAGTTCTGGTGAGACTTCCCTGGTGATCCAGTGGTTAAGACTCAGAGCCTCCACTGCAGAAGGTATGAGTTCCATCCCTAGTCAGGAACTAAGATCCCACATGCCCCACTGTGTAGCCAAAATTTTTTTTTAATTTAAATAGTGGCAGAAACTTTGCTACATGCTTGTTGTTGTTACTTGTGTTTTTTTAGTTTTCTTTTAATAAGATTTATGTATGTGTTGACTGTGGTGGCTCTTCTTTGCTCCATGGGCTTTCTCAAGTTGTAGCAAGTGGGGACTGCTCTCTAGCTACTGCATCCGGGCTTCTTATTGTTGCGGCTTCTCTTGTGGAGCACTGGCTCTAGACGTGTGGGCTTCAGTAGTTGCGGCTCTTGGGCTGTAGAGCACAGGCTTCAGGAGTTGTGGTGCACAAATTTAGCTGCTCTGAGGCATGTGGGATCCTCCTGGACCAGGGATCAAACTTCTATGCCCTGCATTGCAAGACGGGTTCTTAACCACTGAAACACCAAGGAAGCCCTAATCTATGCTTTTAAAGCAACTACTCAAGGTGACAATGTGTTTGCTGAGCCCATTCAGAAATAGACCTCAAGTCCAGTTAAGTTTAGACCAACTTTCCTAAAACGAAACAGAAAATGTTCTTTGTTCTTGTCACTTAGGATCTAAGCCAAATGGTCTCCATTACGTGATTGATGATGAAAGAAATAGTTGTCAGAATTTGCTTTAGTAGCCAAAGTCAGCACTCTCACCAGAAATGGCTGAACATGGTCATTTGAGATTTAATATTCTAGTGGACTCTTCTAAATCTGTTTTTCACATTGCCTCACTAGCATGATCAATATTTTACTTGGCTTCCCGTACAAGGAACTGGAATCATCCTGCCCCTTTTACTTAAATATGAAAACAGATCTTCAGTCTATTAATAGTCTACCAGTAGGGATGGAAAAAGAGTAACTAGTCCAAAACTAAGCTATATGCTGGGAAACCCAGATCTTGCCCTGAAAGAGCTCACATCCTTCAGAAGAGAATGTAGGGACAGGAAAAGTTTTAATATGATGCTGTAAGTGCTGTCTGTGAGAATGCCTAACTCTCCCAGTCATGAAAGAAGGACATGTGAAAAGAATCTTTTTTAAAAGTATAGTTGGGCTTCCCAGGTGGTCCAGTGGTTAAGAATCCACCTGCCTATGCAGGGGATACAGGTTCAATCCCTGGTCCAGGAAGATCCCACATGCCGAGGAGAAACTAAGTCCATTGTCCACAACTAGTGAACCCGTGCCCCAGAGCCCATGAGCCACAACTGCTGAAGCTGGTACATCTAGAGCTCACGCTCTGCAGCAAGAGAAGCCACCGCAGTGAGGAGCCTGAGCACTTCAACTAGAGAGTAGCCCCCACCATCATCACAGCTAGAGAAAGCCTGTGCTCAGCAACCAAGACCCAGCACAGCCCAAAAAAAAGTCTGGTTGATTTACAGCATTGTGTTAGGTTCAAGCGTACAGCAAAATGATTCGGTTTTGCATATCCATTCTTCTTCAGGTTCTCTCCCATTATAGGTTATTACAAGATATTGAGTATAGTTCCCTCTGCTATACAGTAATTCCTTGATTTTTTTCCTGAGCAGAATCTTAAAGGTGTTTACCTGAAGGACCAGAAGTAAAGTGTTTTCCAGGTAGAAGGAAGCAAGCACCCATGCAAAAACCTGGAGGTTGGAATACTGAGGTGCATTCAGGTCCTGGTGAAAGCCAATTTAACTGAGCAGAAAGTGGTAGGAAACTAAGCTGGACTGTACAAAATATTTAAAGACTTTTTTCTATCACGCTAAGCAGTTTTGATTTTATCTATTATGCAGCAGTGAGCGATTGAAGAATTTTTAAAAGGGGATGAAATTTTTGAAAGATTCCTTTGGTTATCAAATCAGAGAATCTATCCACATAGACAACTCACCCATAAATATGTAAATAACAAAAACAGTCTCAAGGATCAGATTACAATTTGAAAACAGAACATTTACAGCAAAGACATTTATCATTTTGATTATATTACTTGTTTTTAGTTTTAAAACTCAATCTAAAACTGCCTTGCCCTTTCAGATTCAATAATATAACATTTGATTTATAAGCACTCCAATTTACATAGCAACTAGATCCACATCCTTATCTCTCCCTGTGGTAACTAACATGACTTGAGGATAGATAGGGAAAGTGGTTAGACTTTCTCTTAGTTTCTCATGATGACATTGGAGAAATCAAGCCTATCTTGCTTAGAAGAATTCTAGGCCTTTCTCATGAGAGTTGCCACTGTCAGAGCTACCATAAGAGTTGGCACTGTCCAAAATCTTCTCACAGCTAAGCTACATTCACACCACAGTGGGCAGCCCAACCTCTATACATATATGAAGTATCCTTCTCCAGGAGTGTATAAGACCTGGTGTATATCAGCTATGGAAGAAACTGGAACCTGAAATAATCCACTTCCAGTTAAAAACCATAATCAACTGAAACAAAAGAAAAAATTAAGTCTCCAAACCATATTTCTACTTTAGCATAGAAGGAAGGAAAGAAGAATGGATGGGAGGGAAAGAGGGAGGTGGCAGAGGGGAAAAAGAGAAAAGAAGATGGCACAGTATTAATTAAATTAGAAAACTGGATCTATTAGAACCAGATCAGATACCATCAAGCATTGTCTCTGAATGAGGAATAAAATTAGGAAATATTTTTCTTTTACCATTTCATTCCCTTTTTAAAGTTTTGACTTCTATTAATTTCCTGGTGGCTCAGTCAGTAAAGAATCAGCCTGCAGTGCAGGAGGCCTGGGTTCCATCCCTCGATAGGGAAGATCCCCTGGAGAAGGAAATGGCAACCCACTTCGACACTCTTGCGTGGAAAATCCCATGGACAGAGGAGCTTGGTGGGCTACAGCCCACGGCATTGCAAGAGTCAGACACAATTTAGCAACTAAACACCACCACCAATTAATACAACTCACTAATAGCATTGTTTGAAAGTTGTATAATGGTTTTCTAATAAACCACAGAACTATGGATAAAGTCTTAAGAAAATAACATGACATGTTTGCAATTATTTCCCTAGGGATTTAGGAAGCAATAAGATTGAAAATCTTTCTCCACATATCTTTAAGGATCTGAAGGAGCTCTCACAACTGTAAGATTGATATGAATTTTTATCTTTATTTTTAATTTATTTTCTAAAATTGCCATTAAAATACACATCAGTATGTGTGTTTACCATTTTAACCATTTTTAAGTGTACAGTTCAGTGGTATCAAGTTCATTCACACTGTTGTGTAACCATCACCACCATCCATTTCTGGAACTTTTCCTGCTTTCCAAACTGAAGCTCCATACCTATTAAACACTAACTCCCCATCGACACCCCTCCCCAACTGGCTTCTATCACTGTTTGGTCTCTATGAATTTGGCATCTCTAGGTATCTCATATAGGTAGAATCATACATACCTTGTTATTTTACAGCTGGCTTATTTCACTTAGCCTAATGTCTTCAAGTTTTATCCATGCTGTAGCATGTGTCAGAATTTCTGAATATTATCATCCATATTAGCAATCCATTGTGTGTAAGTACCACATTGTATTTATCCATTTTTCCATTGATGGACACTTGGGTTGTTTCCACCTTTTAGCTGTTATGAGTAGGGCTGCTGCGAACATGGGTGTGTAAATATCAGTTAAAGAACTTGCTTTCAATTCTTTGGGGGTATATAGCCCCAGAAATAGTATTACTGGATCATATGGTAACTCTATTTTTAATTTTTTGAGGAAACATCATACTCTTTTCTATAGTGACTGCAACTATTTTACATTCTCACTAACAGTGCACAAAAATTCTAATTTCTTCACATTTTCAACAGCACTTGTAATTTTGTATTTTTTTAATAGTAGCCAACCTAATGGATGTGACATGGTATTTCATTGTGGTTTTGATTTGCATTTCTCTAATGATTAATGATGTTGGGCATCTTTTCATGTGCTTATCGATCATTTGCACATCTTCTTTGGAAAATGTCTACTCAGGTCCTTTACTCATTTTTAAATTGGGTTGTTTGGTTTTTCATTGTTAAGCTGTGCATGCATGCTGAGTCACTTCAGTTGTGTCCTACTCTTTGTGACCTTATGGACTGCAGTGCACCAGGCCTGTCTGTCCATGGGATTCTCTAGGCAAGAATACTGGAGTGGGTTGCCATGCCCTCCAGGGATCTTCCTGACCCAGAGTTCAAACCCGCGTCTCTTATGTCTCCTGCATTGGCAGGTGGGTTCTTTAGCACTGGGAACCCCTGTTAAGCTGTAGGATCATATATATTTTAGATAGTAAATAATTTCAGATATATGATTTATAAATACATGCTCCTATTCTGTAGGTTGCCTTTTCACTCTGTTAATAGTGTTTTCTGATGCACAGAAGTTTTAGATTTAGATGTACTCCAATTCTTATATTTTTTTCTATTGTTACCTATGCTTTTGGTATCACAGTATACAAGAAATCACTGCCTAATCCAGTGTCATGAAGTTTTTCTCTTATGATTTCTTCTAAGAGTTTTATAGTTTAGCTTTTATATTTAGGACTTAGATCCATTTTGAGTTAATTTTGTACATTGTGAAAGCTAAGGGTTTAAGCTCTTTCTTTTTTTCTTTTTTGCATGTGGACATCCATCTGGTTTTCCCAGAACCATTTGTTAAGAAGATTGTCCTCTCCCCATTGAACGGTCTTGGTATGAGTTAACCATCCATACAAGAGTTTGTTCTTGGGCTCTCCATTCTATTTCATCATCCTATACAACTGTCTTTACTCCAGCACCACACTATTACTGATTACTGTAGCTTTGTAGTAAGTTTTGAGTCAGAAAGTAAGACCTCCAATTTTGTCCTTCTTTTTCAAGGCTTATTCAGGTTCCCTTGAGGTTCCAAACAAATTTTAAGATGGACTTTTCTATTTATTCAGAAAAACCGTCACTGGGATCTTGATAGAGATTATACTGAATCTCTTGATTGCTTTGGGTAGTATTGCCATCTTAATGATTTTAAATCTTCTAGTCCCAAAGCACAGAATGTCTTTCCATTTACCAGTGTCTAATTTCTTTCAACAATATTTTGTTTTCACGGTGCAAGCCCTTTACCTTTATTCAGTTTATTGGGATTTTTTTGGCTGCACTGGATCTTCATTGCTACACAAGCTTTCTCTGATTATGGCAAGTGGAGGCTACTCTTCATTGCAGTATGGAGGCTTCTCATTTTGGTAGCTTCTCTTGTGGCTCGGTAGTTGTGGTGGGTGGGCTTAGTTGTTCTGTGGCATGTGGGATCATCCTGAATCAGGGATCAAATCCATGTTCCCTACATTGGCAAGCAGATTCCCAACCTCTGGACTACCAGGGAAGCCTCTCTTCAGTTTATTCCTAAGTATTCTTCTGATGCTGTTGTAAATTGAAATATTTTCTTAATTCTCTTTCTGGATTGCTCAGGGTTGATGTATAGAAATGCATTTGATTATTCATCATTGTCTGATTATTGTGCATTCGTTCAGTATTTAGCAATTTGGTTGAATTTGTTTATTAGTTCTGACAGTTGTGTGTGTGTTTGTGTGTGTGTGTGTGTGAAATCTTTAAGGTTTTATACACATAAAATGGACTTCCCTGCCAAAAAATAAAAATAAAAAATGGGCTTCCCTGGTGGCTCAGATGATAAAGAATCTGCCTGCAATGCAGAAGACCCGGGTTTTACCCCTAGGTCAAAAAGATCCCCTGGAAAAGGAAGTGGCTACCCACTCCAGTATTCTTGCCTGGAGAATTCCACATCCGTGGAATGGCAGGCTACAGTCCATGGGATCACAAAGAGTCTGATATGACTGAGTGACTAACAGTTTCACTTTTCACACATGAAATAATGTCATCTATAAACAGAGATAATTTTACTTTTCACTTCCCAATTTGGATGCCTTTTATTTTATTTCTTGCCTAATCCCTCTGATAGGTCTTCTAGCACTATCTTCATCTCCTTTTCCTAGCCGTAAAGCCATTTACTTTTCACTTCATGCCTCATAAATTGCTAACACAATATGCCACTATTCGATATGATTTATTGTAAAACGTATTCACTGTGGTTTCATTCATTCAAATTTTGACTAAATGAGATTCTTTTTCTTTTATTTAAATCACACCTGATGATAGGCAAAACCTGAAGTGGTGTGGCTTCCCTTTGGGAAACCTGCAAGTTCCCTGGTGGGACCATCCAGGACCACCCCACCTTCATGATCATGTGGTCTCAGCTCTCTCTCTGTCACTAAGACACTTAGAGCCTCGCATGGTTCTAAGAGTTCTATCTCCATTAATCCGTTTGAATGTCTAAGGAGCCCTATGGTACAAGTGCCATCAATGTACTTTTTTGCTAATGTTTACAAGCAACCCTCTGTCAACAGATATACTTCCTCTTTACTCAAATCCTTTCTAGAAATGACCAATTGCTGCTCTTTTTTTTTTTTTATTGAAACAGGAATCTTTCCTATAACCCAATCCAGACAATTCAAGCCAACCAATTTGATAATCTTGTCAAACTCAAATCTCTGTAAGTATACACCTATGGGGATAGTTTTATGATACATTGTTTATTTATATATCAATAGCTAATACATTCTATAAAATAAGGTTAATAGAGTCTTGAATCAGAAGCTTTATTCCCAGGATGTTAGTTAAACTCTACAGAAACCATATGAGTACTTGCTGAGCTATAAACAAAGAGATGGCTATTAGTTTAATCTTTCATATTTATGAGCTAAAAATTAGATAATTCTATAATCACCAGGAGCTTATATTGGATTGTTTGTTTTGATACTCTGAAGGCATCTATGCATATTTATTCCTTCATTAGCACTGGGGGTATTTAAGAGTTTATTATAACTATTGTTATCCCAAGATAGAATGTTCTAGATTATATAAATCTTTACTTGCAGCACACATGCACAAACACACATACATAAATTATATTAGGATCTATGAGTTGCCTTAAGAAGGTGTGCTTCAGTTCAAGTGTTCCCTCGGTAAAATGTCATTTTATTAGAAAAAAAATTATTAAAAAATTATTAGAAAATTTTCAAGAATGTAAAATGCCCCTCTCTGCTATTGCAATATCATCAAAAGGCAATGTTTATTCATTTATTTCACAAATATTTGTTGAATAGTTAGTATGAAAAAAGCATCATGCCACAATCTATTAGAAGCCAAAAATTGAAATAGGAAAGATATAGAATCAATATAAGTATTTATATTGTGTATAAATAGCAGAATCAAAAAACCATTGGGGGGAGAAAGGGTTATTATGAGATCACATGAAATCACGTGTGTGAAACTTTGGAAATACTATAGAATTTAAAAAATCTTTCATGCAATGAAAGGAACTGGGAAAGTGTCTAGGGAAGGCTAAGTGTGAATGTTTAGTTCAGAATAAGTTTTAAATAATTGTGTATTAAACTGTCCTTCACAAAAATTCATTACCCTGCATAACATATGTTTTTTGATAATTTGATATTTTAGCAGCCTAGATGGAATTGAAATTTCAAATATCCAACAAAGGATGTTTAGACCTCTCGTGAATCTCTCTTACATGTAAGCAGATATTTTTCTTGTTCTTCACCTTGATTTTAATTGTTTAGGTTTCCACCTGTATTGTGCTAATACCCCCATATGCAGCGCATCCAATTTATTAACATTTCCTACTGACTAATTTGCCTAAACAATAACTAACTTTTAAAGCATAGATATAGGGTAAGGTGATTTTTAGTTGTCCATGATTTGGTCTGAGAGAGTGAAAGGAGATTTGTCTGGGTGTCAGACAACAGGAGTATGAAGGGAACCCACTCAGGCTTGTAAGCTCTAATGACCTCTCGTGACACACATATATTCACGTTTGTCCACTGAGCTAGCAACTGGTGCACCTGGCATAAATGCAACCAGATGAAGAAGTAGGAAGTCACATAAACAACATAGAACAATTATAAATAATTCATGTAAATGGAGGAAGGAAGAGAGAAAGTTTCCTCAGTGAAAATTGCCCACAGTGTCAGGGCATGATGGAGCAAGGGTGTATGGATAAAATTGCAAGCTTTGAAAAATCTTTTATTCAAACATCATGTCTCATCATGCCATCATTACATGCTTTAGAAACATTTTCTTTAGTTGAATGTAATATATAGCAGTATATATATATATATATATATACACACACACACACACACACACACACACAATATTAGAGTGATCTCCATGCCAAGGTAATTAATTCTCAATAATTTAGAAAGTGTCATGGCAGCCACCATCACTCTATATATAATCTTGCTTGTATTTTAAATCTAACAGAGGACACTGATTTTTTTCCCATAATTCCTTGGACAGCAAAGTTTCCTTGGTTACGCACAATATAAAGCACTCTGAATAAATTGAGCAAACAGAGTTTATTGAAAGAAAATGATGTAACTCATAAAACCCAAGAAACAACTCAAGGACTTGACTTGAATAGAGCAGATCCTGGGATCCAGACAGCAAGAGTGAAACAACAGGACTATAGACTGTAACTGTCAAGTTTTTATCTTATATTACTACAACTGTTTATACTATAAAGATCATTTATACTTTTTGCCAGAGAACATGGCTTTAGGGGCAAATGGATCTAATTTGAATACTAAATTTCTGCACTTAGTAGAAAGTTCCCTAGCAGATAATTTGCCTCCATTGAAGATTCATCTCCTCATATGGTCATCGCAACACCAACCTCATTAAGCTGATTTAAGAAGTCATTCCTGATTTGAGAAGTTATACTTAGTAGATGCTCAATAAATGGTGTGGGTGTTGGTAGTACACAGTAGTAATTACTGATTATCCAGGTGGTGTCTTTTATTAACAAGGGAGGTCTCTTTACTGATGAAAGAATTCACTCAACAAATATTTATCAAACACCTCATCGTGTACCAAAATCCAGTGTGAGAATAAACATGTTAGCAAGTAGTTACAGATCATGCAACTTCTATAATAGAAAAGCCATAGAAGCAGAGAGGAAAAAGCCTTTAACTCCCTTCCTCCAGGTCTGAAAAAGTAAAATCAATTGCGGCAGCACAGGAGTTATGTACCAAGCACTGAAAATCCAGTAACAGTTTCCTTTGGTGGATTATCTTGATCACATGACAACTGATTTACATTCTAAAATATGTCTAATGCTTGTCTGTTCATTATGCCCATTTACTGCTCTCATCCACACATTATTTTGTAGTAAAATCAAGTTAATAAGAATTAAACTTAAGTTTCTTAATAAAACTTTAGTGTCCCTAATGTTTTATTCCTCTGAGACCGATATTGTTTTCTTTTTACAGAGGAAATGGAGAAAATAGATATTAAGGTAGAGTGACACTTTAGTTTAAAGTCTTATCTTCCCTTCTCTGCACAACAGCTATTTTAAGAGATTTCAGTACTGTGGCTATGCACCGCATGTTCGCATCTGTAAACCAAATACTGACGGACTCTCATCTTTAGAGGATCTCTTGGCGAGCATTATTCAGAGAGTGTTCGTCTGGGTTGTGTCTGCAGTCACGTGCTTTGGAAACATCTTTGTCATCTGTATGCGACCTTGTATCAGATCTGAGAACAAGCTGCATGCCATGTCAATCATTTCTCTCTGCTGTGAGTATTTCCTGGCTGAAGAGGAATTACAAGTTTTGAAATATATTAAAGTGTTACTATTAGAAAATAAGTAACCAGAGTACTAGAATCATGGGATGTTAAAAATTCCTCCCCTTTGCTTAGATGTTTTCTAAGCACTCAATGAAATGCTACAGGAAAATAAAGTGATAAAATTTTTAAAGTAAGAAAACTCAGTCACCTTACACAGATTAATGAAGCACTCATTCATTAATTTTGTCTGATAAGGAAGCTTTTGTTTATTTGCTTTCTTCTCTAAAGGTATAATATTTTGTGAGTTAGTCGCTCAGTTGTGTGTGTGACTCTTTGTGACCTCATGGACTGTAGCCGCCAGTCTCCTCTGTCTATAGGATTCTCCAGGCAAGCATACTGGAGTGGGTTGCCATTTCCTTCTCCAGGGGATCTTCCTGACCCAGGAATAGAACCCGGGTCCCCTGAATTATAGGTAGATTCTCTACCAGCTGAGCCACCAGGGAAGCCGGTATAGTATTTTATGAAAACATGTAAAATTTTTTTTACTGTGAATAACCTTGAAACCTTTCATCATCACATTTTCATGCCCAGAGCTCTGTTTATTTTTTGTGCTCACATCCAGTTCATAGACACTGAATTCAGACATTATTGTTCTTCTGGTCTCTGAGCTTCTAACATCTTTTCCATTCATAATTTGAAATATTTAAATAAGAAAGTATTTTAAGTAGTATTAAATTTTTTAAGTTGTTGAAACATGATTGCAAGGTAGTATGTTAAATGAAAAATATATTAAAAAAAAAAAAGAAATAAAAGCAAGAAACTAGTTTTCCGGTTGCTTATAATCTGGGTCAAGTGGCCTATAATTCATCCACACTCCCTCAAGCAAACATCCATCTACATGGTGTTCTATTTTTATGAGTTTTCTGTGTTATGTCTTACCCCTACATGCATTCGAAGTCTAAGGCTGAACTGTTTTTTCATTGCAAATTGCCTAAGAAACAGAACTTAGAAATTGTTAACTACTCAGGGAACTTCCCTGGTGGCTCAGACGGTAAAGCGTCTACCCGCAGGAGACCTGGGTTCAATCCCTGGGTCAGGAAGATCCCCTGGAAAAGGAAGTGGCAACCCACTCCAGTACTCTTGCCTGGAAAATCCCATGAATGGAGGAGCCTGGTAGGCTACAGTCCATGGGGTCGCAAAGAGTCGGACACGACTGAGCAACTTCACTTTTTTCACTTTTTTTTTTTCGTATTGTTAGCTACAAAATTTTGAGTTCACTCAACTTCCCTGGTAAAGGCTAGAATAGAACCTCAGTGTTTTAAGATTAAGGCTAGCCTTGTGATTTATACCGTGATGTGACTTTAGGATCATTGGGTAGAATGCTTGCATGGTCAAAAAAATTAAAAAAAAAAAAACCCTCTCTTTATGATATGCAATATTTACTTAAAAAAGAAAATACACCAAGAAATATATCACATGAACAGCTGATTTGGAGGAGTCTGAAAAGAGACAGAGAAAGATGTTAACACAGGAAGAAAGAATCAGAACAGTTTTGCTTAGACCACCTCTGGATAAGTCATTTAAGCCCCTTAAAATTATACTAACTACAGAGCACTTCATAATTATTCCTATCTTCTAAATTATAGACCTCAAAATTCATAGTCATTACTCTATCATAGCAGGTTCTGAAATACTTTCTCTGGGATTTTGAATGACTTAACTTCTTAAACTGGGAGAATTTCAGTGGAAGAAATGAACCAAATTATAATACCCCTGTCTTGTCCATAATTGAATGCAAAACATAGTTGCATTTTACTCATTTATTCAGCATTTCTAGGTGGTGGGACTAGGAAGGAAAACAAAACAGACAAGACCCCTGCTCTTATAGACCTGTGTGTTAGATAAAAGCAGAGACATGCTTACATATTTAGCTGCAGAGGATGCTGTAAGCATGGTTATCAGAGAGAGATGATGAAATGGTCCTCACCCATAAATGAATTCTTAGAATACATCTTACATCCCCCCAAGATAGACACTTGTCTATTTGGGGCTAATGTTAAAAATATTACTGTTTAATGATAATTCCATTTCACCTAATTATTTCTCTGCATTTGTTGAATTTACTGATTCCTGCAGGTGCTGACTGCTTGATGGGAATCTATTTATTTGTGATTGGAGCCTTTGACCTGAAGTTTCGAGGAGAATACAATAAACATGCGCAGCTGTGGATGGAGAGCATTCATTGTCAGCTTCTGGGGTCCCTGGCCATTCTGTCCACAGAAGTATCTGTATTACTTTTAACATTTCTGACACTGGAAAAATATATCTGCATTGTGTATCCTTTTAGATGTTTAAGACCTGGAAAATGCAGAACCATTACAGTTTTGATTCTCATTTGGATTATTGGGGTTATCGTGGCTTTCATTCCACTGAGCAATAAGGAATTTTTCAAAAACTACTATGGCACCAATGGAGTATGTTTCCCTCTTCATTCAGAAGACGCAGAAAGTACTGGAGCCCAGATTTATTCAGTGGCAATTTTTCTTGGTAAGAAATTCTGTATTAAAAGCCTTTTCAAGGACTTGGCAGTCCAGTGGTTAAGATTTCCCTTTCCAATATAGAGGGTGCAGGTTCAATCCCTGGTCAGAGGGACTTCCCTGGTGGTCCAGTGGTTAAGAATCTGCTTTGCAATTCAGGAGATGTGGGTTTGATCCCTGGCACGGGAACTAAGATCTCACATGTTGTGTGGTACCATCAAAAAGTGAAAAAAAAAAAGAACAACAAAATCAATCCCTGGTCAGGGAACTAAGATCCCACATGTCTTTCAACAACAACAAAAAAAAAAAAAACAGAAAAAAATATTGTAGCAGATTCAAGACTTAAAATGAGTATTTTTTAAAAGCCCCTTTATTTAAAGGCTAAAATAAGTCACAATGTAAATCTCATTATGCCTTTTAACATTTACATTTTAATTTCAGATCTTCTAATCAGAATGGACGCTGGGGGTGGATTTCATCAAAACTCCCTAAAGGGAATTTTTTTCTAAATTACCACTTTGTCATATTAATTCACATATGATACACTTTAATAAAAGACATTAAACACTTGCATTTCGTGCATTCACCCTAATAATACTAAGCAAAATATATTTCAACTCTTTGTGTTTATAATATGAATAGATTCAAAGTAGCAACACAGGTCTTTGGCTTGGGAGTAGACAAGTGTTTCCTTTTGAAAGAATATTCTCAAAGTATAATTTAAAGTAACTGAATTACACAAAAATAGATTAATTTAATAAGCCCAGGATATTCACTGAATCACTATAATCACTACAATCTAATTTTAATATGTCATTTTAAAATTAAACATTTCATCATCCTTATAACTGCAACAATATTTAAATTTTTTAATTCATGATTTTTGCACTTTAGTAATTCTTATAAAGAACAAAAAACACATTGTGGTCTTTGCCTTCTTTATAATAACACCTAAAGATTTGTTTGTTTTGAAAGAATGCTCGTATTTATTAATAATAATCTTCGTGTTCTTAATAGGTATTAACTTGGCAGCCTTTATCATCATAGTGTTTTCCTACGGAAGCATGTTTTACAGCATTCATCAAAGTGCCGTAACAGCAAATGAAGTACAGAATCAAGTTAGAAAAGAAATGATCCTTGCCAAACGGTTTTTCTTTATTGTATTTACTGATGCATTGTGCTGGATACCCATCTTTATATTGAAATTTCTCTCATTGCTTCAGGTAGAAATACCAGGTACAAATTTTTTCTTCCTATAATGAAATAATAAATCTGTTTCTACAGAATTCCTCTAGAAGGGTATTAAGATCTCTAACAGTAACTCATTTCAAGAATCATAAGTTAGAGTTACATGTAGTTAAAGCTCTGTTCATTGATCAAATGTTTACTAGGAGAAAGGTGCCTGGTTCTTTTTTTCCTAAGCCATTCCCTTTTATTTTTAGATTAATGTTATTTACTTGTAAATTAAGTTTTTTCTTAAATGAAGTGAGAACTGGGTTCAATTCCTGGATCAGAAAGAAAGATCCTCTGGAGAAGGGCATGGCCACCCACTACAGTATTCTTGCCTGGAGAATTCCATGGACAGAGGGGCCTGGAGAGCTTCAGTCCATGGGGCCACAAAGAATTGGACATGACTGAGTGACTAACACTTTCTTAAATGAAATAGTTTTCTTTTTAAAATTTTTATTCTGTTGAAGTGTAGTTGACTTACAATATTACATTAGTTTCAGGTATATGACATAGCAATTCAGTATTTTTACAGATTACACAACATGCAAAATAAATACAAAATATTGACTATATTACCTGTACTATTCAATACATCTCTGTGACTTATTTATTTTATAACTGGTAGTTCATCTCTTTTAATATTGTTCACCTATTTTTTCCTACCCCCAGCCCTCTCCTCCGTGGTTACCACTAGCTTATTCTCTGTATCCATGAGCCTGTTTTTGTTCTGTTATATTTACTTGCTTTTTTTATTTTTTAGATTCAACATATAAGTGAAAACATACAATATTTGTTTTTCTCTGACTTATTTCACTATGCATAATACCATCCAGGGCCATCCATGTTATTACAAGTGGCAAGATTTAATTATTTTTTATTAAGATTGAGTAATATTCCATTGTGTTTATATACCACATCTTTTTTATTCATTCATCTATCAGTGGCCTTTTAAGTTGCTTCCATATCGTGGCTATTGAGAATAGTACTGGAATGAACATTGGGATAGGTAAATCTTCTTGGATTAGTGTTTTCATTTTCTTTGGACATATACCAAGGAGTGGAATTTCTGGATTGTATAGTAGTTCTATTTTTAATTTTTTAAGGGACTTCCATACTATTTTACATTGTGGCTACACCGATATATAGGTCTGAGCTTCCGTGGTGGCTCAGACGGTAAAGCGTCTGCCTGCAATGTGGGAGACCTGGGTTCAGTCCCTGGGTCAGGAAGCTCCCCTGGAGAAGGCAATGGCAACCCATTCCAGTATTCTTGCCTGGAAGATTCCATGGACTGAGGAGCCTGGTAGGCTGCAGTCCATGGGGTCGCAAAGAGTTAGACATGACTGAGCGACCTCACTTGCTGTTCACTACACCAATTTATATTCCTATCAACAGTGTACAAGGGTCTCCTTTTCTCCACATCCTCACCAACATTTGTTATTTCTTGTCTTTTTGGTGATAGCCATTATGACAGGTGTGAGGTGATATCTCACAGTGGTTTTGATTTGTATTTCTCTGATGATTAGTGTTGTTAATCATCTTTTTATGTGCCTACTGCTGCTACTGCTAAGTCGCTTCAGTCGTGTCCGACTCTGTGCGACCCCATAGACGGCAGCCCACCAGGCTCCCCGTCCCTGGGATTCTCCAGACAAGAACACTGGAGTGGGTTGCCAGTTCCTTCTCCAATGCATGAAAGTGAAAAGTGAAAGTGAAGTCACTCAGTCGTGTCCAACTCTTAGCGACCCCATGGACTGCAGTCTACCAGGCTCCTCCATCCATGGGATTTTCCAGGCAAGAGTACTAGAGCGGGGTACCATTGCCTTCTCCCATGTGGCTGTTGACCATCTATAAGTCTTCTTTGGATAAATGACTATTCAGGTCTTCTTCCTATTTTTTAAACATATTTTTTTTATATTGAGTTGTATTTGTTGTTTATGTATCTTGGACATTACCCCTTGTCAGTCACGTCTCTTGCAAGTATCTTCTCCCATTCAGTAGTTGTCTTTAATTTTGTCAATGGCTTCTTTTGCTGTGCAGAAGTTTTTTAGTTTAATCAGGTCTCATTTGTTTATTTTTTGTTTCCCTTGGCTGAGGAAATAGAAACCAAAAAATATTGCTAACACTAATGTCCAAGAGTCTACTTCATATGTTTTCTTCCAGTTTTACAGCTTTAGGTCTGACATTTAAGGTTTTAATCCATTTTGAATTTATTTTTGTATAAGGTATAATGTGATGTTCTACTTTTATTCTTTTCAGTGTAGCTGTGCACCTTTTCCAACAATCGCTTATTGTAGAGACTGCCTTTTTCACATTCTATATTCCTGCCTCCTTTGTCATACAATAGCTAACCATAAATGTGTGGGTTTATTTTGGGGCTCTCTATTCTTTTCCATTGACTGTGTTTTGTTTTGTGCTAGTGCCATAGTGTTTTTTAAAAATTATGTATTTATTTTTGGCTTTTCTGGGTCCTTGTTGTAGTGCATGGGCTTTTCATGCACGGGCTCTTCATTGTTGTGCATGGGCTTTCTCTAGTTGCAATGAACAGGGGCTACTCTCCAGTTGCTGTGTGTAGGCTTCTTCTCATTGAGGTGGCTTCTGTGTTGTGGAGCATGGGCTCTAGGGCATGCAGGCTTAGTAATGGTGGTGCCTGGGCTTAGCTGCTCCATGGCATGTGGGATCTTAGTTCCTGAACTAGGGATTGAAACAATGTCCCCTGCCTTAGCAGGTAGATTCTTTTATTTTTTTATTTATTTGTCTGTGCCAAGTCCTAGTGCAGCATGCAAACTCTTGGTTGCAGCATGTGGGATCTAATTCTCAGGCCCACTGCATTGGGAGCTCAGAATCTTAACCTATGGACCACCAGGGAAGTCCAGCAGGTAGATTCTTAATCACTGTAGTACCAGGAAAGTTCTCATGCTGTTTTGATTATGGCAGCTTTGTAGTATAGTCGGAAGTCATGAAGTATTATACTTCCACTTCTGTTCCTCTTTCTCAAGGTTGCTTTAGCTATTTGGGATCTTTTCTGGTTCCATACGAATTTTAGTATTCTTTGTTCTAATTCTGTGAAAAACGTCATGGGTATTTGGATAGGAATTGCATTGAATCTATAGATTGCACTGAGTAGTATGGACATTTTTGGCAATATTAATTCTTCCAATCCATGAAGATGGTGTATCTTTCCTTGTATTTGTATTATCTTCAGTTTTTTTCATCAGTGTCTTCCGATTTTCAGAATACAGGTCTTTCACTTCATTGTTAGATTATTCCTAGGTATTTTATTCTTTTTGATTTGAGTGTAAGTGGAATGGTTTTCTTGACTTCATGTTCTGATAGTTCATAATTGGTATATAAAAATATACACCTGGTCCTGGACCTTTTTGGGGAGTTTTTTAATCACAGATTCAATTTCAGTACTTGTAATTGGTCTGTTCATATTTTCTATTCCTTCCTAGTTCAGTCTTGAGAGATTGTACCTTTCTAAGTACTTGTCCGTTTCTTCTAGGTTGTCTGCTTTATTGGCATATTGTTTTTCATAGTAGTTTTATGATCTTTGTATTTCTATGATGTCAGTTGTAACTTCTTTTTCATTTCTGCTTTATTGATTTGGACCCTCTCCCTTGTTTTTTTCTGAGTCTGGTTAAAGAATTATTGATTGTGTTTATCTTTTCCAAGAACCAGCTTTTAGTTTCATTGATCTTCTCTATTGTATTTTTAGTCTCTATTTCATTTATTTCTGCTCTGTTCTTTATGATTCATTTCCTTCTACTAATTTTGAATTTTGTTTGTTCTTTTTTCCATAGATCCTGTAGGTGTAAGGTTAGGTTGTTTATTTGAGATTTTTCTTATTTCCTGAGGTAAACTTGTATTGCTGGGCTTCCCAGGTGGATCAGTGGTAAAGAAACTGTCTGCTAATGCAGGAGAAAGTGAAGTCGCTCAGTCGTGTCCGACTCTTTGCGACCCCACGGACTGTAACCTACCAGGCTCCTCAGTCCATGGGATTTTCCAGGCAAGAATACTGGAGTGGGTTGCCATTTCCTTCTCCAGGGGATCTTCCAGACCCAGGGATCGAACCTGGGTCTCCCGCATTGTAGGCAGATGCTTTACCGTCTGAGCTACTAGGGAAGCCATGGGTTCAATCCCTTGGTCAGGAAGATCCTCTGGAGAAGGAAATGGCAACCCACTTCAATATTCTTGCCTGGTAAATCCCATGGACAGAGAAGCCTGGCAGGCTACAGTTCATGGGGTCACAAAGAGTCAGATACAACTTAGCAACTAAACAACAACAACAAAGCTTATGTTGATATAGCTTGTCTTCTTAGAGCTGTTTTTGATGCATCCCAGAGATTTTAGATCATCTTGTTTAAATATACATTTGTCTTTAGGTATTTTTTTCTACTTCCTCTTTGATTTCTTCAGTGATCTGTTGGTTGTTTAGTAGCATATTGTTTAGCCTCCATGTGTCTTTTGCAGGTTTTTTCTTATAGTTGATTTCTAGTCTCATAGCATCATAGTCAGAAAAGATACTTGATATGATTTCAGTGTTCTTAAATTTACTGAGGTTAATTTTGTGGCCTAGCACATGATCTGCAGAATGTTCCATGTACACTTAAAAAAAAAGTATATTCTGCTTTCAGATGAAATTATATATATATATATAATATATACATATGTATTATATATAAAGTCAATTAACTTCATTTGGTCTAATGTGTCACTTGGGCCAGTATTTCCATATTGATTTTCTGTCTGGAATATCTGCTCATTGATGTGAGATTTTAAAATCCCCTACTATTATTGTGTTGATTTCTGCCTTTATGTTAATATTTGCCTTATATATTTAGATGATTCTATATTGGATGCATATGTATATATAATTGTTCTATGTTCTTCTTGATTTGGTCCCTTCATTATTAGGTAGTAAAAGTCTTTGTCTCTTGTGACAGTCTTCATTTTAAAGTCATTTTGTCTGATATAAATATTGCTACTCTGGCTTTCTTTTGATTTCCATTTGCATGGAATACCTTTTTCCATATTTCTTCCTGATTCATTCTTAAAAGATTTTATGTTTCTAGGAATTTATCCATTTCTTGTAGATGGCCCAGTTTGTTGGCATATAACTGCTAGTAGTCTTCTCTGATGATTGTACTTATATGATATCAACTGTAACTACTTTGTCATTTCTAATTTTATTCATTTTGATTCCTCTCTTTTTTCTTGATGAGTCCAGCTAAAGATCTATCAACATTTTTTTCAAAAACAAACTCTTAATTTCACTGTTCTTTTCTATTATTTTTAGTCTCTATTTCATTTCTTTCTTCTCTGATCTTTTTTACTTCCTTCTTTCCACTAACTTAGGCCTATGTTTGTTCTTTTTCTGGTTCCTTTATTAGAAAGTTAGGTTGTCTATTCGGATTTTTTAATTTCTTGAGGTAGTGATGAATCACTATATAAACTTTCCTCTTAGAACTGCATTTGCTGTAGCCCCTAGATTCTGGAGGGTTGTATTTCTATTTTCATTCATCTTAAGATATTTTTATATCCTCTTTTATTTCTTTGTTGACCCATAAGGTTTTTAGTAGCTTGTTGTTTAGTCTACACATTTGTGTTTTTCCAGTTTCTTCCTGTAATTGGTTTCTAGTTTCATACTATTGTGGTTGGAAAAGATGCTTGATATGATTTCAGTCTTATTAAATTTATTAAGGCTTGTTTTGTGGCCTAGCATGTGATTTGTCCTAGAAAAGGTTATTTGCACATTTGAGAAGATTATTTATCTGCTGTCTTTAATGGAATATTCTGTAGATATTATTAAGTCCATCTGATATAATGTGTTGCTTAAAGCCACTGTTTCCTTACTGATTTTCTGTCTGGATGATATAGCCATTGATGTGAGTGGGGTATTAAAGTCCCTTACTACCTTGTGATACTGTCAATTTCTCCCTTTTTGTCTGATAATATTTGCTTTATATATTTAGGTGCTTCTGTGTTAGGTATATATGTGTTTACAAATGTTATATCCTCTTCTTGGGTTTACCACTTTTCATTATATAAGTGCCCTTCTTTGTTTTTGGTCTCTGACTTCTCTTTAAAGTCTATTTTGTCTGATATGTATATTGTTAACCCAGCTTTCTTTCCATCTGCATGGAATATCTTTTTGCATCTCTTCATTTTCCTTATGTATGACTCTTTGTTCTGAATTGACTCTCTTGTAGATAGCATACAGATGGTGCTTGTTTTTTAATCCATTCAGTCACCCTATATCTTTTTTCTGAAGCCTTTAGCCCATTTATATTTAAAGTGATTATTGGTAGTTATGTACTTATTTCCATTTTGCTACTTGTTTTCTGGTTGTTTTTATAGATTTCCTTTTTGTCTTTTCACATCTATCCTTGATTTTCTTTAGTGTTATGTTTGGATTCCTTTCCCTTTTTGTGTGTGTGTGTGTATCTATTGTTGGTTTATGGTTTAGTTTCATATATATATGTGTGTGTGTATATACATATATATATACTTTTTATTCTACATTTTATTATTTCCCCGTGAAGTTTCCATTTGATATCTATTTTATAGCATTAACTGTTTAAGTTATACTTGATCTTTATTTTACAACTTTTGTCTTTTAATCTTCATACTAGTTCTTTTAAATAGTTGATCCACTGCCTTTTCTATATATTTACATTTATCCATAAGATTTTTTTCCTCATATATATTATTTTTTATTGCGGCCTTCTTTTTTCACTTGGAGAAATCCCTTTAACTGTTCTTGTAAGGCTGGCTTAGTAGTGATGAACTTTTAAATTTTTTTCTTTTGGGGAAACTCTTTAGTGCTGTTTCAATTCTGAATGATAGCATTGCCAGGTACAGTATCCTTGGTTATAGGTATTTTTCCTTCAGCACTTTTAATACATCAAGCCACTCCCTTCTGGTCTGCAAATTTCTGCTGAAAAATCAACTTGTAGGCAGGTCTTTATCTTTCTCTTGCTGCCTGTATCTTTAACTCCTGCCGTTTTAATTATAGTATGCCTTAGTGTGGATCTGTTTGAGTTCATTTTGTTTGGGACTTTATGTGCTTCCTGGGTCTGGATATCTGATTCCTTCTTCAGGTGAGGGAAGTTTTCAGCCATTATTTAATCAAATACATTTCCCCCTTTTCTCTCTCTTTTCACCTTCTGGAACACTTATAATGCAAATATTCGTATACTTGTTGTCTCAGAAGTCCTTTAAACTATCCTCATTTTTTAAAATTATTTTTTCTTCTTGCTACTCTAATTGGATGATTTACCCTATTCTGTCTTCCAAGTTCTTCTGTATCACCTAATGTACCATTGATATCCTCTAGTGTATTAATGGCTCAAATAAATTACACTTGGTGTGTTGAAATTCTAATAATTCCATGCTCGAGATGACCAGAAAGGAACACAGATCAAGATGATTATCAAGTAATTGCTTCATTTCTTCTAGAACATAAGAAATTTTTATTCCTGGAATACATAGCAATTTAAGGAACATTACCCCAGAGTGTGAGAGATGATAAAGCACTCTTTATATTTCAAAATAAGGTGCACCATACTCATTAGGACGATTGTTCTCAAAAACAGAAAATAGTAAGTACTGGTGAGGATGTGGAGAAATTAGAACTCTTGTACTGGTAGAATGTAAAATGGCACAGCTGCTATAGAAAACACTATGGTGGTTCCTCAAAAAATTAAACATAGAATTCCCATGGGACCCAGAAATTTTACTACTGAATATATACCCAAAAGAACTGATTATGGGAACCATAAATTCATACACCCAAGTTCAAGGCAGCATTATTCACAGAAGCCAAAATGTGGAAATGAAACAACCCAAGTGTCCATCACTGGATGAATGCTTAAACCAAATATGCTATATACACACAGTGGATTATTATTCAGCCTTTAAAGGGAGGAAATTTTGATACATGCTACAATATGGATACATTATGAAGACATTATGCTACTGAAACAAGCCAGTCACAAAAGGACAAATACTGTATGATTCCGCTTATATGAGATAACTAGTGTAATCAAATTCACAAAGACAGAAATTTTGTGAATGGCGTTGTCAGGGATTAAGGGGAAGAAGGTATGGGGGATTATTGTTTAAAGGCACAGAGTTTCAGTGTGGAAAGATGAAAAAGCTTTGGAAATGGATGGTGGTGATGGTTCCACAACAATCTGAACGTAGTTAATGCCACTGAACTGTACACTTAGAAATGGTTAAAATGGAAATTTTTATGTTATGTATAATTACCACAATAAAAATGTATAAAAATCCTGTTAACTGTTTGCATATTGCAATGTGCACTCACACTTTAAAAATTTATAAACATACAATTTTAACTTTGCTTTTTCCCATGGTTAGTGGTGATAGTGCCTTACATTTTACAAGTAGAAGAGGGAACATAGCATAAATTAAATCATAAAGAAAATATGAGTATTTGGTAGTTGCATATATACTACAGTAATTTTAAGATAAGTTTAGCCAAAGATATTTTTACTGAAATAAATATCTAGTCAAAAGCCTAAAAATGCATACCAGTTTTTCAAACCAGATAAATAGCAGAAATATATTAAGGATAAGCCTATATATTCTAAGAAATACTACACGCACTACCTAGTAATTAAAACACTTGCAAAGATATGATTTAAATACTAAACAATATTGTTTTTCCTAAAATTGAATCATATCAGAGTAATATGTAATCACCCGGTTAAAAAAAAAAAAAAAAAACATTTCTAGCTACTAGAATTCTTTTGTTGTTTGTATTCAGGAAGTTACTTAGCCCGAAACCTGTTTCTTGAAATGTCAGTTCAGTTCAGTCGCTCAGTTGTGTCCAACTCTTTGCGACCCCATGGACTGCAACACACCAGGCCTCCCTGTCCATCACCAACTCCCGGAGCTGACTCAAACTCATGTCCATTGGGTCGGTGATGCCATCCAACCATCTCATCCTCTGTCGTCCCCTACTCCTCCTGCCTTCAATCTTTCCCAGTGTTAAGGTCTTTTCCAGTGAGTCAGTTCTTCATATCAGGTGGCCAAATTATTGGAGTTTCAGCTTCAGCATCAGTCCTTTCGATGAATATTCAGGACTAATTTCCTTTAGGATGGACTGGTTGGATCTCCTTGCAGTCCAAGGGACGCTCAAGAGTCTTGTTCAACACCACAGTTCAAAAGCATCAATTCTTCAGCGCTCAGCTTTCTTTATACTCCAACTCTCACATCCACACATGACTACTGGAAAAACCATGACCTTGACTAGACAGACCTTTGTTGACAAAGTAATGTCTCTGTTTTTTAATATGCTTTCTAGGTTGGTTATAACTTTCCTTCCAAGGAGTAAGTGTCTTTTAATTTCATGGCTGCAATCACCACCTGCAGTGATTTTGGAGCCCCCAAAAATAAAGTCAGCCACTGTTTCCGCTGTTTCCCCATCTATTTGCCATGAAGTGATGGGACCAGATACCATGCTGTTAGTTTTCTGAATGTTGGGTTTTAAGCCAACTTTTTCACTCTCCTCTTTCACCTTCATCAAGAGGCTCTTTAGTTCTTCTTCACTTTCTGCCATAAGGGTGGTGTCATCTGCGTATCTGAGGTTATTGATATTTCTCCCGGCAATCTTGATTCCAGTTTGTGCTTCATCCAGCCCAGCATTTCACATGATGTACTCTGCATATAAGTTAAATAAGCAGGGTGACAATATACAGGGTGAAATGTCAGCACCCCCTCAAATACTAGCACCCTGGAAAAACATCCTGGAACTACATGTAGACTTGGTATTTAATTATGTGACATCGGTGAGGTGGTGGGGGGGAGGAAATTAAGACTAAAAAGACAGCTGGGGGAGAACTAAGAAAAAGATGTTTACATACCTTGTAAACATCCACAAAAACTCAACAAATTTCATTTTTCTCTTCCAGGTACCATAACCTCTTGGGTAGTGATTTTTATTCTGCCTATCAACAGTGCTTTGAACCCAATTCTCTATACTCTTACCACAAGACCATTCAAAGAAATGATCCATCAGTTCTGGTATAACTACAGACAGAGAAGATCTATAGACAGCAAAGGAAGTCAGAAGACATATGATCCATCATTCATCTGGGTAGAAATGTGGCCCATGCAGGAGATGCCTTCTGAGTTAATGGAGCCAGTTCTTTTCGCAGACCCCTCTAAATTATCACTTATTTCTCAATCAACTAGACTCAACTCCTATTCATAACTGACAGATACCAATTTCTACACAGAGAATACTGTGAGATGTTTCATGATGGATTTATGAGTTTAAACTAAATGCCACAAAATAATTTATAATAATGGCTAAAATCAATTCACTTAGAAGGACATGAGGTTATTTGGGAGAAATCAAAATGACTGATGCCTGTGTGAAGGGAAATAAATTATATTGATAATGTGTATGTATTAGTACATATTTTGATAGGAAATTAAGAGAAATATATTTCAGAAAGGCTCATTTGTTCTATTAGCATGCATTTACTGAGTACCCACTATGTGCATGGCACTGTGATAAATTCCTGGGAGCAAATAGTAAAAAATCTTGTCAATTTGCAATGTTAAATTGCATAACTACAAGAATATATTAATACAAAGTGCACCTGCAACTCTTAATCTAAGGTACAGCTTTGCCTGTCTTGAAAACATAAGGATCGTGGACACTTTTAAATAAAAGTTTAATGTTTTCTAATAATCAATATACTAACATCAGAGAAAATGTCTCATTACTGGAAAATGCAAATATTTTATTTTAAGAACTCATTTTACCTCTCTTCAAGTCTTCATACACTTGAGAGGCAATACACATTTATTCCTATGGAAAAAAAGGTGCTCTGATAATAGCTCAAAACAGCACCTTTCTATCAATTTCCAGCCCAGTTGTCTTTTTGCTTTATATGATCACCATTATATGAGATTGTAAAAAGGTGATAGAAGTATTGCAAAGGAATGAATCAGAAAAGCTAGAATGAAATCAGTGGAATAGAACTGAGAGTACAGAAATAAAACCCTCATATTTACAGTCAATTGATATTCAACAGATATACTAAGATAATCAAATGGGGAAAGAACAGTCTTATCAATAAATGATGCCAGTACAACTGGATATTACCATGCAAAAGAATGAAGTTGGACCCCTACTTTATACTATATATAAAAATTTACTCAAAACAGATCAATGATATAAACATAAATCACTTAGAAGAAAATATATGGGAAATCTTCAGAACCTTGGCTTTGACAGTGGATTTTTAGATATAACATGAAAAGTATGAGTAAGAAAAGGAAAAAATGGATAAACTGGACTTCAACTAAATCAAACACTTTTGTGCATCAAAGAACAGAAACAAACACAATAAAAAGACAACCTTCCAGAATGAAAGGACATTTTTACAAATCACATATCTGAGAAATATATAAAGAACTCCAAAATACATAAAGAACTCTTACAACTCAACAAAAGACAAGCAACTCAATTTTTCAAATGGTCAAAGGACTTGAATAGATATTTCTTCAAAGAAGATATACAAATGGCCAATAAGCATGTCCAGTATCACTAATCATTAGGAAAATACAAATCAAAACCACAATAAGATAACACTACATCTACTAGGGGATTACAATTTTTTTTTTAAAAATGGAAAATAACAAGCATTGGCAAGGATATGGCGACTAAGCCCTTTCTACATTGCTGGTTTTATTTGTGCATGCGTGCTTAGTCATGTCCGACTCTGTGACCCCATGGACTGTAGCCCGCCAGGCTCCTCTGTCCATGGCATTCTCCAGGCAACACTACTGGAGTGGGTTGCCATGCCCTCCTCAAGAGGATCTTCCTGACCCAGGGGTCGAACCTGCATTTCCTGAGTCTCCTGAATTGCAGGCAGATTTTGTACCCCCTGAGCCACCTGGGAAGCCCCTACATTGCTGGTGGGAATGTAAAATGATGCAGTCACTGTAGAAAACCTTTTGGTTGTTCCTCAAAAGTTTATCAGAGAATTCCCATATGATTCAGCAATTTCACTCTTGAGTATAAACCCAAAAGAAAACAGGACTCAGATACTTGTTTGCAAATACTCATCATAGCATTATTCATAGTTGCGAAAAGATAGGAGCAACCCAAGTGCCCATTAGCTGATGAACAGATAACAAAATGTGGTGTACACACACAATGGAATATTATTCAGCCACAAAAAGGAATGAATTCTGACACATGCTAGAAGATAATGTGAAATAAGCCAGACACAAAAAGTTGAAATAACTATATGATTCCACTTACATGAAATACCTAGAATAAGCAAATTCAGACAGAAAGTAGATCAGAGGTTACCAGGGTAGAGGGGTTGGAGAGATAATATCTGAGAAGTACAGGGTAACTTCTTGGGCAAAAACAAGTTCTAAAGGCTTCCCTGGTGGTCCAGTGGTTAAGAATCCACCTCCAATGCAGTGGACATGGATTTGATCCCTGCTCTGGGAAGACCCCACATGTTGTGGGGCAACCAGGCCTGTATGTCATCATTACTAAAGCCATATCTGAGTCTTTTCTGTTCGTACATGCTGCTGCTGCTGCTGCTGCTAAGTTGCTTTAGTCGTGTCTGACTCTGTGCGACCCCATGGACAGCAGCCCACCAGGCTCCTCCATCCACGGAATTCTCTAGGCAAGAATACTGGAGTGGGTTGCCATTGCCTTCTCCATTCTTACATGAAATAACACAAATACACTTTTTACATAAGAATGTCGTACTTTCAACAAAAATATATATATATTTACATATGCAAAGAGATTATAAGGAATTGGCTCATGAGATTATGGAGGCTGGCAAGTCCAAAAACCTGCAAAGCCAATATCCCAGTTCAAGTCCAAAGGCCAGAAGATACTGTAGAACCAGGAAAAGCCAATGGTCTGGTTCAAAGGTCATTAGGCAGGAAGGTCCATGGTTCTACTGATTGCATGAGGCCCACCCACATTATGGAGGGCAATCTGTTTTATTCAGTCTACTAACTGAATTGTTAATCTCATCCAAAAACACCCTCACACAAATACCCTGAATGTTTGACAAAACATATGGGTACCCTGTGATCCAGTCAAGTTGACACATAAACTATCACATATGGGGAAACTAAGTAAAATCACAGCCTTGAATATTAATAAGATTAACCAAGAGATAGGTAGCAAGGCATAATATAAACAAGCATATTAGTTTTGTTGTTGGAGACCCTCAGGCAAATTATTTCACCTCAGCCTGTTTTCTATTCTATGCTGCTCAGTCGCTTCAGTCATGTCCGACTCTGTGCGACCCCATAGACGGCAGCCCACCAGGCTCCCCAGTCCCTGGGATTCTCCAGGCAAGAACACTGGAGTGGGGTGCCATTTCCTTCTCCAATGCATGGAAGTGAAAAGTGAAAGTGAAGTTGCTCGGTAGTGTCCGAATCTCAGCGACCCCATGGACTGCAGTCCACCAGGCTCCATCCATGGGATTTTCCAGGCAAAAGTACTGGAGTGGGATGCCATTGCCTTCTATTCTATAGATAGGAATAATATCACTTTCCTCAAAGAGCTAATATGGTTACATGAAATAATGTTTATAAACCTAACATTGTTTGGCATTTATTTCATGCTCAGAATTTTTGAAACTAAACACAGTATTTTAACACTAAAAATTCCATTTTACTGACGTCATCCTCTTGAGGCTCTTAAAAAAGTTTACATCAGTCAGAACATTAAGTTGTCCTCTGAGGTTTATGTAGATTTGGCAATGAACTACTAAGTTTAAAATTTTTTTGGCTTTAAGAAAATGTTTATGTTTTGACCTCCTTCCCCATCTCTCCCATGAAGCAGAGCAAAAAGAAATATAAAAAGGGATGAATTTTTTTTAAGTCACTCTTGAAAATAAGATGAACTTCTCCGTGGACCACACATGGCAATAGAACCTGTGAGCAAAGCTGAGCTGTGGGCCTGTGGACTCCAAACTATAGCAGCTATGAGTTTTGCAAGAGGAATTAAGTGTCATCAGAAGGCTCACTGCCTGAAATTGGGGGTTAACCCAAGCAAATGGCAATTAAATAAAATTAGAAATCAATTAACATGATTTTTCTACCTTAGAAAAACATATGTTGGGGGATGGGGCAGGCAGGGAGAGGAACTCACACACACAAAGACCAAAGTAGTACAGATCACATTTACGATACAGCTAAACTAGGGGAAGTTACAGAGAATCATAGCATGAGATGAAGCAAAGAGATCAAAAGAATGAATGCAGAGCTCAGACCAAGTCATTTATTTGGTAACTGAATGACATATAGCATCTGAAACATGGTATTTGGAGGAACAGCTATACACATACAAAAATAAATAAAACAAAACCCAAGAGCTAAACCACAAACAAAAAGAAATTCAGGTGGATTAAACATCTAAACACTAAAAAACTTTTTTTTAACTTTTGGAAAGATGTACAGGAGAGTATCTTTATGACATTTGCTAGACAAGACTCAGAAAACACTATTATGAAAGACTGGTGAGAATTCATTAAAATTAAAAATGTTTATTTAAGAAGACTCTATAATCAAATACAAGGATACACCACAGACTTCAAGACAGTTGAAACATACATAACAGAGCATTATGTAGTATCGAAAATATGTAATAGCTATAAATCCATAAGGAAAAGACAAAACATAACAGAAAAATGGTCAAAAGGTATCGCCTGCAAAATCACACCACATTTCCTCAATGTCCTGTACTTACACGAGGCAGCACTATTCAGTGTGGGGGACCATCTATAAGAAATGAATATCAGAAGACCATTGGGGCCCTCTGGAGGCTGGTTACTACACACACAAAATAGTATTTTTTTTATTTGACATACAGTCAATAATATTAGTTTCAAGATAGTACTTTGTAGTGTTTTGATAACACATATGTGTATCAAAAACATAAAAACACAAACTAGAATATGCAATCCCTCTAGGACAGAGGTTATCTCTGGGGAGAAAGGGATGGAATCAAAAGGTAATAAAATAAGTTTCAAATGCATTTAACACTTACATATTAATATGTTCACAGATCTAAAGAAAACATAACCAAATGCTAAAATTTCTTAAATATGCATGGTGGAAACATATGGGTGTTAAGTGATTCACCTTCCCTCTTAGGTTTGAAATATTTCAATAAGGTTTTATTTATTTATTTATTTTAGTTTTCCGCCTGAGATTTATTTTTTTTATTTATTTTTTTCCATTTATTTTTATTCGTTGGAGGCTAATTACTTTACAATATTGTAGTGGTTTTTGCCATACATTGACATGAATCAGCCATGGATTTACATGTGTTCCCTATCCCGTCAATAAAGTTGTAAAATAATGAACCTGAAGAAATGAAAAGAACATTTGCTTTGAACAAGCTTATTTTTATAGATTTTAAAAATTGCAACTTTCACAACACGTAAGAAAAATATTTTTCTAATATCAAAATAAGCATCTCTTTGGTATAGCAACACACCACAAGTGTTATCTTTAACATAAAAAATTAATCAAGAACTGTGACTTCATATGTTAAATAAAACTATCCTTTGCCCATCCATGTGTCCCCTTTCACAGGCCCATTGTGGGGCTTGGAAGTGTAGTTCTGTGCATACCTCCACAGCTACAAAGAATTAAGATGCTGCATCAGATACGTACAGAAGTCACACAACAGAGAATTAGTTGGCTTAATCACCAACATATATGACACAAACTCACCAAGAGAGAGAGCATGTGCGCACAACATAAGATATGAGACAAGTAAAACAGCAATGTCATGAAGATCAAATAATATGAAAATAATTACATCATTTAAATTTGATGCATTTTTTAAAAGTACTTGTTTAGAATTATTACATTCAGAATTTAAAATTATTACCTGCCAAGCTCCAAGAATAATAAT
Source organism: Cervus elaphus (assembly GCF_910594005.1). Lineage (NCBI taxonomy): Eukaryota > Metazoa > Chordata > Mammalia > Artiodactyla > Cervidae > Cervus > Cervus elaphus. The sequence goes on from NC_057819.1 coordinate 31,586,420, forward strand.
ACAGAGCCATAATTTTGATAAGGCACTTTAAAGAGAACAATTAAACATACAAAACAGTGACTATGAGAAATATCCATAAAAGCAGTTAACCTCAGAAACAGAGAAAAAAAATATGTATTTTTTCAAGATAGGCTTCAGTAAGTTTTTTTGAAAAGCATCACAGAGGGGTGAAAAATATTTATCATATATTTTTAAAAGTTGTTACCAAAGTTCAAATTCCTGTTAAAAAAAAAAAGATAACATTTTCCTTCAAGTCAGTGAGGTTCTGACTCAAATACTTTTTCAAGAAACAATTAGCATCTTTATGCTAAAATCAAGAAGGAAAAGCAGCTTTCAATCATGCTGTCAACTCTTATTTAACAAACATCTAGTGACTGTTGTGTAACAGTGTTTTAGGTTGCTGGAAATATGTAAGTAACTAAGACACAATCATTGGTTCTAGGGAACTTAGCCCAGTGGAGCTAACTCTAACAATGGTAACATGAAAGTTTACCTTCTTTGGCTCATAAATAAAGCTCAATTTCAAATTCTGCTATTCTTGGAATCTTCTTGCAAATAGAAGAGCATAATGGTCCACCTAGTTTGCTACTGGTAACACTGTGGCATTATTATCTACTGATTAACTTTCATAAAAGATTCTTTGAAAGTTCAGAGGACAGAAAGTGTTTAAAGATAAATATGAATCAGCCTCAAAAATAACATCAGCATTCTGTTTTCACAAAATGAAGAAAACCAAGAAAAATTTCATCTTCAGTATCCAGAACCGTGCGATTATCCAGTCCCTATGGTACATGTGCAAACATCCTAGGTAAGGAGGTATGCATTATTACAGTCAAATTAGTTGTCAGGCTTCAAGGAATCATAGCCTTCTTTCAAGAGGTCCCGCCATGTTTTAAGGAAACGTGCATTTTCTGTACATTTGAAGGCAAGCTCTTCCACTTGAGCTGATACTGCAGATGTGGCTTCCAGAAGTTTGGTTAATGAAAATGCTGCCTGAAAGTTTAAAAAAAAAAAAAGAAAAGAAAAGTCAAACAATATAAGTTTATTTTTTAAATTATCTCCCTATTTTATGAACCTGGCTGAAAATAGCTTAGAATCCAATGCCCAAGTTCTTTTCTTTAAAAGTTAAAAATCTTTAAACTAAGACACGCCAGCTTTTTAGTGGAACCTAAAAAAATTTTCTACACTAAGTAAGCTTTGAGGACATATGTCTACTAGAAAGATATACATTATGTATGAGACATGACCAGTCAGCATCTTTTTCGGGTGCTAATACACTAGTCTCATTTAGCTCAACAAGACGACTTGGGCCCGTTGACACCAAGTACCAGAAGTATTTGAAGGACTTATGATACAGCTCTTACTGATGGGAGGAAGGGACTTGCTCCGCTATTTTTATGTTTAACACTGCAGTCCATGAAATCGTATGAACCAAAGAACAGACACTCTAAGCTCACAATTAACGCCAACAAAAACAACACCCATGCAGAAAACACAGCACTCTTGGTGGAAAACTCACTTCTTGATCAAATGCTTTCTTCACCCACTGTATAAAATAACACTGTTCCTGGGTAACAAACACGTCAGCACTGCATTCTACACGCTCACTTGGAACCAGCCTGGTTCAGCAAAGATGAAGCTGTGTCAGCATTTCAGCCATCTTTTTAAAACAACAAATACTTGCTGAGGAATAAGAGAATAACAGAGTTCACCCCGCGGTTTGCAATCTGCACAGGAGGATCTCCCGGTTAAGACATCACCCTACAGACTTCATTCACTTGACATTAAATCGAGAAACCCGACTGTGTGTGATGGGTGGCTGGATGGCTGTGAGTGTACGCGCGCGTCTACAAACTGGAGACTCAACAGGAGCCGTCCAGACCAGGAATCCCGGCCATCAGAGGGACGGGTCTTTGTACTGTTAGGGGAAGCAATCTGGACCACGGGGCGGGGACTAACCCATCCTAACTGGGTCCGCCCAGACGGATAATCGCCTAGCCAGCAGGCTCTGGGCAGGCGGCCAACTAAACAGGGCTAGGGGGAGGGAGACGGCTCAAGTCCCAGCAGAGGAATCCCTGTCTGGCCCTCAGCCCCGCGGACTAGGCAGGGCGGTGGGTTTGTGAACTGCGCCGTTTCGGGTTACAGCGCGAGAGCGGAACCAGACCTCCAGGCACAAAGACCCGGCGCGGGCGCGGCGGGAGAGGGATGCCCTGGACTCCCGACGCGGCTCTTGAATACGTGAGGGACACCGCCCGGACCCGCCGGCCGCACTCACGTCTCCGATCTGCAGCTCCACCTCTTCCAGCGGGTCCACCAGTCGGCCGCTGCTCTTGCTCGGAACCGGCCAGCCCAAACCTCCCGGGGCGCCGGGGGAAGATGCTGAAGACGTGTCTGAAGACGAAGGAGAAGAAGGGGGCGGCGGCGGCGGGGAAACCTGTAGCCCTTCAGGGTTCGCCATGGAGCGGGGCTGGGCGACTGGACCGGACTTGAGAGGCCGAACCAACACCAACCGTCTCTTTCAACCGCTCGCGCCCAAAGCCCAGCGGGCCCGCCTCCTCTCGGCTCTCCGCCAGTGACCGCGAAGCCTTGTCACTTTCTAGGGACAGCCAATCAGATGCCAATGAGTTAGCCTGCGGCTGCTCTCCGCTCCAGGGGAAAACCTCCCAACGGGCTCCCAGACGCCGGAGCAGAAGACCACAGCTCCCAAGGTGCCGTGCGCGCCGCTCCGCCTCACCGTCTTGGGGCTCTGCTGCGCGATTCACCCTGGGATTTGTGGTCCCCCACCCCAACCATTCCAACGCCCTTAGCGCACGCCGGGTGAGAGGCCGCGCAGCCTGCAGCCGCGGGCGGCGCTGGGACTTGGAGTCCCTTCCCTTGCCACTTCGGTCCGTGTCCCGGAAGCGCAGCTGGCGTCGCGTCGCGTCACTCGTGGCGCCCGCGCACAGCAGACAGGCGGGAGCGTGGTGAAGCTGGAGCGTTCCGCGGAGCCCGCAGGTGGTGACTGCCTGCGTCCCGGCCGGCGATGGCGCCCCCAGTGGCTTAGAGGTCCCGAGCCCTTACGACCCAAGCCCAACCTCCTTCCCCGGCGTGCGCCAGCGTCCTTTCTGCTGTGAACATGCAGGTGCTGCTGGCCAGATTGGCCTGCCCGGGTGAGCGGGGTCTGCGGGCGCGGGTTGACACAGCAAGGGCGCGGGGCAGTCCGGTCTCGCCTCACTAGGGAGGAACTCGGGCAAGGGCGCGCGGTCAGCGCCAGGTGGATCCTGGGTTCCTCCCCGGGCTTGTCCCTATTGAAAAAGTTGACAACTAGGGCAGAGGTCACGGGCGGAGGAAACTTGTCAACGCGGCTCCCGAGCGGAATTTTCCCCGAACCCTGGTGCTGACCCTCTTCCCAAAGCCCAGATGTTGTCCTAGACTTGCAACAGCCTTGTTGGAAAATAGGTAAATTAACTATTACACAGGTTTTCTCCTTGGTCCTCGCCTGACGCGTCTTGCAGCCGTCCTACTACTTTCTTAAGAATTTGAACTCTGTTGTGTCATGTTGACTTTTATATGGTACCCAAGTCATCAGGTTATCTCTGGAATTTTTCTGTGTTGTCTAAAATTAACTCTACGGCGTATCGTGTTATGGTTGCCCCTAAAACCATCATGATGATTTAGTAAAATACCTCATTACCTCCCCTTTCACCTTAAAAAAAAAAAAGTAGAATGATGTCGTTGGACGGTTTTTGTTTGTTTTACTTAAAAACAGTTTTAAAAATCAAAACAAAAAGTTTACTCCAAGATATCTCTCAAAACTGACTTAATTTTTTTCTGTAGTTTATTTAAGTTAAATTTTGGTTCTAGAATAAACAAGTGTACATATTGCAGATTCACGGATATTCTTATGTAAATTTTCACAAAAGTAGAATTTTGTCAAATTTGTCTACTATGTATTAAATAATTGGAATTTAAAGTTTCTATTACTGGTGCGTGTTTTATGACACCTAATGTGTAAATACTGTTGAATGAAAAAAAAAAATGCACAGCCTAAAAGGTTGAGGATTATGTTTTACTCAACAGGCACAGGGAGAACTTAGCCTAGGAGACAGCGTCTTAAGATAGCTCTGAGGGACAGTTCTGAAGAGGTAAGGTAGAAGCCAGGATATATAGGAGTTTTTGCAAAAACAAACAAGCTGAAACACACAAAATAGGTAGTTGGAGCATCAAAAGATTACTGCTAATTAAAAAAATGTATCTCAAGTTAATTAATTTAGTGCTTTTTTGTGTATGGGAAGACGTAAGAGCTTGGGCTCATTGAAATCATTCCTTTGATGTGCATCTCCACTATCTAGGCCCAGTGTCCTGCTTTTCTCCATCGTGAATCCCTTCAGAGTACACAGTCAGGGACAGCTGCAGTAGCTGAGAGCTTGATGGCCACAGCATCCTTTGTTTACTGATACAATAGGTGATATTCCTTGTCCACAGTGCCTCCTCTAACTCATAAATTTGACCACCATTTGGGAGTCATTTCATGACCAGTTTTTGTCCCTTGGTGCTAGGAAGGTTCATTCCTAGATCAGGCAAAGATTCTGTTAATAGGCCACCCAATGTGTTATTTTTGGATCAGGCCCTGTTGATAATCTGAAATTCTCTGGAGTGCCTGTCTCACTAGTTTATTATGATCCAGGAGATGTTTTCCCTTGTCATTTCTTCCCATATCTGAAGTTGCACTGTTACAATTATTCTGTATAGAGTTAATCTATATGTAAATTGTCTTAAGACATTAATTTTGTTGGAGGCCTGGTTAAACATTGGATGATGCCAAAGGAAATCTTATGAAATAGAAAGGATATAAGTAATTCAGCTCACTACATTAATAAGGTCATAGTGCAGCAGAGAGAGGGACAAGTCATAAGTAATTTGAATCCAACAAGAGAGCAAATTAAAACAATGATCAGTATAACTAGCTGTAGTCTGGTTGAAATAAGCCCTCCAATCCACAGGAGAACCAACTGAACAAGCCAAATTTTGGAGGGATCACGTAGAGAGAAAGATAATGTTTCATCTTCATTTACAAAGGTATACTTTATCAACTTGTAGGTAAGTGTAAGAGGAAAGGTTTTTCAGTTCAGTGATATGATCTGAAAGTTATCAGGAATTTTTATTTGCCAAAAAGTCATTTTTATAAATCTTGAAGATCTTCATTTTACAAAAGCATCAGAGTGAAGCAATGATTGTCTATAAATGACAAAATACTTCAAATGACATGGCTAAAGATCTGATTACAATGCAATTGACAAGAAACTTGGATATTTCTGTGACAAACAGCATTTTAAGATAATAACTATAAGTATCATTGATAGCATTATATTGATAACAGGACATACCAGACTTCTGGGAGTTCTTTATAAATTTTAGAATATCTGTATTAATGACTAACCTTAGATGGCTTTACCACCACTTATGTGACAATGTTTCCCATGTATGTTAACATAAATGAACCTAATTAGTTTAAAATCTCTCTTTGTGATATCAGGGTTCCTTTGGAGTATCCCAGAGTTAGTTGAAGGTCAAAAGGACTTTAGTTAGAATTTGCTATTTGGGAAGTTTGTCAAAAATATCAAGATTTCAAAACACTGGTCAAGTAGGATCATAGGTCATTGTGAAACAACACTTATTCACTTAACCAAAGTGACAGAATAGTTCAAAAGCAAAAACAGATCATTTAGAAGCACAGAAACTCAATCTGTTATCAAAAGCAGGGAAAATTTTGTTCTCTGTTAACAGAGAGAGGAACCAAGACCAATCCTACTCCAGCCTGCTTTTAATTACAAAATCCATTTATGTTATTAAATTTAATCTAATCCTAGCTGGGCCATTTCCAAAACTCATTTTTCAGGGCTTCTTTTCTATAGACCTTCCACAACTTTCTCTGTTCTTATTAGTTTGTTCCTTAATTGTTTATCCAATTGACTCTATGACAAAATCACCCTTACATTTCCAACAGGTTCATTTCTATTCTTCAATCTTCTTTTGCTGAAAACATACCTCCTACTTTCCTTATACAATGAACTACTTCCCTTGATAGTTTTAGTAGCTTTGATGACGTGTTATAGTTTTAACCCTTAAAAACCTTAATCTTTAGCAGAAACCTAAAAGGAATAAGTGACTGTGAACTGTTTGTGAAACCAGCATTTCCCATTTGGGATATTCTATAACTTCTAGAAACATATATTTTCTCATAACATAATTTCTTTCTTCTATGTGATACAAGACATGTCCAATAAAGCCAAAGATCTTTAGTTTCCCTCTTGTGAGGAAACAAAAGTAGGTAAATTTAGACCTGTTTAGCAATTAATGTTCCACTATTTTATCTTATATGAAATAACGTGGATATTCAAGGAATTCCCATCATTTAACTTATCAAAATTCAAATTACCAAAAATCTGAACAGACTATTTTAAGATAAACATACCCAAAACAAAAGAATTCCTAAAGAGTTGACCTGAAAATTCTTCTCTCATTTACCTTTATTTGGTAACTTAAAGTCATATCAAGTTAAAATTTTTTTTTCACATTGACAAACTTTGTAACAGAAATGACATGAACTTACTGACCTTCAGTAAACTTACATACAATAAAAGTAAGACATGTCTGTATTGACTAAACCAATGAGCTTAAGATAACTTTAATATTAGATATTAATTTAATATTGAATATTTTCTAAACCATGTGAGCCCCAAATTCCCTCCAAGTTTCTTTTATATTTAGAAATATTTAATTTGTAAGTACTTACTTTAAGTCAATTAAATAGAGCTCTTTTATAAGTTTAATTTTGTTCATATTTTCCAGAGTTAGAGATATCTCATATGTGACGTACACCGAGACACATAAACAGACAAAACTAGAGATCGCATAGCTTCACTCTAAAAGCTTCATTATGAATCAGGTATTACCATATAAACTCACAAGTTTATAAGTAACAGTTGGAATAAGATAAATTTGTTTGCTCAGATTACTACTTCACTATTTGTAGAAAAGTCTTCAGATTTATATTTGTCCTTGATAAACCCTTAAGGAGGCTAAGAATTAGATTTTGGGTGAGGGAACCTTTCCAACAGTTCGAGTTTTAAAAGGTCTTTTTCCCATTTCCCCTACTCCATTCCAGGTTTTATTTGATTGAGCTAATTAGGCTCAGTCTCAGTTCTTTGGGAGCTGTCTTTACATTTCTGATCTGTAGAGACTTGCAAGATACAGTAGCTCCTGATATTAAAAGGTTGATTTGCCCAACTATACTTACTTTGATTTGCTTTTGTATCAGAGATTTCCAGCTAAACTGAAAATCACAAAAGAGTCCTGGGTTATAGAACTTTAGGATTTAATTTGTCATGCCTTCAAAAACTTGCATGAGGCATTGACAAAGCCCCTCTTTTGAGAACACAGGTTAGACCCAGAGCAAAATGTCTATTATTTTTTTAGCCCCTGAATATTAGTTCCCAGTTTTTACTTTATATTGTCTTGGCTCAGGTAACCATATTGATTTCCTTTCATATGTTTAAATAATATTTTCTGAGGGCCAGATTCAAATACCCTGTCTTATAATACCAAGCAGAGGAAGCCCAGTGAAACATGTCTATCCCACAATATAATTCAGCAGAAGACTTGTAAACATCTTATATAAAGCCTTATTTAAATGTACCTATTTTTATAAACTTTCATCCCAATTCTGTCAACTTTTATACCTTTAACTTTGGTTCCCATTAGAACCCAGTCAACAAGCTTTGGTCTTAAAAGGAGTCCTAGAAGCTTTCCTTTCTTACATTCTCCAACCATTTTATCTATTTTGTATAAAAGACTCAGATCCCTAGTGAGGGATTGAGCCAAGGGACACAAGCCCTCTTGTCAGTCTTGTAACTTGACTAATAGGTCTAACTGTTGCCGCAACTAATTGTTGGTCAGATAGCTAATTATAATTTTTTTCCCAGCCTTTTAAGGGTATATATTTTTTAAACTGGGTAAGTAGAGCAGACTTGTTTGGGGCTCATTAATACTGGGAACCAACAGGGTGTCCCTTTGGCTCATTCATCTTTACTTAGTGTTGCATCAAAACTTTTTGCTTTAATGCCATTAACACCTGTCTTATTTATCCCATTTATTAACAACCATCTATAGATTTCTTTATTTTGGGGGAACAAGTACCTTAAAAATTTTCATCTTGTTGGGAAGAAGTCTGTAGACTTCCGTTTCTGTTTTTTTTTTTTTTTTAACTTTCATCTTAACATTAATTATTCTAATGCTTTTATTAGCATCTATAAGACCCATTGAGGGGAAGCAGAGACCACAAATAAGTCTTCCCAAACTTTTTTTCTTTGTTTGTTTTAAAGGAGTTCTTAGGTTAATCATTATATGTGTTTTCCCACCCTCTAATTTGCTTCTTTCATGGGTACCAATAAAACAGTGCTTGTTATGAGAGCTCTCTAAAAATTTACCAATTTAAGTTTTTCCATTTAAAAGATCATCATCTGGCCATTAATGAGCTATATGTTAATAGTGACTCAAACCTATAACATGCAAGAGGCTTCCCCACAAGAGAGTGTGGAGGATGCCACCTAAACAAGATCCAGAAGCTTTACTCCCCAAAGTAGTCTGAGGAAATGAAGGCTGACACAATAAAGGTTAAGATTACGAAGTGCCTGGGAGTTGGCACAGTGGACAACAGACTGTGCAGAATCTCAGTCTGTTCGATTGGCTGACAGATGTACACCATATGTGTACCTTCTGGATGGCAGAGACCAAGTTTCAGGACACACACACATGCACACACACACCCCCACCCCCACCCTGTACACCACCAAGGATCAAGTAGGCATTTAGGCAAGTAGGCAAAGACACAGAGAAATGCAAGTTCTTCCTAGAGGGCTTTTGTTTGTTTTAGGTCAGAATTCTGAAAAGATGTTTTATCAAGCTGGCTTTGTCTGACTTAACTCTGTACACAATGAAAGAACCCCATCTTAGTCATTTTCAAGGCATGATTTCCTGTAATTCCCAATTAAGTAAGTACTTGGAAGTATAAGTTTTGTATATAGATAAACCTGGCTGGAATGTTAACTGGAGGCAAAGATGTTAGGCCAGCCTCTCACTTAATCACCCAGTCCAGAGCACTCAGTGTCTTTCAGCCAGGGAGCTTTCAACTCAATATCTTTCATCTGGGCAGCTAGGTACCTATTATACTTCACCAGATAAAACTCAGAAGCATCAACCAATAGTCTGGAGCGCCTAGAGCCAGGAAAGAGTCACCCAGATTCGTCTTGGCTCTCCAGGGAGGTGGGTGAGCAGGAGAGGCCACTGCTGGTACCAGGGCTCTCTTTCCTTGTAGAGTTCAGGTGAAGGACAGAAGTCAGCTCTAGGTCCTTTTGGGGTCACCAACTAGTCAGGTCAACTAGTGGGGGGTGGGAACAAAACCTGAAAGTTGAGCGTTATGTTTTATTCAGCAGACACGAGTGCATGCTCAGTTGCTAAGTCATGTCTGACTCTTTGCGACCCCATGGACTGTAGCCCACCAGGCTCCTCTGTCCAGGGGATTTCCCAGGCAAGAATACTGGAGTGGGTTGCCATTTCCTTCTCCAGGGGATCTTCCTGACTCAGGGATTGAACCCGTGTCTCCTGCATTGGCAGTCAGATTCTTTACCACTGAGCCACCAGGGAAGCCTGATATGATCAACAGACATGCTGAGGGCTTAAACCCAAGAGACAGCCTCTGAGATAGCTCTGAAGGACTGTTCCAGAGAGTTACGAGAAGAGCCAGGATATACAGGAGTTTAGGGCCAGGGAGTAAAAACAGAAAATCCAGGTAGGTGGAACATCAAAAGGTTACTGCTAATTAGAGAAAACTAGACATCTCAAATTAATGAATTTAGCACTTTTCTCTGTATGGGAAGACGCAAGAGTCTGGGCTCATTGCAGTTATTCCTTTGACAGGCATCTTTACTATCTAGGGCCAGCACCTTGCTTTTCTCCATTCTGAATCCCCTCAGGGTGTACTGTTGGAGGCAGCAGCTGTGGCTGATGGCTTGATGGCCTCAACATCTTTTGTATACTTAAATTAGCAGGTGACATTTTTTGTCCACAATATGCTTCATGTTTTTCAGAATAGAGTAATCAGGTGCAATCTGCCCTCCTCCTAATTTAATTGAAATCATTCTTGGGTCAGGTGCCATCCAAATCCCACCAAAATTACTATTTCTGTTTTCACTGGGTCTCTAAATCATTGCTGTTTTCATGGCCTGGTGTTAGGACTACAGACATCAAAGAGATGGACACAGAATTGCCATCAGTGTGATTTTGTATGGTGTATCATAAGTTCTCTGAACTTTTTGACCTCACTTCTTTACCAAAATTTAGTCAAGGTGTCTAAGTGTTAAATCTCTAAAGTTAAGTGTCAGGTTTGTATTCAGAAAAGGGGTAAAGGTTGTGACTTTTTTTAACCCTCTGAAGGAAATTAGACTACCTAGTTCCAGATATTTTTAAGAAAAGTATTAGCTATATAAGCAATGGAATTACAGTTTTGTCTGGTACCGAATCATCAGATTTCAAAAGCAAATGATAACTTCTGTATGCTGAATTACAATGCATCAAAAAATTTGCTTTTTTATAGTAAATAAGTATTCTTTTAAATGATGATAATAATACTCTATTTGAACTCTGGAACTGAGCTCTCCCATACTATTTTTATCTACCTTTTTTTTTTTAAGATTTAGTAAAAGTAAAAAGGGATAAGTGGATTTTAAAAAGTTATTCCCAACATTATAGTTTTTAGTATGCTGCAAGTAGAGAAAATTAATACCTTGATTTTTTTTTTTTAATAAAAGAGTGACTCTCAGAAAACAGATTTTTAGTGTTTAAGAGGCTTTAGGGTTCAGTGCTTCAAACCTCTTCCCCTCCTGTGTTCATCATAATCTAATTGATTGTCTGATGCTAGGTTTTACTTTTTAAAAATTCATTTTATTGGAAAGAATGAAGCATAAAAATAAATGTTATGCAGTTGAGTGCGTAAGAATATAAATAATTAGCCTTTGCCAGGCTGACATCTCCTTTTAATCAGAAAAGAAGGAAAGCAAGAAGAGGAAGGGAGGGAGGAAGGAAACAGCTAGTTTCAGGTCCTGTAACTTCAGAGACCAGGTCAAGTCCAGTTGTAGCCTCAGAGTTTGACTGGTGTTGCAAGGATAGAGACTAGGTTGGCTGCAGTCATCTGAATTTCTCTCTCTGCTGTAAATGAGGATTGTAGCTGCCCCACATGTCTCATAAAGTCATAAAGAGTACCATGTGGTAATAAAATTGAAGATTCATAACTGTTATATATGCTCATGAAAATATAAATTTTATTATATACTCCAAATTCAAAATGCAAAAAAACCTTTGTTGAGATTCACTGTTTATTTATTGTTCCATGTTTAGAAACTCGTTCACATGCAGACAGATGCTTCCCTATGAGAGACAAAAACTGAGAAAGGCCTCATTGTTATCATTATAATCCAGGAATTAGTTTTAGGAAAATAAACCAGAGATTTGCGAATTCCTGGGTGACAGTTAAAACTGTACTTAGGAAGGTACCTATTGGGTTAACAAATGTGTATTAGTCACTTGTGATTAGGAGGGTACCTGTCAGGTCAACAGATGTGTATTAGTCACTTGCTTTGTGTGAGACGTACTGGGTCCTGCACAATAGTGTTTTCTAGGCAAAGGTTGACAATAAACTTCAGAGCTGATGAAGTGGGGAGAGTTCATAACTTGCTGAATTCAAACACAGAGTAGACAAACTCCAGCGTCTGTTCACTTGGCCTCTGCCTTATTCTGTGTTGTCTTTTTTGTTTGTTTCTTCAGTTAATAAGTGTTATTTCTTTTAGCAGCTTTAGATTAAAAAAAAAAAAAACTGAGCAGAAAGTACACGGTTTCCTTCTAACTTTCTCCCATCCCCTGATAACATCTTGCATTGGTGTGGTACATGGGTCACACTTGGGGAGCCAGTGTCGATACATTAAAGGTCAGAGTTTGTATCAGGTTTACTCTGTGTTGTACATTCTGTGGGTTCTGACAAATGTGTAATAACACATATCCTCCATTAATAACATCATCATACAGAATAGCCTTGCTGCCCCACAGATCCCCTTTTTTCCACATATTCATCCCTTCCTCCCTCTTTCTGAACACCTGACATCCACTGATCTGTTACTGTCCCTTTTCTAGAATGTCATAGAGTTGGAATCATAAAGGATATAGCATTTTCAGTATGCATTTTCATTTCCTCCAGTGTCTCTTCATTTCTTTTTAGCACTGATTAACATTCCATTGTATGGGTGCACCACAGTCTGTTTATCACTTACCTATTAAAGGACATCTCCCAAGTTTTGATAGTTATGAATAAAGTTGCTATAAACATTCAGGTGAATCTTTTAAACTCTGGATATTTTATTGTGATAAGAACACAACATGACATACACACCTTTGACAAAATTTTAAATGTATGTTGTTGACTATAGGTGCAGTGTTGTACAGTAGAGCTCTAGAGTTTGTTCATTTTGTTGGTGGATTTTTGTATGGATGTTAATTTTCAACTCATTTTGGTGAATGCCGAATGCAATAGGAATGGCTGGATCCTATGTTAAGAGTATGTTTAGCTTCAGAAGCAAGTATCAGAGATACAAAGAAGTGTAGGAAGAGTTGATGGAGCACTTTCTTTGCTCAGCCCCAGCAACGGGCACTAGGTTTTCAGGATAAATCAGACCATCTCTGCCTTTGAGGAACCCATGAGCTGAGAGGAGACAGATAAGACAATCCTGTACAATGTGTTACAAGAGCAAGGAGGGGGTTAGAACTATCAAGAAGAGTTTTCAAAATTTCCAAAGGAAGTTTAACCAGTATAGAAAAGTGAAGGAAAATTCCAGACAAAGAGGGGATTTCCCAACAGTTCAGTGGTTAAAGCTGTGCGTTTCCACTGCACGGGGCACAGGTTCTGTCTCTGGTCTGAGATCTAGGATCCTGCATGCCTTGCTGCCCAGCCAAAAAAAAAAAAAAATTTTTTTTTCTTAAAATTCCAGACAAGGAAAATAGCAAGTTATCCACTTAAGAATGGTTAAAATAATAAATCCTATGTTATATATAGTTGACCATGATAATAATATAAAAAAACAGCAAAATAGCAAGCAAAGGGCCTAGTGGTATTAAAAAAATGCAGTATTTGGGAATGTGTTTAATAGATTAATGGTGGAAAATAGTTTCAAAAGATAAACTGGGTTCAGATAGTAAGAGATCTTATATGCTCTTCTAAAGAGTATATAATTTATCTTGCATTCATTTTTTTTTCAGAGTATCAAATGATTTAATTATAAAACTTAAGCCACTTATTCACCTTCTAAAAAACACAAACGTGAGAATAAAATAAACACACCCAAGACTCACTAGCCCTTGCAGGATAGGAAGAAGCCCTGGACAGAGTCTGCAAATGTTTTTCCCTACCCCCAACTCTGCATTTCCTCATGCACTCAAGGGTCCCATTCGAGGGTCCCATGTTTTGACACCTCTTACACCTCACGCGAAGGGTTGACTCATTGGGAAAGACCCCGATGCTGGGAGGGATTGGGGGCAGGAGGAGAAGGGGACGACAGAGGATGAGATGGCTGGATGGCACCACCAACTTGATGGACATGAGTTTGGGTGAACTCCGGGAGTTGGTGATGGACAGGGAGGCCTGGCGTGCTGCAATTCATGGGGTGGCAAAGAGTCGGACACGACTGAGCGACTGAACTGAACTGACTGACAGTGGAAAGGAAGCAGAAGCTACAAGAGTTATGTAAAGAGGGTAGCAACAATTTTACAGCTATCTGGTACTAATAGCTTGTACACTCTGATTTGCAACTTTGAGAAACAGTATCAAATAAGCATTGTCAAATACCTACTGCTGGCTAACCTTTACTATCATTCTTTTAAACTGCATCTTTGAGACTGGTTGTGTTGCTTCACTGTAGCTTCTGCTTATCCTGAAGCACAAATGCTAAAATCCCTACACAGTCTCTTAAGTAACAAAGGTTACTTTCAGGACAACCCCAAGGTGATGTGGTGTTTCTTAATATAGCTGTAGTGTCTGCTGGGTGTCATCCCCTAGGACAGGCTGGCCAGATGGCAGCACCGGGTGGGGGCCGACATGGTCACTTTCCTACAGCCCTGCTCGATCCCTCTTCTATCTGAACACCCCACAGTCAGCATTGAACCCTGAAGTCAGTGAGGACCTTGGCTTGTCTTCATTTCTGAAGTTGAATGTAGTAAGTGAATCCAGTTCTTCACCGTTAATTCAAAGGAGCTTCCAAAATGTGGCAGGTGTATTCTTGGGAAGCCTTCTGGGATGGAGCTGGAGGGTCTTGGCTTCTAGGTTCTGGGGTGGGCGCTGGCATAGCTGCCTTTTTCTGGGCCGCCAGGAATTCATGAATTGCTGTTTCCGTTTGTGGCCAGAAGATGGTTTAGTTTGGGATCCATCACTTCAGAAAGAATTCTGTCCACTCCAGCTTCCAGCATCCCTGACTGAACCACACTCTTGCCTCAGACCATTTTACAGCTGGTTTTTGTTCATAGTAGGATTCCATTCCCACTTATCCAGATGTGTTGACAACAAAATTATCCACTTTCTGCCTCCAGTTTTAGTAAGCCGGCTTGTTGTCCACCTGGGCCAGGCAGTCCGGGCAGAAGGTGTCAAACAGGCCCTGGCTCTTGAACTGCTCCAAGACGAGCGTGATGAGTGCGAGGTCCCGGAGAGGCCCTGAGGCTGGGCTGCTGGGGCCACTGCTCCCGACAGCGCCCATCATGCCATCGCAGCTCCCGTGGAGGCCTGGCCCGCGCTGCCGCTGCCCACCGCCTGGGTGTCCCCACTGTCTGCCGTGGCTGCACCTCGGGCCGCGGAGGAGACCGAATATGGCTCCTCTCAGGGACGGAGGGCGGGGGTCGTGTAGAGGTGGCAGAGGTGGAGGAAGGGCTGGCGGGGGGACCGCAGCATGGCCTCATTTATTCTCTTTTGTCAGATTTATTTGTTTGGCTGTGTAGGGTCTTAGTTCTTGCAGGCAAGATCTTGGCTGTGATGCACAGACTCTCTAGTTGGGACACATGGGCTTCAGTTAGTTGTGGCACGTGAGCCTCAGAGCACGTGGGCTCAGTAGGTGTGGCATAGGCTTAGTTGCTCTGCGGCATGTGGGATCTTAGTTCCCAAACCAGGGATCAAACCCACATCCCTGCATTGCAAGGCAGATTCTTAACCATTGGACCACCAGGGAAGTCCTGCATTCATTTATTCTCGAAACATTTTGAGAAGGGGCATTTTCACTTTCCCTTTTATTCAGCATTGTGTTATTTTAATACTTATGTTGGATCATGAGGTATTATTTAATAAAAGAGTTTAAAGGAGGGGGAAGAAAAGAGTATGTTTAGCTTTGCGAGAAACTGCCAAACTGTCTTCCACAGTGTCTGTACCGTTTTGCATTCCCAGAAGCAATGAATGAGTTCTGCTGCTCCACCTCCTCAGAGGTGTTCTCCATGTTCTGGATTTTGGCCATTCTGATAGGTGTTTTAGTTTGCAGTTGTTTTAATTTGCAATTCCTTGATGAAACAGGGTGTTTAGCATCTTTTCCTATACTTATTTTCCGTCTGAATATTTGTTTTGGCCAGTTGTCTGTCCAGATCTTTTTGCCTGTTTTTAAATTGATCTGTTTATTTTCTTGTTGAATTATCGATACACGAGTTCTTTGTGTACATTGTATGTTAGCCCTTTATCAGCTATGTTTTCTGCAGGTATTTCCTCCCAGCCTATGGCTTAGCTTTTCTTTCCCTCTTGTTGGCCTTTTAATGCTTATGATTTATGACTCTAGCCTGCCTTTTCAGAGAGAATTACAATAAAACAGGACTAACCTGTTTCATAATAGCATGAGTCAGTCATAAGTAAGTACTCTGATAAAAAGGAATATAAAAAGGACTGGTACTCAATCAACAAATATTTATACCTATATATAGGCTAGCACTGAGATTTAGCACACAAAAAAGAAAATAAATAGGAGTATGCTATCTACTGGAGAATACAAAGAAGACACTAATGTTTATGTCATTTACGGGTCTTACAGATGTTTAAAATTTTAGTTAAATGATTTTATGATTTTTGAGATTTTTTAACTATAGTTAGAAAAACTTTCCCAAATCCAATTTTCTTTTTAAAAATTATAAACATTTTTCCCATAATCCCATAATGTCTTTCCCATAATGACAGTTTTATTGAAATGTAAGTTATATACCATATCATTACATCATCTGAAGTGTACCATTCAGTGGTTTTTAGTATGTCCACAAAGTTCTGCAACCATCACACAGTGTTAGAACATTTTCATCATCCCAGGAAGAAACCTCATACCCTTTAGAAATCAATCCCAACTCTCCAGCCCTAGGCAACACCTAATTTATTTTCTATCCCTATGAATTAGTCTATTCTGGATATTCTATATATATAGAATCATATAATATGTGGTCTTTTAAAAATATATATTTATTTGACTGCACTGAGTCTTAGTTGTGGCATGCAGGATCCTTGGTTGCAGCATGTGAACTCTTTCATTGCAGAATGTGAAGTCTTAGTCGCAGCATTATGGAATCTAGCTCCCTGACCAGGAATTGAATCTGGACCCGCTGCAGTGGGATGGAGTCTTAGCCAGTGGACCACCAGAGAAGTCCCTAATGTGGTCTTTTTGTGGCTGGCTGCTAGTCACTTTAGCTTAATGTTTTCAAGGTCTGTCCATGTTTACTTCTTCCTATTGCTGAATAGGATTGCAGTGTCACTTTTTATTTGTCCATTCACTAATGGACATTTGGTCATTTCCACTTTGCTGTGAATAATGTACCTATGAACATTCATGTCGAAGGTTTTGTATGGACATGTTTTCTTTGATCTTAAGTATATACCTAAGAGTGAGTTACATGGAAACCATGCTTAACATTTTGAGGAAATGACGGACTGTTTTCCAAAGCTGCTACACTGTTTACATTCTCACCAGCAGTGTAGGGGAGGGTTCCAGTTTCTCCACATCCTCACCAACACTTGTTGTTGTCTGTCTTATTGATTATAACCAACTAGTGGATATCAAGTGGATCTTATTGTGGTTTTGATTTGTATTTCTCTGATGGTTAATGATATTGATCATCTTTTCCTGTGCATATTGGACATTTGTTTATCTTCTTTGGAGAAGCAGCTATTCAGGTTCTTTGTGTGTTTTTAATCAGGTTATTTGTCTTTCTATTACTAGAAATGCATTCTTTGTATATGTTAGATACAAGCCCCTTATCATAGATATGATTTGCAGATATTTTCTCCCCTTCCATGAGTTATCGTTTCTCTTTCATGATATCTTTTGAAAACAAAAGATTTTAATTTCAGTGAAGTACAGTTTATCCATTTTCTCTTTTGTTGCTTGTGCTTTGGTGTCACAGCTAAGAAACCATTGCCTAATCCAAGGTCACAAGCATTTACACTCTTTTAAAATCTTTTCTGATAGCACGAAGAATTCTCGATATTATATCCTTCATCCAGCATAACTTCATATCCATAAAATAATCATCAAATGTAAAGAAATTAACATCAATACAACAAACTGTGGCCTTTATCCAGATTCTTTTTCTGTTCAGGATGCAGGCCTGGTCCCCACCTAGCTTTAGGTGTCACGCCCTCTCATGTCACGCCTACTTCAGTGTGGCTTCCTGTCTTTCTTGTGTCTCATGACCGTGACACCTTCAGTGTGCACTGGTCAGGCATTCTGTTGAACGTCCCTTGATCTGAGTTTGTCTGGTGATTTCTCACAATTAGATCAAGACTGTAGACGTGGGGGAGGTGTGCCACAGAGGTGAGGAGCCTTTCACCTCTTATATACATTTGCATACCTTTCTCACCACATCATGTGATACTGATGTATCTGATTGCAGTAATGGTAAACTTGATCACTTGGTCAAAGTGTCTGTCATGGTTCTCCACTGTAAAGTTAGTATTTTTCCTTGCCACACTCTACTCACTGGAAGCTGACCTGAAGTTCAGCCCACACTCAAAAGCAGAGAATCAAATAATTTGTGGATTTATCACTGTAATCCTTTATACTTTCACTTTTTTCTATTAAAATCATTGATCAAATGAAATTCATTTTGATTTTGAGAAAGAGCTAACTTTCTGCCAGTCTCTGACCATTTAATGAAGAACTATCTCTTCTTCCTGATTTGAAAAGGCATCTTTATCATATACCAAATCCTTATATGTATTCTACCTTTTTATGAATTCTTTATTCTGTTCCTTTGATGATTATATTCCTTCTCCCATGACAGACTCCCATAGCTCCACATGTAAGTTTTGATAGCATTCAGGGCTATTACCAAGGAAGGAGTCTGTCTTTTTATTTTTATTATTATTAAGGGAAGGACCACTGTAGAGAGGAGTACTAGAGAAGGGCGTAAGACATTGAAGATCCAGGAGTAAAAGAGGGTATTAATATTTAAAGTAGGAGTATCTCTAAGAAGATGGGAAGGAAAAGCCTCATCATCCAGGTGGAAGGATTCATCTAAGTAAAGAGAAAAGACCTCTCTTTATTATAACCTGAGTGATTGAACAAAGGTCCAACACAACACAGATGACTTTAGGACTTCTTTCCGGGGACTGAGACAGTTCCCACCCAACTAGTTTTCTCTGTCTGTGAGGCCTCCTGTGCTCGGCGTCAGGTAAGGCACGGAGGGGAGAGAGGTGCAGGTTTAAGGACAATGGAAGTTTAATGAACATTCTTGCAGATAAATCTTGGCATACTTGTGTTTTTTTCCATAAAATTTTATTTGCTAACTCAAAGAATATATACATTAACTAAGTTGGAAGGTGGGTCCCCTTAATTTAAAATGAAGCCAACCCTAACGCGCAGTTTGCCCACATGGTCCCAGTATAACCGTTAGTACCTCCCCTTGGTGCTCACCACCAAGGGCTTCCCTTGCGGCTCAGCTGGTAAAGAATCTGCCCACAGTGTGGGAGACCTGGCTTCCATCCTGGGTTGGGAAGATCCCCTGGAGAAGGGAAAGGCTACCCACTCCAGTATTCTGGCCTGGAGAATTCCATAGACTGTATAGTCCCTGGGGTCACAAAGAGTCAGACATGACTGAGCGACTTTCACTTTCACTGTAGTGCTCTCCAAGTATCTGGTTTAGGTGGTAAATTATACAGTCATCCTATTTATAGGTGTAGCTTGACATAAGGCAAATTGAATAGATTAGCTTATTAAAAAGCTTTTAAAATGTTCTAGTTTGTGAACACTGCTTTATGAGGAAAAGCCAACTGAACTGCCTGCCTTGGAAAGAGGACCGTCCGCTTCAGTCCTCTCCCAGCTGAGGGCTCTGCAGTGTAGCTCTGTCTGCTCACTGACTGAATGTCTGCAGTGTTGATGTGGCCAGAAGATAAACAGGTTTCCAAAGAGAAGGCGTCACGTGGACTCACACAGTTACCTTAGTGGGGGGGTTTCCTGGCATCCAGTGGTGAAGACTCAGAACTTTCACTGCCGTGGCCCTGGGTTCAATCCCTGGTCAGGGAGCTAAGACCTTGTAAGCTGTGTGGCAAGACTGAAAAAAAAACAAAAAAAGATGGTACCTTAATGATCACCTGGTAACCCTTTACTTTTTTGAATGAGGAAACTGAAATCTATAACAGTTGAGTGATTCTTTAAGGTTTTAGGGCTAATTAACAGAAAACTCCAGTATTCTTGAATGAAAAATCCCATGGACAGAGGAGCCTGGCAGGTTACAGTCTGTGGGGTCGCAAAAGAGTTGGACATGACTTAGTGTTAGTGACTCAACAACAACAAATAGAAAACAGATCAGATCCCCAATCCTAGGTTTTATGTGTGTGTGTGCTTTAAAATTTTTTCAAACTACTCCTGAGAAGAACTATTTGAAAAAATAATACTGTTCATAATTTTTGTGCAGCATACCAGTGCTTTCATGCCATAAAAATTAAGGAAAATTACCTACCTCTGTGTGCTACACGATGGTCTTCAACTTCTGTTGTACCTCGAATTACTACCCACTATACTGTTTATCCCCGGGATCAGGACAAACGATGGGAAGGTAAGTCATCATTTCTGTAAAATTGTTGAGATCTTTCTAGACACTTTGTATCATTTTGTGGAGGTAAATATTGATATTGTGTTTTTCATTATAGCATAAAATCACCTAATATTTTGTAACTGTATCAAATCTGTTACACATTAATATTTAGATAAGCAAATATTTGCGAACTTACACTAATAGATCTTAGTAATAAAAGTTGATTTATGGAAGCTGAAGTAAGATAACGCCCTCAAACAGAAACTAAGAGAACATTCTACTCAAACAATAATATACTTTGTATAGCTCTCGCAGGAAGCAGAGGGGCAATTTATATAAATAATGCTGTAACTCAGACAAAGAATGAACTTATGTTTGGGGGGGTGTGAGGGGGAGGGGAGAATGGGGGGACAGATAGTTAGGGAGTTTGGGATGGTCAAGTATACACTGCTATATTTAAAATGGATAACCAACAAGAACCCACTGTCTAGCACAGAGAACTCTGCTCAATGCCTGTGGCAGCCTGTATGGGAGGGGAGTTTGGGGGAGAATGGATACGTGTATATGTATGGCTGAGCCCCTTTTGCTATTCACCTGAAACTATCACAGCATTGTTAATCAACTGTACCCCAAAACAAAATAAAAAGTTTATTTAAAAAAATAATAATGCTATAAAGGATAGTGAGTACTCATAACCCAACCTTGTGATTTTATCAGGTCGTAGTCATCCCAGAATTGTCATGCATGTTTCAACCCTCTTCACTCCCAGGAGTGAACATGGAGCGGTTTGCAGAGGAGGCGGACGTGGTGATTGTGGGGGCCGGTCCCGCGGGGCTGTCCGCGGCTGCGCGGCTCAAGCAGCTGGCCGCCCAGCACGAGAAGGACATCCGCGTGTGTCTGGTGGAGAAAGCTGCTCAGATAGGCGCTCACACCCTCTCAGGGGCATGCCTGGATCCACGAGCTTTACAAGAGCTGTTCCCAGACTGGAAGGAGAAGGGAGTATGAGAAGTTGTTGTTTATACCAAGTCTCATCTTGATTGTATTTCCATGTCCAGATGAAAGGAATATGGAGAACCCTTTACACCTGGTTCTAGCTCTTAGAGGATAACTGTAGATAGGTTTTTAATTTTAAAAGGGTCAAAAAAATTGACCAACATCAAATATAGTTAATAATTTTTAAATTAGCTCATTTTCACATAGTGCCTTCTACATGTTGTATTTGTGTACTGGATTTATGAGAAGACATCTTGAGACGGTCTTTGAATAAATACAGCTTTTTTATTTTGAGGGTATTTCCTAACTTATTCCATAGGTGTTTATATCATTGTTCTTAGTAAAATGTTCTTTAACTTTCCTATTTTTTTTAATACCTAAAGCCAAAGAGGGTAATCTAATTTTCTAAAGAAATACTTTAGTAAGACCTCTTATAACCTAAGCAGACACGTCACTGGTGAGATATACTAGATATACTAGATATCCTAGAGATATCTAGTAGATATACTAGATATACTGGTATATCCTAGAGATATCTAGTAGATATACTAGTATATCCTAGAGATATCTAGTAGATATACTAGAACCCGGGTGCTAGTCTTACTGCGCTCATCATTTGTGTGACCTTGGTTAAAATCTTATACTCTGCGTAACCCAGTTTTTTCTTCTGTGAGATGAGCTATGTTATTCCTGTTCAAGGTATTCAAGGTTAGACTAGTTAGTATCTGTGAATACTAAATATTCTATATAAACAGTTGTGAAGACGGTTAACAAACAAAATTCACCCGAGTAAATCTAAAGGTCAAATTGGCTTCATTCAGTGATTCTGAGCAGCACCCCATCTAGCACACAGAAAGGAGCTCCAAAGAGCAGCAGAACCGGAGAGGTTTTGACAGACAGAACGTGGTTGGGACATGGAAGTCATAAGCAAAAACACTGTTTCAGGCGCTGTCGCCTCCCAGGCGGGGGCTCCAGGAGGACACCTCATGAGGACTGGCAGAGAGGCTAAGATGGAATGAGGTTAGCGCTGAGGCTGGGTGTGCTGACCTGGGGCTTAGCACAAGTGACAATGCTTTTCCTTCTAAAGTAGCAAACTCCTTGAAACTTGACATGCTGTAATTATGCCTAATTTCTCTCCTCAGTGTATTTCAGAAATAGGCATCATTGAATTAGTATTGACAAAATAGCAATTCTAATATGAATAGAAAAAAATTTTCACATCAAAGCCTTATGTAGCCAGGCAGATCCAGTCCATTCTATACCTGTTAATTGTCTTTGTCCAAAGAAAAATAAAGCCTCTCTTCTGTGTCCACTGAGCACTGGAGCCAGTGTCTGCCTGATCTCCACAGAGGCAGGGAGACAGGAGGGCAGCCTCCTTGAGGTTCACTTCAAAGGTGGCTCCAAAGCCCCCAGGAAAAACAGTCCTGAGATGCAAACTGGCTTGTTTAGTTTTTAAAAAGATTCCCACGCATCTCAAAGAGACAAAGGGTTTACAGTGTCAGGTTTTCAGAAGGAAGTGATGGAAGAAAAGTGAGGAAGACAGTTCTCTTTCCTTTTTGACACATTATTTTATTATTTTGTGTTTACCTTTACAGATATGAACACAAAACATCCTTTTCTCTCCTCCTTTTGCTTCCAGGCTCCTCTCAACACTCCTGTAACAGAAGATAGATTTGGAATTTTAACAGAGAAATACAGAATTCCTGTGCCAATTCTTCCAGGTAAAGAATGATAAATACTGTGGACTTACAGAATTCCACAGCTGGAAGGAACTACATTTCATCTGGTTAAATCTTTTCCTTTTACAGATGAGAAAACAAAGGCCCAGAGACTTGAAGGACTTGCCCAAAATTACACAGCTAGCTTGTGGAAAAGAAAGCAGGACCAGAGCCCAGTGCTTTTTTGTCTTCCAGTCTAGGAGAATTGAGATAGTCCTGTAAAGCAATCAGGAGTTTCTGATTTAGTTCTGTAATGTTATTTTCAACTTAATAGTTTGAACTCTAGTCCAGATTGTTAGGAAATAAATTGAAATTATGGCCAGAAGATGATGTGTGTATTTAATGCAGAAATTAGACCTTAGAATTTCTAAATTTAGTATTTAGGTTTTTGAGACTTATCGGCAGACTTCTGAATCCAGCCTCTGTCTGTAGGTCTCCCAATGAACAATCACGGCAATTACATCGTGCGCCTGGGCCATCTGGTGAGCTGGATGGGGGAGCAGGCGGAAGCCCTGGGTGTGGAGGTGTACCCTGGCTACGCGGCTGCCGAGGTTTGTGCCTCTCTGTTCCTAATGCTGACAGGACGTGGTCTCTTTTCCTTTTGAAACTAAACCAAGAATGATACAGAGGTAAATAGATAAATATTTTCAAAAAGCCATAGGATATTAGAGTTGTAAGATCAGAAGAAGTCTTAGCAGGATCAATCCAAAGATTACTTGAAGTCCTGGTATTGTTCCACATCAGGTGACTGGTCAACCTAGAATGAAAAAAGCCTCCGATGTACGGACTGTTGGTGATGCTCTCTCCTGTAAATTGAGTAGACATTTCTTTACTTTCTTACAGTGTGTAGAACAAATCTGTGCCCTCCCCCAAGGACAGCTTTCCAATTCTTATGCCCTGCTCTCCTGCCCAAACTTCACTGGTGATTTTTTTTCCAGGTTAAATATTCTCAATTCTTACAACCACCATGTCACGTATTTTGCGTTCCTGCAGTATTCTCATTGCCCTCCTCTGAATGCATTCCCTTTTATGTGGCACCCAGAGTGAATCAACTACTTCAAGCCTGGTTACAGCAAGGCAGGTTACCATGTTCATTCTAGAAACTGTTCTTCCAATAATTCCTTCAAAATAACTCTGGTAACTACATGGCATTATAGATTCTCACTACTTGTTGTTGGGGAAATTATTAAAAAATAAAATCTCCAGCCAAACCAGAAAAAAATCACCTCTACAAATTATAAACAAGAGTGAAGCAGTTTTATTACTGAATGAGCATTAAACCAAGAGTGCAGTGCAATTACAGGCCATCTGCTAGGGAGGTTGCCAAGACAGAAAAACTCTTAGCCTTTTACTCCGCCAGACAGATACAGTCCACTACATACATGTTAATCGTCTTTCTCCCAAGGAAAAATAAAGCATCCTATATCTTTTTGACCGGTAGCAAGTGACAGCATGGAGGCAGGCACGTAGCCCAGACTGTCCCCCAGAGACAGGGAGACCGGACACCATCCTCTGTGGTCACATGTCAGATGTGGCTCTGAGGACCCAAGAAACACTAAGATGCTGACCTACCAGGAATCTTACTTAGCTTTTTACATGATTCCCATATATCTAAGAGAGACAGAAAGAATTTACAGTCAAGTTTTCTAAAGGAAATGCTGAAGGAATCTGGATAGGAGAGGGAGTTGTTCTTTTTGTCACCAGTGAAATTAAAATCATCTTTGTTTTTCCCATTACAGTAGATGTAAGCCAGATAAAACACATGGGCCTCTGCCCTACACATCCTGCTACTAGTTTCTGTGTTCCCAGTTCACACACGTGGATTTGGGTTTGCATTTCTCCCGAATAAACTGTTCTTAATGGGAATCGATGTCCAAGCCACAAGTAGGTGGTTTGTGGCATCCATGGTCCCCAGCAGCTCTCCTCTCCTCCCAGTTTCCTGTTTGCCAGGGCCGCCTACAGGTCCAGGCCACAGCCCTGTCCTAGCGTGGGTTTGTTTTCACGGGGTCACGTGCATTGCTGCTGGCTCTGGTCTCAGCTTTTCGCTCGCATGCTTTCTGGCACGAGGTTCTAGTTCTAGTTCTTTCCTGTCCAAAGAGCATCTTCCTCTGGAAGAGACAGAAACCAAGTGAGACAGAGAGTTGTTCCTTCTCATCTTCAGAATCACACTTCTGACCGCTTTGCCGTCTTTCTTCGTGGTCCAGAAATAAGCTTTAATCCCCCCGGGCTGTCTGCAGCCCCACTGTTTTGTCTTGCTTGAGGGTTTGGTTTTGGGGTCTGGGCTCACTGGGGAAGCGGCTTTCCTGACACTGTCCTCAGTGCCCCCAGCTGACAGTCCTGTGTGTCACAGGCCCCGAGTTCCGGCTCCGTACACACACCCTTGACCTCTGAACGTGGCAGACGGCCTCCCATTGCCTCTTCCTGGCTCCCTGGTGTCCTCTCGGTAGCTCTCCCATTCTTCCTCGTCAGGTGGGGACATTTCCTCCATTTCCAGCTGTTTGAGCTGAGTTCTGTTGCATCTTGAAGGGAGTATCTTAAAAGCACATCTCTTATTTTTGCCTGAACATTCTTAAGCCTGTGTCTCTATAGAGAATAAGTTCACCTTCTAAAAAGCGAAGGCTGTTTGTTGTTTCTTTGCAAGGCAGTTATGAGTCTCTAGGTGATAATGAAAGTGTTTTCATTTTAGGTCCTTTTTCATGAAGATGGCAGTGTGAAAGGAATTGCCACAAATGACGTAGGGATACAGAAGGATGGTGCACCAAAGGTGAGCCTGTGGACAGTTTGTGCTCAGCACACTGACAGTAAAATATAAAATTAACTCATACTCAATGATCTAGTCTTGCTACAAACTGCACATTAATTAAGTGCATGTTAGTGTTTAGTTATTAATGTGGAATTTTGTCACATTGTTAAAAAATAAACATCTTTGAATTAAACATAATTTAGATAAGTAGATATAACATGTTTAAGAACAATTTTCTTAAAAGGTAAAAACATGATTCATATAAATATAAAACAAACACAGGTCACAGATATTATTTCATTCATTCATTCATGAGGGAATTGGTAAGATGTTATAGCCAGTTCAAGGAAAATCAAAAGACATACACACGTGGGTCAGCTGCTCAACTCCCCTCCACAGTCCTCCACTTCCATGCACAAGAGTCATTTGTATCACTACTGTCAGTAATGTGGATTGAATCTTTGACATCTTTTAGTAAATATAAGACTGATTGCCTTTCTCACTTTCAGAATATGCCTGAATGGCCTTCCAATTTTCACAGCTAATTATTTTTGAATTTGCAAAAGAAGAGCTCTTAATACGTGGATCTCAGCTCTGTTAGGTCCCTTGGAAAGGACAAGGGAAAAATAACTTTCCTTTCCCATAACAAGAACAAAACACAGATTAACATCTTGATAAACAAACGTGTCTATTCATATTTGTTTATTGTCTCAATTTCTCAACTAGATTAGAAGCCCTTGAAGGCTGAGATCTTGGAGGGTTATGCCAAGGCTGGCACAGTGCCAGGTAGTGTCAGGGCCTCAGGAAAGATGGGTCGCCTCCTTTTCTCCAATTATACAACAGAACTGGGCATCTAATCTAGCATTTCCTCCAGCAGGTCTTCCTGCTTCTCTCTCCTTCATGCTTAGAGAGAAGCACGTGCCCAAGTCCTCAAGTCTTACTGCCTCACTGTTCCTCCTGGTGGCTTACCTGGCTGTACAGAATCACATGAGGTCATAGGACTCAGCCTGTCCTATGGCAGGGCCCCGGAGCTGTCTTGTAACTGGCCCTAGGGATTCGGATGCATAGCCAGCTTTGCAGACACCTGTCCTCTCATCCTGCTTCTCTAAGTGTGGCGTGTGCCTGCAGCACAAAAAGCCAAAACTCTGAAAACAGTTTATGACAAAATAAGGGTTTATTCCAGGATGCCGGGCAGCATGGGGAAAGAAGCCCCTCAGATCCACTCCAGCTTGGTCTTTGAGCTGAGGGTGTCTTAAAGCAGAAGAATAAAGAAGTTAGGATTGGAAATTCCCTGGGGGTCCAGTGGTTAAGAATTGGCAATCTCACTGCTGAGGGCCCAGGTTCAATTGCTAGTCGGGGAACTGAGATCCCACAAGCCACACAGTGTGGCCAAGAGGGAAAAAAAAGCTGGGATTAACCACTTCCTCTGACTGGGGAGTCGGGATGTCTCTGGGCATCGGTTTATGACTCTCTGGGCCAGGTACTCTGTGCCTCCAGGGTTTGTGGGTTCATCTCGCACTGGAGAAACAGTCTGAGTTTGTACATTAGTGATGGATCTGTAACAGCAGTTGTAGTACATGAAAGGTATTTTCATAATAGCCGCTGAAGTCACCTGACTCTGGTTGATTGGTGTTCAGAGAGCACAGGGTGAGGTCAGAGGCGACAGAAAGGGAATAAAATTCTGGATCGAGAAACTTGGTTAAAGAAACTCAGTTTTCTGTGTGTTTTTTGTTTTGTTTTGTTTTTTACATTTTCAAGTTTTTTTTAAGTAGTACATAGTATTTTTTATTGACTGTTATTTTTTTTCTTTTTTTTTATTGACTGTTATTGAAAAGAGACTAAGCCTTGTCCAAGATGTAGTTCGGTAGAGAAATGACTGCTATTGTCTTTGTCCTTTTTAATTTTTATTGGAGTGCAGTTGCTTTAAAATGTTAGCGTCTGCTGTGCAACGTAGTGAATGACCTATGTGTTTACATGTGTCCCCTCTGTTTCGGATTTCCTTCCTGTTTAGGTCACCACAGAGCCCTGAGTAGAGTTCCCCGTGCTATACAGCAGGTTCTCACTAGTTATCTACCTTACACATGGTATCAGTATTGTGTATGTGTCAGTCCCAGTCTCCCAATTTATTTCACCTCCCCTTCCCTCCTTGGTAGCCATATGTTTGTTCACTTCATCTGTGTCTCTGTTTCTGCTCTGCAAATGTTGGTAAGATCATCTGTACCATTTTTCTAGATTTCACATATATGCATTAATATACACTGTTTTTTCTGTTTCTGACTTACTTCACTCTGTCTGACAGTCTCTAGGTCCATCCGTGTCTCTGCAAATGGCACAGTTCCATTCCTTTTTAAGGCTGAGTAGTATTCCATCATGTATGTGTACCACGTCGTCTTTATCTGTTTCTCTGTTGATGGACATTTTAGGTTACTTCCATGTCCTGGCTATTGTAAACAGTACTGCAGTAAACACTGAAGTTCATGTGTTTTTTCAAATTATGGTTTTCTCTGGGTATATGCCTAGGAATGGGGTTATTCAATCATATGGTAGTTCTATTTTTAGTTTGTAAAGAACCCTTGATTCTGTTCTCCATAGTAGCTGCACCAGCTTACATTCCTACTAACAGTGTAAGAAGGGGAACTTAGTTCTAAGGGGACTTAATAATAACAAAAGAATATTGTTTTTCCTATGTTCTTCCTGTGTTATGGCTATTCTTTTCTATATTATGATCAGTTAATTATAAATTGCCATTTACTCTTTAAAAATTTTTGTGTTTAATATTACAATAACATTGAAGCACACAAATTCTCCCATTCTGATACTTTCTTTTTGTGTGTGTTCTTGTGGTATTTGTCCAAATGTATATTTTTGTGTTCTGTGCTTTGTAGTTGTAAAAACATTTTTATATTTTATATATTGTGTATATATAGATGTAACAGCATAGAAGAGTACAGTGGAATCTCAGTAATTTGAGCTACAGAGTCTAAGTTTTTCAATTTGTCTTCGTATAGCCGTGTGGAAGGGGAAGAACCAAGGGTCGACTGTGTCCTCTGCTGTTTGGCTCATTTATCCCGGCATGGCTGGGCTTCCCCCTGCCCTTCTGGTGGCTCACAGAGACCCTGCCTGGCAGACCCGGTTCTCTCTCCTGTCACCCGGCCTCCTGGTGGGCATGCTGGCACAGCTGACTACCTTCCTTCCAGAAACACTTCCTGCTTTTCACCCCACCTTCTCCTGGGCTTCCTGGTGTTTCATGGGCCCCCTTCTGCCTTTGCCTGCTCATCCTCTGCCACCCCCACCCTGCCCATCCTCCAAGTATCTGGGCTCTAGGCTTCACTGTGGGATCCTCTGCCTATATTTTCTCCATAGTGGCCTCATTTGGTGACACAGCTTTAAACACCTCTCCCCCAAGTCCCAGAATCATTGTCCAGCTGCTCATTCAGTAGCTCTAATCTTAGATCTGTCAGGCTCTTACTGTCAGAATTCCTTTTTTTTTAGTTTTTATTTATTTGTATATTTTTGGCCGCTCTGGGTCTCTGTTGCTGCGTGAGGACTTTGCTCTAGCTGCGGCAAGTGGATGCTACTCTTCACTGCAGTGCCTGGGCTTCTCTCATTGCAGTGGCTTCTCTTGTTGCGGAGCAGGGCTCTGAGGCACGCAGGCTTCAGTAGTTGTAGCTCCCAGGGTCTAGAGCAGAGGCTCAGTAGTTGTGGCACATGGGCTTAGTTCCGCAGCATGTGGGATCCTCACGGACCAGGCATCAAACCCGCGTCTCCTGAACTGGCATGGGATTCTTTACCGCTGAGCCACCAGGGAAGCCCCCTGTCAGAATTCTGATGTGGACGTTTTCACATTTAGGAGGTTAAGTGACTTGCCCAGGGTCAGACCCCTGTTGGGCGGTGTGGCTGGGATTGGAATAGAGGCCGTATGGCTCCAGGACTGCCCCTTGCACACACGGGGGTGTGTTGCCTCTAAGAGGAAGTGGAATTATACTGAGGAGTACTTTAGTTCACTGAGATTGAATTGTTGTGGTGTGAGTTAAGCTGGATAAACTGCATGTCTATCTGGAAGCAGATAGGGTTGGACCTTCGTTTTATAAAAATTCTGATGACTTCTTACGACAATAAAAAAAAAGGTAGAAGGAAACCTAGATTATAATTACAGCCTAGGTGTAAGGTAGGCCATCCTATAACAGAAATTAGAAACCTATAAGACAGGCCTTTTTAAATGACTGTATACCAAAAATACCGAGAAGTCTGCAGTTAAGCAGTAGACTGGGGAAAATAGTTTGAGTGCCAGTGATATCGAAGAGCACTTCTACATTGACAAGAAAAAGAGAACACGTTAGAAAAACGGGCAGAATCTTAAAAAAAGACAGTGGACAGAAGAGCAGATCCAGGTGAGCGCTGACCAGGAGGCAGGTCCTTAGATGTCTCTTGTCCAGGGTCCATGACTCCCAGGCCAGTGCCTCACAGAGACCCTTCCTGCTCCCCCAGTCACGCGGCTCTCCCCCAGAACCCCTGCCAGCGCCGTGCTCCCCCCTCCAGGCATCCAGTCACACTTGGTCCTTGTACACCCGCATAGTTACTGATATTTAGTCCTGCCCCTGTGCCTCGCCCCAGGGAAGGAACGGTGTTTTTCTGTCATCTCTTCCCCAGTGCCTCGTGTAGAACCTGGTACACCAGATGCATTCAGTTAATATTTCTTGAATCAAAAAGAAAAAGATGCTGAAGAGAGTAATCAGGAAAAGGCAAATTAACATAACAATGCATTAGTACTACCCTTAGCAAAAACATAAGGAGAAAAGGTATGGGCTTGCCCGGTGGCTCAGGGGTAAAGAATCCGCCTGCCAATACAGGAGGTGCAGATTCGATCTCTGGGTTGGGAAGATCCCCTGGAGAGGGAAATGGCAACCCAGTCCAGTGCTCTTGCCGGAGAAGCCCTGGTGAGCTGCAGTCCATGGGGTCGCAAAGAGTCAGACACAGCTGAGCACACACACGCATACTGTCACTAGCTGGAAATAGGGAAAGTGTCTTCTCACGTACTGCGGGCAGCAGTGTGAGTTGTTCAGACTCTGGGGAAGACATTCTGAGGATATCTAGTAAAATTAAAGAAGGTGTGTCCAGGAGTATCAGTGCCACTCCTGGAAACCTAACTTAGAGGAACAAAAGCACCAATGTTGTAAGGGCACGTATACAGGGTGTATGTTTTATAACCTGCTATTCATCACAAATGACCAGAAACAGTGAATGTCTGTTACCCGTTAGCAGAAGCACCAACCTGTGGTGTTCCCACATGGAAAGATTTGAGCCACACAGTGACTTGGGAGATTTCCTTGAAGTGCTATGGTGAGAAAAGTAAGATGCACAAAAGGTTGGATTATATGATCCTATTTTTGTGAAATCAGGAGCCAGAAAAGTTTGGGTGTATATGTAAGATCTCAGTATATAGGCGTGTGTATATATTTGGGTAACACTCCGCACGCTAGGTTCTTAACATGGTTTATGGATGATGAAGTGTAGTAAGAGGAAGACAAAAACAAATTCAGAGGTACTAAGCAGAGTCATTTATAGGGTGCATGTGCGTGTGGATGACGCACAAGACAAGCGCAGATGTACTGGCAAATGCAAAAGTGTTCACACTCCCAGTAATGGAAGTTCCTGATTTTATCCCTCCCCACCTCCCCATACAT
This sequence comes from Cervus elaphus, assembly GCF_910594005.1. NCBI lineage: Eukaryota > Metazoa > Chordata > Mammalia > Artiodactyla > Cervidae > Cervus > Cervus elaphus. The sequence continues at coordinate 31,617,676 of NC_057819.1, forward strand.
TTCTCCTTTGGTAACCATAGGTTTGTTTTCAAAGCCTGTGAGTCTGTTTCTGTTGTGTAAATAAGTTCATTTGTATCATTTTTAAAAAATTAGATCCCACATATGAGTGGTACCATGTGATAGTTGTTTTTCTCTGTCTGACTTACTTAGAATGATCATCTCTGGGTCCATTCATGATACTGCAGATGGTATTATTTCATTCTTTTTTATGGCTGAGTAATATTTCTTTGTGTATATGTACCACATCTTCTTTATCCTTTCATCTGTTAATGGACATTTAAGTTGCTTCCATGTCTTGGCTAATGTAAACAGTGCTGCAATGACTATAGGAGTGCTTCCATCTTTTTGAATTAAGAGTTTTCTCCAGATATATGCACAAGAGTAGGATTGCTGGATCATATGGTAGCTCTGTTTTTAGTTTCTTAAGGAATCTCCATACTGTTCTCCATAGTGGCTGCACCAGTTTACATTCCCATCAACAGTGTAGGAGAGTTTCCTTTTCCCCAGCCCCTCTCCAACATTTGTTATTTGTAGACTTTTTGATGATGGCCCTGCCGACTGATGTGAGGTAAAAAATGTTTTTTAATGATAGAAGTTTCAGGTATCCAGTGTTATAATCCAACATCTGTATACACTGGAGAGTGACAACCACATCAAGCCTGGTTACCATCTATCACCACAGTTGAGCCCCTTCGTCCATTTGCCCTTCCCCTCACTTCTCACTGTATATTCATTTGTAGGTGGTGGGAAGAGGGAGCGTGCTCTGTCTGTTTGTTTGTTTTAATTCTTACAAACTTAACCATTCAATCAAGTACTTTTGAAGTAAAAAAGTAAATGTAATAAAGACACAAGATATTGATTGACTGCCTTATAAATTTAAATTCCACTTATAACAGTAATTAGTTTTACTCCTAGAATTATATATTTGTACCTTCTCTTCTGTATCTGAATCATAGTTCAATTCAAAACGAACCAGAATGTGAACATTTTAGAAACTGTCAAATGTTGCAATTTAACGTGTTCTTATTTCTTAGACCACTTTCGAGCGGGGACTGGAACTACATGCTAAAGTCACGATTTTTGCAGAGGGCTGCCACGGCCACCTGGCCAAGCAGCTGTACAGGAAGTTCGACTTAAGGGCCAGCTGCCAGCCTCAGACCTACGGAATCGGGCTGAAGGAGGTACCTGCGTTTGCTGGTGTAATTTTAATGTGGCAGGATGAAGCTTACACTCATTTGTGTTGTCATGTAATTATCATTAGTCGGAAATGTTCACAATGACTGAAAATATTTGGGATATTTTTCAAGGGGCTTCCCTGGTGGCTCAGACAGTAAAGCGTCTGTCTGCAATGCAGGAGACCCGGGTTCGATCCCTGGGTTGGGAAGATCCCCTGGAGAGGGAAATGGCAGCCCACTCCAGTACTCTCTTTTTTTTTTTCCATTTATTTTTATTAGTTGGAGGCTAATACTTTACAATATTGTAGTGGTTTTTGCCATACATTGACATGAATCAGCCATGGATTTACATGTGTTCCCCATCCCGATCCCCCCTCCCACCTCCCTCTCCACCCTATCCCTCTGAGTCTTCCCAGTGCACCAGGCCCGAGCACTTGTCTCATGCATCCAACCTGGGCTGGTGGTCTGTTTCACCCTTGATAATATATATGTTTCGATGCTGTTCTCTTGAAACATCCCCACCCTCGCCTTCTCCCACAGAGTCCAAAAGTCTGTTCTGTACATCTGTGTCTCTTTTTCTGTTTTGCATATAGGGTTATCATTACCATCTTTCTAAATTCCACATATATGTGTTAGTATGCTGTAATGTTCTTTATCTTTCTGGCTTACTTCACTCTGTATAATGGGCTCCAGTTTCATCCACCTCATTAGAACTGATTCAAATGAATTCTTTTTAATGGCTGAGTAATATTCCATGGTGTATATGTACCACAGCTTCCTTATCCATTCGTCTGCTGACGGGCATCTAGGTTGCTTCCGTGTCCTGGCTATTATAAACAGTGCTGCGATGAACATTGGGGTGCACGTGTCTCTTTCAGATCTGGTTTCCTTGGTGTGTATGCCCAGGAGTGGGATTGCTGGGTCATATGGCAGTTCTATTTCCAGTTTTTTAAGGAATCTCCACACTGTTCTCCATAGCGGCTGTACTAGTTTGCATTCCCACCAACAGTGTAAGAGGGTTCCCTTTTCTCCACACCCTCTCCAGCATTTCTTGCTTGTAGACTTTTGGATAGCAGCCATCCTGACTGGTGTGTAATGGTACCTCATTGAGGTTTTGATTTGCATTTCTCTGATGATGAGTGATGTTGAGCATCTTTTCATGTGTTTGTTAGCCATCTGTATGTCTTCTTTGGAGAAATGTCTGTTTAGTTCTTTGGCCCATTTTTTGATCAGGTCATTTATTTTTCTGGAATTGAGCTGTAGGAGTTGCTTGTATATTTTTGAGATTAATCCTTTGTCTGTTGCTTTGTTTGCTATTATTTTTTCCCAATCTGAGGGCTGTCTTTTCACCTTGCTTATAGTTTCCTTTGTTGTGCAAAAGCTTTTAAGTTTCATTAGGTCCCATTTGTTTTTTTGTTTATTTTTGCTTTTATTTCCAATATTCTGGGAGGTGGGTCATACAGGATCCTGCTGTGATTTATGTCAGAGTCACTCCAGTACTCTTGCCTGGAAAAATCCCATGGATGGAGGAGCCTGGTAGGCTACAGTCTATGGGGTCACAAAGAGTCCGACATGACTGGGCAACTTCACTTTCTTTCAAGGGGCTAGAGAATATTGCTAATCAAATTTCACTATTATATAAATTGTGTCTGCATGTTCTAATTGTTTTATCAAATGTTGATTGAAATAAGTCTTGAATTTGAAAATATTTGTGACATTAATTTTTTTTCATTGTAATTCCATTTCCCTAATAGGATTTGACCTGTTATCCATATGCTCTTTTTAAGATGACCACATCCTATAAGAATTGTTTATTCAAATTATAATGTAAATATAATTTAGTTTATGGAATACCCACTCAATATATTTAATCTGCAGCATACATTTTTGTTAGGTTAAATGTATATTTTCTCAGTTTATTCAATCTCTAGTCTGTTTTCCGAAACCTTAGGTTCATTAGCATAAAAGTTTCATTATAATTCTTTTGTTAAAAATATTTTTGGCAGTAAAACTCAGAAAGGTTCAAATTCTGTACATAACTAGATTTGTTATATTGTGAATAAGGGCTTGTTTTGGCAGATTGCTTCCTTTGTGGCTCAGTTGGTAAAGAATCCACCTGCAATGCAGGAGACCCTGGTTCAATTCCTGGGTCAGGGAGATCTGCCGGAGATGGGATAGGTTACCTACTCCAGTATTCTTGGGCTTCTCTTGTGGCTCAGCTGGTAAAGCATCTGCCTGCAATATGGGAGACCTGGGTTCAATCCCTAGGTTGGAAAGATTCCCTGGAAAAGGGAAAGGCTACCCTCTCCAGTATTCTAGCCTGGGGACTTCCATGGACTGTATCTTCCATGGGGTCGCAAAGAGTCGGACATGACTGAGCAACCTTCACTTGGCAGATTGCACTTAACACTATGTGATGTCACAAAAAATCTGATTTTTAGATAGTATTTCACATGGAAATTGTTGTATAAAATTTAGACCTTACCCTTCTGAAAGCAGGGTGATCGATTTGCTTCACTTGGGGAGAAGGCAGTGCAGGAGGAAATAAACTTTTCTACAAAAAAATAACATCTGTCCTGTAAAGTAGCAGCTCTGACAAGCAGGGCTCAGTGCACTTTCTGAGGCAAACACTCCCACGAGGCCCCCACCTGGATCCAGGTGTAGGTGGCTACCAGCCCCTCATCCCCTCTATGGCGTTTCCTACAAACACCAACACCTTACCCATTGGAGAACCTGATTAATGTCTTAAAGCATTCCTGAGTTTCCTAACTAGTTTCTTTACTTCTGTACATCCCTGCAGTTTGCTGGGATGTTTGAAATGCCTTTTATGTGTTTCTCTTATTAGAGTTTTCCACTGTAACTTCATAAATAAAACATAGAACTTAGCAGGTTTTGTACATGTGGTGACATAAAATATCTAAATAATACACTAGGACCCTTTTTTTTTTTTAAGTTATGGGTTATTGACGAGAAGAAGTGGAAACCTGGGAGAGTGGATCACACCGTCGGCTGGCCGCTGGACAGACACACGTACGGGGGATCGTTCCTCTATCACCTGGATGAAGGGGAGCCCCTGGTAGCGCTCGGCTTTGTGGTGAGTCATGTGCCCGTGATGGGGAGTTCCACTGCGAGAGGCAGTGCTCCTCAGTGTTCCAGAACCAGGGTGTCAGATCTGGAGAATGTAAAAGGATAGTCATGTGAAGCTTCCTTTCTGCTTTTATCCACGCATGAAATGCTATGGCCGTTGTCAACATCAGTCCACTTCCGCTACACGCCAGACCCTGTGCTGGGTGCTTCCCTGGGAATCCTGCTCCATAAGATTCCCATGAAGTCTGTCCGTCCTTATTTTACTTATGGGAAAACTGAAGTTCACATAGGCGAAACAACCTTCCCAAACACACCCATTAAGTGACAGAGGCAGGACTCCCGCCCAGACCTGTCCTACCTGAAGCCCGTGTCCCCTGAGGCACGCCATCACTGGAAATGCAGTCCACAGCGGGTGTGAACCTGTAATTTTCAACAGGAACCTTTTCTCCCTCTTGGTCACTTACATCTTTGCAATAAATTATATCTTGAATATTACAGGGAATGGAAAGACAATATGAGTTACTGCACCTTGCCGTTGGTTGCAGCTTTATAGTTCAATGTCGATTAGACTTGTATATGATACCTTAAATTTGTTCACTATTGGTGTGTTCACTGCATTCCTTTTGTTTATTTTTTTATAGTGATTTAATCTTCTCAGAGCAAAAAAGGCTTGGTTATTAATTTCAGCATTTCATAATACCATATAAAATATAACCTCTGATATTTCTTGCCCTCTTTATGATTATATTCGGTTTCTTAAGTTTTGCCTCAGTGTACTGTATAGAGCTTATTAGTTGATGTCTAGAGTTGGTGTTGATAAATGAATAATAAATTATTACAACTCCTTTTGTAGACACATAATGCATGACATCTACCTACAAATATTTTTTAGTTTTGATTTAGAGAGTACAGTGATTTATCAATATCTTCTAAGTATTTTAAGTTTTGCAAGTTATGAAATCATGGCATCTATTGTTTGCCCTTCTTTTCCAAAGGGATTCTATTCCAATTATTTAATTATATTTGGATCATTGCATGTATTTCTCTAAATCCTTTGAGAAATAAGAATTTTAATGTATATGTTTTCTGATAAATAATTGCTCATACTTCATCTTGACATAATTTGAAATAGCAATGTCTCATTTAAATATAAACATTTTAAGGTCGGTCTGGACTATCAAAACCCATACCTCAGTCCATTTAGAGAGTTTCAGAGGTGGAAACACCACCCCAGCATCCAACCAACACTGGAAGGTGGGAAGAGGATTGCCTATGGAGCCAGAGCACTCAATGAAGGTGGCCTTCAGGTAACTCTGCCTTCTCTTTTATTCCTGATTTCTGTATTGTGAATGCAACGTCGAAACATGAGGTCACAACCCTCGGTAAAGAATAGAAGGTTATCTCATAGGGAGAAAATTTAAGTAACCAAGCAAAGCACCCTAGTATTTATAAAACTGTACCTACCACACCAGAGTTAAATAAATTATACCATGGATTTGGTTTTAAGGATATACTTGTTTCTAGAGAAAAATTCATGGGCCTTTTTTTGTTTGTTGGTTTGTTTTTAACCAGAAAATTTAAATAAGATCTTCTCCTTTATTCCTTAGCTAGCTGCCAGGAAAGTCAAGGACGATAGTAGTTTTCAGCAAAGGTAATTAATTCATCTCAACTACCTAGTAATATCCATGCCCTTTAAGTGGCCTCTGCTAAGTTTTTACCCTTATGTGTCCTATTTTAGTATATGTTCAAAATTAGAACTACTTCAGAAATTGGATATCTTTTTTAATTTATTGTAAAAGTAACAAATAGATCATAGAAAATTGAGAAAAGTTAACTTAACCTTAAGTGAAGTTCTAAATACATTCATAAAGTCAAGTAAAATCACAACTAAATTATGAATGGAATTGCTGGAGTTCTAAAATAACACTGTTCCTAAGTTCCATTGCTACAGGATTACCTCTCATGAGGTTTTTTTTCTAGAGTAGTTACTCATTTGCAGTAATTTTTGTTAAATTGCCAGTGTTCAAGCCCATTAAACTCTTTTGAATAATGTCCACAATAGCTACTGCCACCCTGATGCTACTCTTTAATTTCTAGTATGAAGGCTTCTGTGTACTCAACAGTACATACAGGTTCGTATTTACATCATCTGCCTGTTCACTTCAACGCCCCAGATGATCTTTAGATGGGCAGGAAGAGATGATCCGCACCCGCCCCACACACACGTACACTTCTTACCTAAGTTTTCTGATTTAATTAGTCAGAGATTTACAAACTCCCATTAAGTTTTTGAAGACCCTTAAGATGCAAAAATTGAGAACATTGGATTTCATTTTGAGTATTACAAGTATTATTTTTAGTATAACAAGTATTACATGACTTTTTATTTTTCTTTCCTCAGTCTGTACCAAAGCTTTCTAATTATTTAGCCCTGTTCAACAGTTTTCCCAGGATACATTTCTCAGTACGAGTTTCCCTGGGCCCCTAGCTCCTTAACAAGATGCTCAGCTGCCAATAACTCCTCCCACACAGGTTGGGGTCCTCCCAGAACTGAAAAACACGCATTTCCCTTGGACCACAACACTTAGGACTTAAGCGCCCCTTGGGAAGAATTTACACTAGCAATCCATGTCCTTTTATTAAACTTCAGTCTTCTGGTTCTTGAATCAAATTTAGGAATAGCAAGCCTCATTTGAGAGAAGCGTAGTCAGGATCAGGTTCCTGACCGTTCTCTGTTTTCAGCCCTGGGCATTCTTTCTGTTGTCTGCTCTGTGCTCCTGACTTTGTGCTCTTTTGTCCCTGTGGTTCTGTTACTGAGGTGGTCTGAGAACCCCAGTCATCAGTGACCCCCACATGTACTGTGAAAGGCCCTGGCCCAACTCTGTTTGCTTGTCACCCCGCTCCCTCGAGGTTAGGCTTCTGTAACTGCCGGGAGCTGGGGCAGTGCGCCCTCGGCGTGGCGGCTGGTGGCAGGGTCTCCCCGTGGGCCTCCTCGCCTCAGGGTCCCTGTCAGCTTCATCTGGCAGACTGTCACCGCCCACCGCTTTCTCAGCAGAGACTCATGGCGTACTTTAGGAAGCTTCCAGAGAAGGAAATAATACATGACGAGGAAAGAGCCACACCACCGACTGTCTCTTTTTTCATTTTTACTCTGCAGATTAGATGACAGTACATTTTCCCGTGCTAACTATCCGCAACTTAGCTGCTACATTCTGGGACTAAACCAAAACATCACCACCTTTGATTACATTGTTTTTCATCAGAAATGTGTACTGAGGTCCAAACAATCATCTTAAAATTTATTTTGAAAAAAATTTAAAAAATTTATTTTGGAAATTCAGTTTAATCTTAGGTTAAGTAAAATATATTATTTAGGGTGGTAGCTAATTGTGGTGATGCCATGATTACAATCTAGGTTTCCACCCCTGAACACCAAGGTAAAACAAAAGGGCACATAGAGTGAAGATAACATTCTTGGTAAATCCTGTGTTATCCAGAATGGCTATAAAAGCAAATCACATTTTACATAATAGTCTTTCAGGTTTAGAGAATATTTTTAATTATGACATGGATATGTATAAATAACATTTTATTTAAGTGTTGATGCTCTCTGGTCTTACATAGGTCTCATGTAGGTAAGTCATGGGGAGGGAGGGAAAAATCCTTAATAGAATTTAAGGAACCCTTAAAGAGGGACAGTCCTGACCCTCACTTTCGGGGAAAAACTGCTTTTGCTCCTATTTTTCCTTTCACTGTACTCATTTTTTTTCTTCAGTTTTTCTCTACAGCTTTAAAAGAGGGTATAGTGTGGAGTATTTAGTTTTAGAGTGTTGGTTGAATCTGAACTAACAAATGCACTTTCTTTCTTTCCTCAGTCTATACCAAAGCTCACCTTCCCTGGGGGTTTACTTATTGGTTGTAGCCCTGGTTTCATGAATGTTCCCAAGATCAAAGGCACTCACACAGCAATGAAAAGTGGTATTCTGGCAGCAGAATCTATTTTTAATCAACTAACTAATGAAAATCTCCAATCAAAGACAATAGGTAAGAACTTCCTATGTATTCTCAGGTTCTTCACAGGGACATTTAGAAAGAAGCTATTGAAATATACACTCAGTGTGCAGATAGAGGAGGACAATAAATACAATTAAGAGTCTTGGTCTTTATGTTTATTTCACTGGATACTGGAAGATGCCCACTGTGTCTGTCCTTTACACAAAGCGCTAAGATGCGTGCTGGGCAAAGAAACCTGTGGCCAACTCACCGCGAGCGAGGTTTTTCCGGCCACCTTCTCATTTATGAACATGGAAAGCAGAGCAGTGCCTGCGGTGTCCTGGCCCCAGGAACACCATCAGCATGAGGGCCCCCCCGACACACATGCCCAGAGACCCTCGCCAGCAACACAGTCAGCATGACGGCCCCACATCACATCACACACACGCCAGCACCCCTAGATGTTCGCTCTGGGCAGGCGGAGGAGTCATGGCTGCAGGCTCCACAGGCCTGGCCAAGGGCCCCTCAGGAGACCCTTCATCCGAGGACAGCCTCTTGTCAGGCAGTCTCATCTCTTCCCCAAGAACAGCGGGACCTGCCCCACCCTCTGCCGTCACCTCCTTTCCCTCTCCAGGTCCTGGGAGCGCCAGGCGCCCCTGAGTTCCCTGCACCTCTGCTCAGATCTCTCTAGTGGTTGCATGTTGATCAGTGAATCTGCAGCACACACACATATGTACACATACACATATGTACTCACACGGCACTCCCAGACCCAGCCCCTCTTTCCATATGGTATTTTCCACCTTTTGGCGGAATTGATCAACTTTATCTCCTGCCTCCTGGGTGGAAACTCAAGAGCAGGGGCTTCATTCCCTGTGAACCACAAACAACAGTAGCAACTCAATACTTGATTTACGCCGTATTCCACAGAGTCTGGTAACTTGATGCTTGCCCAAGTAGGTTGTACCTTCAGGTGTCCTGGAGACATGGAGGCCTGGGCAGGGGCAGGGGGAGGAGCTGCAGGGGACTGAGTCCTCACCAAGGGTGTGTCCCCAGGATGCTCTCACTGCACACAGGGTTCCTCACCCGAAGGGTGGAGTGAGCAGGTGGAGGAGCCCAGGTGGAGGAGCAGTGGGGCTGCTCACCGCGGAGCTCACAGCAGGTAACCAGAAGGAAGACATCTGTTAGAGGTTAAACGCAAGCCCCGAGCTGTAGGCGTTGTCCGGCACTGTCCTTTCCTAGGGCTATCACAACAAAGCACCACAGACTGGGCGACTTGCTTATTCTGAGTTGCCCACGCCAGCAACTCGAAGTGAGGGTGTTGGCAGGACCACTCGTCTCCAGGTTGGTTTCCAGCTGCCGGGAGCCCCTGGCATTCTTGGCTCCTGGCACAGCAACTCCAGCCTCTGCCCTGGCTTCCCCTGAAGTCTTCTCTGCGTGTGTCATCTTGTTAAAACACCGGTCATTGGACTGAGGGCCCAGTCCACTCCAGTATAACCTCGTTTTAACTCATTACACCAGCAGCGACCCTATTCTGACTCCATCTGAGACAACCCAGCATGACCCAGTCTGAGACAGCTCAGGGTTATGACATCAAAATACCTTTTTGGGTGGGTACAGTGCAACCCATAGCAGGTAGAAGGGTTTCACTGATCAGTTCTGAAATTTCTCTTTCATAAGTAGCATCCTTTTCAGGTTCACTGAATTTTGAAACTTATTTCCCATGCTACCAGTTTGGCCTTACTGCCTTGCCTGTTAACACATCAAATAGGTATCTTTTTGGATGATGTCAGCATTTATGCATAAAAGATTCTTCAAGTGTAGTCTTACATGACCACCTGCTTTTTGTAATTACATAAGATGCATCACTTATTTTGGTAGCTAAGTACCTTGACAGTTAGACTCCTTGAGGCAATTTAACACAGTATTTCATGTTTTTTTTTTTTATAAAAAGGGCTTGATGTAACTGAGTACGAGGACAATTTGAAGAAGTCGTGGGTGTGGAAAGAGCTCTATGCTGTCAGGAACATCCGACCGTCCTGCCATAGCATCCTGGGTGTGTACGGAGGGATGATTTACACTGGAATCTTCTACTGGATATTCAGAGGGATGGAGCCCTGGACTCTGAAACATAAAGGTAATTCTGGCCTCTCTGAGCCTGAGCCGTTAGTCATTAACTCAGGAACGGGATCCAGTCAGTGGGAAGGAGGGGAGTTTTCTTTCTTTACTGTTCTAAACTTGCCATATGAGAGAAATGAATTCAGTGTTAAGAGAACAGGGTATCATTGTAAGGGGGCTAAAATCTTGCTTCTTCAGTATAATATTTATAAGTTATTAAATGTCTAAGGAAGTACTTTAAAATTAGTTCTATTTTTACTAAAAATCTTCCTCCAAACTTTGGAAGGGTCTGACTCAGATCAGCTCAAGCCAGCCAAGGACTGCACACCCATTGAGTATCCAAAACCAGACGGGCAGATCAGTTTTGACCTTCTGTCATCCGTGGCTCTGAGCGGTACCAACCATGAACACGACCAGCCAGCACATCTGACCTTGAAAGACGACAGCGTGCCTGTAAACAGAAACCTGTCCGTATATGACGGGCCCGAGCAGCGATTCTGCCCTGCAGGTTAGTACCTTCGTTTCCACGTGTGCTCCAAGGAGCTGCTTTAACACGTCAAAAACAGGCTTCCGTTAAGAAATTTCTCCTCCTATTGCTTAGAAATTGTAAATGGCTCCTACATCTAGATTCCTTTCGAAAACCATTATTCTTACGGTTCTTACTCTCGTTAGCAATTTAGAGTAGGGATTTCTTAAGCCTAACTTAGATGGCATTTCTCAGAAAAATTGTTTACCCTCAGCCCAAGGTGAGGGTTGTGGGGAAAAGCACCAAACATCTCTCTCCATATTCATGCTACTTAAAAGTAATTTTTGTCACAGCTGCTCCCGTATGTATGTGTGTATGCTCCTGTGTTTAGTTGCTAAGTCGTGTCCAACTCTGTTACCCCATTGACTGCCGCACACCAGGCTTCTGTCCTTCACTATCTCCCAGTTTGCTTAAGTTCATGTCCATCCAGTCAGTGATGCTATCTAACCATCTCTGCCACCCTCTTCTCCTTTAGCCAGCATCAAGGTTTTTTCCAGTGAGTCAGCTCTTCACATCAGGAGCCAAAGTATTGGAGCTTCAGCTTTAGCATCAGTCTTTCCAGTGCATGTTCAGGGTTGATTTCCTTTAGGATTGACTGGTTTGTATGCTGACATACACACGCACATATACACATACGGTATGTATGTAGATATCGTGAAATACTAGATTTTGGCCACATGCAGCCGAGGGAGATGCTTCCAGACTGTAAATCCATCATGAATACTGTATCTTTCAGTGCTAAGCTTTCAACTAGAATTATAGTAGGAAGTGGTCTCCAGGGGTGGTGAGACACAGTACTTAGGTGTGTGGAAACCAGTGTACTCTGGACAGGGGCAGGGCCGTGACCACCTCTGACTTTCGCTCCTCACCCCGTCATCTCACTGGCTTGTAAATTGAGGGTAAGAGCTGATCTTTGCAGCCATAGCCACATACATATGAGCAGATCTCATTTTATTGCACTTGGTGGATGTTGGGCTTTTTAAAAATTGAAGATCTGTGGCAATCGTGCATTGAAGAGGCTGACTGGCGCCATTTTCCCAACATTTGCTCACTTCACAGGTCACATGAAATTATTGCAAAATTCTACACATTCTCACTATATTTGATGTTGAGATCAGTGATCTCTGATGTTACCACTGTGACTGACGAAAGGCTCAGATGGTAACACTGCAATGGAACTGCTACATACACGGGAAACAAAACCCCCATGATGCACACTATGTCATTATTTCATCGTATTGTGGTGTCTCCTGTGCAGGCCTGTATATAACATCACATTCAGAAACTGCTCGAGGCAGAGTTCCCTTGTTAGTTACACCAGCTAGCCACATGCTGCCACACCTTCTGCTCTTACCACATCTGATTTAAACCCACAGCAGATGCACACACCCGGATCTTTGTAATCTTCTCTGTGAGTAAATGTTCCGTCAGCAAACCTGGTGGGTTTCTCCGGCTAGTTTCTCCAGGACCTCGGCTTCTACTTTGAAGTTAGCTACTGCACCATGTCTGTTTTTCCTCACAGGAGTTTATGAATTTGTCCCTGTGGAACAAGGTGATGGATTTCGGCTACAGATAAATGCTCAGAACTGTGTGCACTGTAAAACATGTGATATTAAGGATCCAAGTCAGAACATTAACTGGGTGGTACCCGAAGGCGGTGGAGGCCCTGCATACAATGGAATGTAAACTGCAGCTGGCTTCAGGGTCTGTAAAACAGATGGCAAACTAACTTCCAGTACTTGGAAGTTCACAGGTGTCAAAATATCTTACAATATATTAGTGATTAGTATTCAAAAAATAATTACCAGTGAAATCATTTTATACTAAATTGTCCCATAAAGATTATGACTATTTCTCTTAAATAAAACTCTGTTAAGTGCTGAAGCACCTATTTACTTCTCCAATTCTTCCAAGATTCAGCACCAAAAGCAAGACACACCATCAGCCTGTAATGTACATTTGACTCGTCAAGTTCAACACTTCACGTAAAGTGTGTATTATGTTGTAGACCAGAGGCTGGCATCCAGCCCACCACTCTTCTTAGTGTTATGGAGCCCAGCAACACCTCCTGGTTTACACGCTGTCAGTGGCGGCTTCTGAGCTCCAAGCGCAGAACTGAGTAGCTGAGACAGACAGTAATGTCTGACCCTTTAGAGACGCCTGCCAAACCGGAGCCTGTACTGCAGAGAGATGCATCAAAGAACTGAGAAAAACAATACACAGACTCAAGCTTTTGTCTGTTTATTCAAACACAATGTGTCTTTAGGAGTTTAAAAACAAGCTGGAGACACCATTATCCTTTGAATAATGCAGAGAGTCACTGAAAAGGGAATCGACGCCACTGTAGTTTGTAACACTGGTGTATTAAAGAGCAAGTCCCTATCCATATTCCTGGACTGTAAACATGGGGAACCGAAGCATCAGAGGGAGCACAGAAGGGATCACACTGAACAGACAAACCCTTAAACTGTCTTCCTCATTCATACAATCAATGCACACTGAAGCAAAACTGAATTCCTCATCAAGCAAACATTTTTGCATAAGCTGCCTTCTCTTTATCTTTCTGTGCCTTTATCTTTTGCTTGACTTTCAGCAATTCTGCCTGGATAGCTGCAAAATAAATATGGAGTATGAGTTATTTCTCAAAACATCCAAAAAATTAGGTTGACCAAACTGACGCTTTAGTATGGTTTTAAAAAAAAAAAAAAAAGGTAAAACTCTTCTTAAGAGTAACTGAGCCCTATTAACAGAGCATAATTTAAAAGTGCCTTCTCCCTTCCATTAGAGGTGGCTCTAAAGTGCCTCCCTTGTTTCATTTTAGCAAAAGACTCAAGATATATTTCAATATCTAGACTGATGATCACTATTTGTAGTTGGTTTACTTGGAAAGCAGCTTATTTTTGTCGCAGCTTTCCAAAACTTTCCTACAACATATCCAGTAGCTATTCGGGATATGTCCACATTTAGCTTAAGGAATGGTCCCAAACATTAATTAAATCTGCCATAAACACTATCTTCTAATGCTGCTCCTTCATCTGGCATTACCAGACAGTAAAGCAGAGAGTCCAGATACATGCAGATGAGTGTTCTGGACACAGACAAGACCAAGCTGAGGGCAGGGCCCTGACTCATTCAGGACTTTCACTCCAGAAACTGCCGACTTACCTTTATCTTCTGGTGCGATCTCCTGAGCTTTCTTAAGATCAGCCTTTAATTGGGAGAAAAAAAGAAATAATAGATTATGATTCATGAAAGGTATTTTTTTTGTAATTAAAATTTAGAACAAAGTTTTACCAATGCTTGATCATATTCTTTTAATCCTTGCCATCCTTGGGCTCTACGGTACAGTGCTTTGGTATTTGATGGGTCTATTTCAAGGGCCTACAAAAAAAATTATAAAATTAGTATTTTTTTATCCAAACATTGAATACTAAATATTTATCCTAGATTTCAATTTACTGCCTGTCAGCTCCAAATCGATTTGCTTTGTGACAACAGCGCTAGACCTGGAGAGCCTTCTCTGCCTGCTGACACGTTATCTGGTCAGCAGAGGGCGCCAAGGGGATGTGGGTGAGGAACCGGTGTCCCTTCCAGGCTCCTGCAGGCAAGCTCCTCAAGCACCCAACCTCCCTGCCATCCAGTGAGGCAAGGTCACCCCCTCCGCAAGGACTCTGGATCTCAGCCCAGCCCAGAGGGAGTGGGCACTCCTATGTTATACATACAGATGCACATATAAATACATTTATACCTGCTGTTGCCATATTCAGGGTTCTCTTTTACTAGTCAACCTCCATTACTCCAATTCCCCCTTATCTCTATTTTATAGTAAACTTTCTCTACAGAAATTACTATGTAATACCTATCTTCTGATTGGGCCCTAGCTGATAGGAAAAAATATTCTGAATAAAAATTTGTATATACTCATTTAAGCCGACATCCAGGGTTTTTCAGGATTATGAGTAATTAATAGGCTTCTCCTCTCAAACGTTTTAAAAATAATATATTTATTTATTTAACATCCTTTAAAGGTCAACTCTCAGATTTTACTGAAAAGGGTGTATTACTTGCCTCACAAAGGTCAAACAAGCAATCCAGAGTAAAGAATCACCTTGTCCTCTGTTGCCTACTCCCTTCTAAATATACTCTTACACGTTATTCCACCTACCCCATAAATTGGGACCTCATTTCATTTCTACTTGCTCAGGCATAGCTGACCTGTGTACACCGATTAATGGGAAATATACATAAAAATGACTGGAGGGGGTCTTCCTGAAATGTATGTGCTCATCTGGAAAACTTGATCAAACACACTGTCCTAACTGCTGTGCTTAAGGAGGGACTGGGGCCACTTTCCAGCTCTCTCCGTCAGCACTGCTGACATCCCCATGAAGGCAGGCAACCTTCCTGTGTGTTCCAACAGCACTCACCCCCCCAGAAGAGTCTTGACAACCTTAAACTGAAACTGACTCCCTCTCCCACCAAGTAAATTCCTTGACGGGAGGGTCTGTCTTTCAATCAAAACACCTAAGCGCCTATCAGCTGCTTAATCTGTGCCCAACACTGCACTTAAAATGCTTTACACACATAACACAGTCTTCATAACAATCCCAGGAGGAAAGCAGTGTTTCCACTTAACACAAAGAAACTAAGACTCTAACATTAAGAACTTCCTCAAAATCAAAAAGTGACAATTGTCTAAGAGAAAAACCATGTCTGCTGACTGACTCCACAGCCACATGCTTAATCATTCCTGGGTTTATCTTCCAATGTCCGGCACATAATAGGTGCTCAATAGTTAATAAATGAGCTGAGAAAGACAGTATCTTCATGGAAGTTAAGTGATTTCGTGTTATAAGCTAAATGAATGATTTGAGAGGAAGAACTGAGAACCAAAATGTTCAGATGTAAGAACATCAACAGACTCACCTCCAAACAGCTATCGACTGCGCCCTGCCAATCAGACATCTTCAGTTTGCAAGCACCAATATTCAGCACGCAGCTCAAAGCGACAGGCTGCAGCTTTGCTCCATCTGCGTCCTCAGCAACAGCTCTGGAGCCTTCCACATACCTGGAGAACACCCCGTACAAGCAGCAAGCAACAGCCCATTAAGACACTCTGCCTCTGACTCACTCATGACTCGTGGTCAGTGTTGATATAAAAGTTCACCAATGCTAATATTAATATTCTTAATGCTTTCCTTTAGAAGATTTTTGTTCCAACTTTTTTTCCCAAAATGTTCAAAGACACCAACTTAAGAACAATCCCCAAACCTAAAGATTATAAATACTATTAACACTTTTCTATTTATAAAATTAAGGTTTTTATCAACCGCTTTCCAATGTAAATAGGTTTGGAACTAAGGTTGTCATTGCAGGAGAGGGACTGGACTGGGAAAGGTGAAGAAACCTGTGGTGGTAACGCTGACTCATCTTTTACTGTAATTCCCAGCTGTTTATACTATAGTTCCTAACTGAAAGGGGCCCTGAAACAATACATATACCTGACCCCTATAGTCTAGTTTCTAGAGTCTCCCTCAATGAAAAGAATCTGGGCTCCTGGGAGAAATTCAGATCTGGACATGAGGTTAAATGTAAGATGAGCCTGGACCATCTTGTGGCAGAAAGCAGGCAAGTGCTCCCAGACGGAAAGAGACGTGTCAGACAGGGGCAGCCAAGGGGCAAATCTGAAACCTCACAGCCTCAGAAAGAATGATGCGAACAGTATGATAGGCTGAATTGAAAAAAATAATCCACACATCTATAGCAATACTAAAAAAAGGGTAAGGAGTCCTTTCAAACAGAAGAATGACAGCTAGTAACTGCAGAATGACTGGTAAAATCAGAAAATCACAGTTCTGCAAGCCTCAATGTAGTAACTGATTCAGGCAAAGGTCTTCAGTGATGCTGAGACCAGTGGATGAAAGCCTAGAAACTTAGTCATACAATCTCACAGCACCACTGCACAGAGGACGTCTTATTTATTAAAAAGGTAAAGGTACTTTTATAATAGAGACATATGACTAACACCACGTTAACCAAGTGCCAGAACTCAAAACAGGCCAAACTGCCACGTGCCTTCAGGACATGATACACAAAGGATATAGACACATCATCTATTCTCTTGCTAAAATATTTAACCTCAAACTGATCAGGACGAAGCAATAAACACACACGGGTGACATTACCTAAGACAACTGGCTTAGACTCCACAAAATGGAAATGACTTAAAAAAAAAGTGGGGATTAAAGATTAGAGAAGCCGTAGTGACATAAAAACAAATGATACAATGGATACTGGAGTTAAGAAAAATTTTGAGACAACTGGGGACATTTGCATATGCATTACATATTGTATCTATAGTTGTTAGTGTATCTATATTTGGGAGATGTTTTTATGCATTAAAACTAAGTAGAAGAATGTCCTCATTTTGGGGGGAAATACTGGTACTTGCTAAAATATTGAGGTTGGTAAAGTGTCATGGTATCTACAACTTCCTTTCAAAATGATTGTGCAAAAATAAATGTGGCAGAAGTTAAAATTGGTGAATGCAGATAAAGGTACATGAATATTCATGTACTATTCTTAATTTTTCCATATTCTGAAATTTTTCAATTAAGAATCTGTAGGCAACTAAAAAAATGGAATTAAAATTTCAATATACCTGGTTACTCTGCAAGTAATAGGCCAAAAATACAAAAAGCAGCTCTTGAATTTCACTTTGTAATTCAATTTACAAGTTCTTAAATGCAATTTATTAAAAATGTTTTATTACCTTAAAACTTTTGTGTATTTTTTAACGGCCATCTCCCACTTCTGGGATTTGAAAAACGTATTTCCAATGTTTTTTAAGTCTTCTGATATTAATAAAATTTTATCTACCTGTAAAAAAGAATACAAATATGTGGGGTTTGAGTATATAATGCAGTTTAGTGCTAAGTTCTATCTTTAAGACAGATTGACCAAAAAAACTCAAAATTTTAGCACTGGGAATTCCCTGGTGGTGGTCAGGACTCTGTGCTTCCACTGCAGGGGGCATGGTTCCACTCCTGGTCAGGAAGTGAGGATGCCACATTCCACACAGCATGGCCAATAAACAAGTAAAAAAATTTTAGTAGTAAATTTTTTTTAGCAGTTTAATTAGTTTGGACAATCTGAAAGTGTTTGTTAGCTGCTCAGTCGTGTCTGCTCTTTGAGACTCCATGAACTGTAGCCAACCAAGCTCCTCTGTCCATGGGATTCTCCAGGCAAGAATACTGGAGTGGGTTGCCATGCCCTTCTCCAGGGGATCTTCCCAACCCAGGTAAACAGCCCCAGTCTCCTACATTCCAGGCAGATTCTTTACCATCTGAGTCACCAGGAAAGCCCAAAATCTGAAATTACTTACATCTTTTAAATCCACATCCGCGTCCTCGGGGAAATCTGGGTGACTGTCACCAGATCCATCCTTTGGGAATATTCCCCAGTCATCCCCTTCTTTCAGTTCTCCGCATTCTGCAATAACGCACAACTGTAAAAATAACCCTCAATTGTAGAAGCGCACTACTACGTTAATGATGATTTTTAAAGGTCTGGGGTTAAAAGCTCTACGGCTGCAGGTCGTGTGCAACACTGCCTACGCGGCTTCCTGGCCGGCGCGCCTGCTGTGACCGCAGTCACGCGCTCCACACACCGCCAGGAGCGCAGCAGCGTCCCCACGCCACGGAAGCACTCGCTGCAGCCAGTAACTCGTGTACAGAGGGAGTGGACAGGTTCACCGTCCCTGAGGTGTGGCCCGTGCTTCCCACTGACTCTCCTTCGCACACTGACAGCACCTCCCGCAGGTCTGACTCTCCAGTTTTCATCCCCAGCCCTGTGCATGCAGGGCGTCTGTGATGGCCGTGTTGATCCACAGACATGAAGAACACAAGGCTCTTTGGAGTGACAGGATCTAGTCCAAACCCTTATGTGATTTATATAGGCTGAGAAGTCAGGCCAAGGGAAGTTAAATCACAAGAGCAAGGCTAGACCACAAGTTACATGGCAGAGAGGAGACCCAAGGACCCCAAGTTTCCTGCTCTCTGTACTCTCACGTGTACACACACCGACTCCAAGTTCTACAGGCGTAGGAGACTTCGGTTATTAAAATCAGCAAGACTGAAGTGGAAATAATAAAAGTCTCTTTTTAAACTGCCCTCATCTTTCCCACAGTAGAAAACAGCTTCAAAAAAAAAGTGGCAGGTGCAGGCTTCTAGAACAAGAGCCTTCTAGACATTTTTCAGCTAACAATCACCCTTTGACTCACCCTTCTCTAATCCAGCAGCTAAGATAAGATTACCATCCCGTTACTCACTTTGGCAGGTTTTTCCCCTTTCACCTCCACGTTTTCTAGAATCTTTGCCACACCCATTCCTTTCATCACTTGGCCAAACACTACGTGCTTCCCATCCAAGTGCGGAGTCGGAACGGTGGTGATGAAGAACTGGGAGCCGTTGGTGTTGCTGCCCGCGTTGGCCATGCTCAGCAATCCCTCCCTGTCATGCTGCGGGAATAAACCATAAAAAAACCACGATGAGAGTTCCCACTCTACTCTACCAACCATTCACAGAAAAGTGTGGGTGAGGGGGTGAGGGGGGCACTGGAAAACCACTTAGAGCACACAATGTAGACAGATTTACTTCGTTATCAAGTGCGACTTTAAGTCACAAAACAGGAGAGCACTTAACCACTTTTTAAACTTTAAGGAGAGCTTATGAAACCAAATTAAGGTAACAGAAACAACAGTGGGGGCAGGGGTGGTACTCCTAAATTGGTCACACTGAGAACATGCTTGGACTTCATCATTAAGATGAAGATGCCACAGGACGGAAATCTAGTAATTCTGCTTCACCCTGTCTTATGACTGAGGCACTTTTTTTCTGAAAGGCACTCAACAGTGTCCCCACTTTCGGGCCTACATGATGATTCTCTCTTCACACGTCAGAAAAGTTAGGTCCTTTCCTACTTTCCACACGTGTGACACTCATGTTAGCCCTCCCACCTGAAATGCCTTTTACCCCTAAACCCAAATCTAATCCAGCTTTCAAGACCACCCAGTGTGCCAGAGAACCATGTGTCCGTGCAACAGCCCCTTTTTCTAAAACGTTACTTTGGTTTCTGGTTGCACTGGGTCTTTGTAGCTCTTGAGCGGGTTTTCTCTAGTTGTGGTGAGTGGGGCCGATTCTGTTGTGGTGCTCAGGCCCCTCATGGTGATGGCTTCTCTTATGGCAGAGCACAGGCTCTAGGCGCACAGGCTTCACTAGTTGCAGCACACGGGCTCAGTAGTTGTGGCGTGTGGGTTTACTCACTCTGTGTGGGATCTTCCCGCATCGTGGATCAAACTTGGGTCTCCTGCATTGGCAGGCGGATTCCTATCCACTGCATCACCAGGGAAGTCCACCCCCTTTCTTTTGCTCAACTTTTCCATCACATAATCTGAGTTTTCATCTTTCTGGTACTTTCTTTCTCCCTTCCAAAAGTCTGGTGCTTTCCCCACAATATTAAATATTATTAACTTATATTTCCTCAGCTTCCTCATGCCTTCTTCCTTCCTCACTCACATCCCTCCCTCAAAGGCATCTGTATTTTAGTTCCTTCTAACCAAATCTCAGCCAGCTGGCGAGGTCAGTCTGCCTAGTTCATGCACCCGTTCCCCCTTGATGTCTTCCCTAGTAATCCAGACCATAGGAGTCATACCTTTCTCCTATCGTATACACAGGTCTTGGTCAACTTAGCATTTACTTGCATATTATTACATTATTCTCCAGTTGTCCTATGTGTTTTAATCTTGCCTTTCTGGCAAGATTTTATTCCTTATCATGAAGGTCTTTCCTTTTTATAAACTCTTTGGTGCCAGTGACTGTATTAGCTGCAGGAAATAAACTGCTTAAAACATTGATGACATTTATTCTCAAATAATCCTAATCACCTTGCCCCTATTCCCCATTTCCAAAAACACATGTTTACTTTTGCTCTTACACGTCCACTGTCATGACTGAATGATACCACATACCCTGATGGGGACCCCAGGGTCATTGAAATTAAGCAGGCACAGGTGTCACTAAGGTCCTTTAGGAGCCTGGACATTAACCAGATCCGCTAGTCTGCAAATGCTCTGACACCCCAGACATTAGCCATGGTTTTGCTGCTCTTCAAATTTAGGCATAAAGATGCACAACTTACAATCCCTCTAATGGGAACATTTTTCCTGGAAACAATTTTGCCATATGCTGGCCACCCATGAAAACTTATTGGCTTTACCGCAGTGTATAAACCTGGATCACACTGAAACAGCTGTTGTATTTTTGCCAATAAAATCATTGCTGGATGAGTTTTTTTTCATATTAAAGATGTATATTTACAAATATGATACCTTTCACAAATAAAGGAGATCTAAGCACATCTGGGGCATTTATCCTAATTTGACAATCCGACACATGACAACCTTTATTATTAGCAACACACATTTTTGTCTACTTTACCTTATAATGGAAATTTTCATCTTCAAATTTTTCACCATAAATGCTTTCTCCACCTGTCCCATTCTGATTTGAGAAGTCTCCACCCTGAATCATAAATTTCTTAATAACTAAAAAAAAACGAAAATCAGCATTAGAAACTACAGTACAGATGACTACAGCAGTGTTAACTAATGAATATGTGACAATAAAGACAACTTCTCTCCTGCCCTCCCCACCTATACGCACAACTCCAGACTCTTAAAAAGGCTTTTCCCCATCCAAATCCCCATTAAGACTCAGAGAATTAGTTCTTATGGCACCTCCCCTACAACACTGTCAAACCTCAAGACTGGATCTACTAATTTTTCTCCCATAGTACCTTGAGTTTACCTTTCTTTTATAATATGGATCATAACAATCTGTCTCTTCTAGCAAACAATTAAGAACAGCAACACCGTTTTGGTTCTGTGGTAACCATGTGATGGCTGGGCACATAATGGTTAACTCAAAAATGCCTACTGAATAAACCAATTATTCCCAAGAGGTTTGTTACACTGTATTGGAATTACTTCTGCAAATGTTATTACTTAACACTGCCACCACATTCAGATTCCCCAGAACTCTGTATCGGCTTGTATGACACTAATGTACTAAGGAGACACAGCTGGACGAGAAAGGAAAAAGGTAAGTCAGAACCTGGAAGAATCCATGTGTTTCCTATGCTCCCTCCTTATGTGAAAGGTCACAGGGTGCCTTCTTTCCCCAGCAAAGACAATGCAGCAACACGTGTACAATGTGGCTCCCCAGGAAAGCCCTTGAGAAACTCAGCACCCACCAAGGTTTCTACAGGGGCTGATCATGAAGGCACTCTCTGCCTAGCAGATACCAAAATTCCACCACATCCTCAAAAGGGAAGCAATTGTTCAGCATAAATCAAACTGTACAGTCTCGGCAGACTAAGCCATGTTACGATTCAGAGAATGGTTAAGTGCTCTGACTTCAGGCAATTCCACCATTGCAAGCAGACTTGATGGACAGCAGTCTCAGGTCTGCAATGTTAACTCTTCTCCACAGACACTTTATTAGAATACAGGCAACTCCTTGATTTACTGCGTTTTGCAGATACTGTGGGGTTTTTTTTCCAACATGAAGGTTTGTAGCAATTCTGCATCAAGTCTATCAGAGCCATTTTTCCAACAGCATGTGCTCACCTTGTGTCTCTGTGTCACATTTTGGTAGTTCTTACACTATTTCCAACTTTTTCATTATTATTTGCTACAGTGATCTGGAACCAGTGATTTTTGATGTTACTACTATAACTGTTCTGGCACTGTTTTTAGCAATAAAGTATTTTTAGATTAAAATATGTATTTTTCTCCAGATACAATGCTACTTTATGCACTTTAATAGACTATAGTATCCTGCACACATAACTTTTATATGCACTGGGAAACCAGAACTTTGTAACTTGTTCCATTACAACATTCACTTTATTGCAGTAGTCTGGAACCAAACCTGCAATATCTCCCTGGTAATGCTTCCCAAGTGGTGCTAGTGGTAAGGAATCCACCTGCCAAGAAGGAGACACAGGTTCAATTCCTGGGTTGGAAAGATCCCCTGGAGAAGGAAATGGCAACCCACTCCAGTATTCTTGTTTGAAATAGTCCATGGACAGGGGAGTCTAGTGGGCCACAGTCCACGGGGTCGCCGAGTTGAATCTGACTAAGCACAAACACACATGGCTTGTATTTTGGTATTTTATTAAACATGAAAGTAAATCAACAGTTTAAGTAATCTAAAATCAATGTTAATTTTTTCTTAATCAAGTTTCTTTAAATACTTATATAACTGCCAATTAACTTATTTGTTTATTCATTAAATAAATACTGAGTGCCTACTCAGTAACGATACTAGATGCTGAGGACAAAATGGTGAGAAGATGCAGTTCCTCAAATACGGAGCTACTCCATGGGGAGTACCAGCAAATCATCACTAAACAAAAGTGTGACAACACAGGGTGAAAGGTCACCTCTTCATCACATGTCACACCAGGGATCCAAGACATGGAATCTTTAAGTCAGCAGCAGTGGTCCCAAGCAATCCTGCCCAAGTAGGCATAACTTTTTGTCACTAGGCAGTGAAGCTACCCAAGCTCTATTTGTTTATCATGGCCACATCCTGGTGAAGCAAGGGTAACCCATTTCTCAATAAACAAACCTTAGGACCCTCCCATAATTATTTCCACCTTTCACAGCCCAACATCTATGAAACTGACCTACAGTCTCAGATGTTAAAGCATCCCTTTGGAAACTAACAGTAAGTCTTAACTCTCACCCTCTACTTAGTGTTTTCTTCCCTAACTCCCTAAGGAACAGGACTCAATTACCTCTAAGAAGAATCAGATTCACAAAATGTATACATACTTCTATGGAAAGGACATCCTTTGAAATGGAGAGGTTTCCCAGTAGTGGGTCCAATGCCTTTTTCTCCTGTACACAATGCACGAAAATTTTCTGCAGTTTTGGGTACAATATCTGCAAACAATTCTAAGACAATTCGACCAACTGAAAGAAAAAATAAAATTGTGTCAGTGTGCAAAACAACTAAATAAGCACATGATAGAAGAAATGCGAAATTATGGTGACTGAAAAATACCAAGTTCTCTTTTTTTGGTCATTTTTCTGATATTCTAATTTAGTCTACCTGAATTGAATATCATGTATCCAGATGACTTTAAAACAACAACTTTACTACATCTAACAAAGGATCATAAACACAGTAGCCAGAAGATTAGCAGCATATAAGGACACCATCATCCTGTCGCCCCCTTCTCCTGCCCTCAATCTTTCCCAGCATCAGGGTCTTTTCCAATAGTCAGCTCTTCACACCAGGTGGCCAAAGTATTGGACCTTCAGCATCAGTCCTTCCACTGAATATTCAGGGTTCACTGACTCAATGGGCATGAGTTTGAGCAAACTCTGGGAGATAGTGAAGGACAGGGAAGCCTGGCGTGTCATGGGGTCAGAGAGTCAGACACGACTTAGTGACTGAACAACAACAAAGGGCACCATCAGTTGATTGATTTTTTCTGACATGTGCGCAAAATTTTAAATCACCAAATGACCAATAGAAGAAAATGAAATATCCTCTGAGTGGTCAGGCTGGTCAAGTTTTAAGTATAGCTGTAGTCTCTGTGCTCTATGCAACCTGCCCAGTGCTGCCTCTGCAGCAAAACCTGAAAAAGTTGCCATTCTAGATAATTCCTAATGCAGGCAATAAACTTAGCACTAAATTTCAAAACAAAATGAATGCACACCTAAGTCTCTGTGTGTGTCTGCCTGCCTTCTCAGTAAACAAAGAATGTTGCAGCCATTAAGCCATCATATTATGCTGACCCGACGCTGCTGAAGAGCCCTGAGGGAACTCAGTATGGAGACAAACAGGCTGCCCACTTCCAAGCCCACCTAGCAGTCAGTTGCTGCAGCCATCATGAACAGCGCACCCTGAGGAGAGTAAGGATGAGAAAACACGGGATACTGGCCCCAGATAGCTGATATGCACATCAAATGATTTCAGTGAGCCCAGATTCTTAAATCTTCCCATACAGAGAAAAGCCCTAAATTCCTTAACCTGAGATACCTGGTTTTCTTTAATTAACAGTTATCTTTTTTTTGATGTTCCGCCCACTTGTCTTTGTTGCAAAAACTCCTAAATACCTTGCCTCCTTCCTCATCTCTTTGAACAGAGCTGAGATACTCTGTCCCAGGCTTACGGCCTCAGTTTTTTCCTTTAAAGCAGTTGTAACGTATTCCAGAACACAAGCAATTAAGCTACAAAGCAACGTGCTAATTCACAAGACCTGAGGCGCCTCCAAGCTGCTACTGTAGCCTAGGCAACCACACCGCCACACAGATCTCATTTTCCCCATGCCAAAACAGAGGAAATGTCCACCAATCTGAATGGATCCCTAACTTAAGAATCAGTTGTAAAAAAGAAAAACAGGGAAAGTCGCTTTAATTTATAGATAACATGGCAATTGCTGACATACATCACGTGGCAAAAGACACAGGGTGACGGAAGCCCACCAGACGCTTAACCAGGGGTTTTCTAAACAGGTTTTCGCCCTACAAACATAAAATCACCTCGTTTTGTGCTAACTTCACGGTGCTAGGTTGCGGGCAGGTGCGGCCAAGTCGGGACAGATAAACCCAAAAGCTTCCAATATTCCTCGAACAGAAATTTCCAGAAACTTCTCCACGCCCCACGGCACCGGTACAAGGTCGCGGGCGCAACGCAACCCGGAGGCCTGGACCAGTCCAGGTCCCAGTGTGGGCAGCCGGCCCCCACCTCACAGCCGCCCCCTGCCCGACCAGCGTTCCAGCCTCAGGGACCCCCGACCCCGGGCGCCCCGCCTCCTCACCTCTCTCCCCTCCGATGTCCACGTCGAAGAAGACTCGAGGGTTACTGGGGTTGGAGGGCTTAGCCTGGGGGGATGGATGCGACATTGTAGCCTGAGGACGCGTGTACGACCGCCTCGTAACACCGCGTGGTCACCGTGAAGCTCGAACCCTAAAGTCACAAGGTCCGCGAAGAACGGCGGCGCTAATGAGCCGCTTCCGGCTGGGGACCGGAGGACGCGGCCGACTTTCCGGCACCGCCTCTCAACTTCCGGCGGCGCGGCCCGACTTCCGGCTTCGCTGCCCTTGGAGTCCGCTGGCGCTTGAGCCAGCACGGCCGGCTCTACGCTTTCTGACTTGGGTTTCCCCTCTTTCTCGTTCAGTGAAGCTACAGGCCCAGTTGTTTTTATTCCTGTTGCTCGTGTTTCGGGAGAGCGTTGTCAGGCTGTCAACCCGTTTCACCTCGGGGCTCCGCTTTCCGGCGAGGGGCCGGCTGTCTGAAAATCCGTTTGTCTGGGAAACAGGGCTGGAAATGCTCACGTCGGGGGTCGTCGGAGGGTGGAGACGGTGGCCCTCAGCACCCGCCTGGCGGCACAGCTAGCGGCGGCGAGTCTCTGATCCCTGTGCGGTGGCAGCCGTGCTGTAATTCGATTCTCCTACTTGGCCACGTGAACGGTGTCAGGAGGCCGGGCCGAAGACTCCTGGTTCAGCTGACTTGTAGGTCGCCCGCTTTCCCGGGGCGGGGGGGGGGGCTGTATTCAAGCTTCTGATTTCGCTTCATGACCTCACACTCACTTCTTGATAAAGCTTAATTCTGAAGAAGAGTGGTGCTGTGGTCCTTACCACTTCATCATATTCTAATTGTTTACTGACCTATTCATCTGTCTTCTCCCGTTAGAGTTAAACTCCACGAAGACAAGAATTTGGTGTTCTTTTTTCTAACTTCAACACTTATCACAGTGTCAGGCCCTGAGAATGTTTATATGAAAATGTCAAGAAATTTCATTTTCATATGCCTTTATGTGCAATGTGAGAAGAGTTCCTGTGTCAGTTCCTCGTGCTGATCCTTTCAAGTTCCAGCACATTAAAGCTAATGTAAAATGTTACTTTTTTATGCATTGATGGCCTTCAGTTTCATGGTGTTTATCCGTTGTGGTTCCCTGAAGATCCAAAGGAACTTAACTTAGCACATAACCTCTGGGCTGCTTGATAAGAGTCAAAATAAATTATTCCTTAACCTAGTCTCATTTCAGAACTGCAAATTGGTAGCTTAGACTTTTACTCACATATCAAATGATTAAAAATTTTTATTCTGATCTACGAGCTTAAAATCAGCTTTTCAGTTCAGTTCAGTTGCTCAGTTGTGTCCGACTCTTTGCGACCCCATGAATCGCAGCATGCCAGGCCTCTCTGTCCATCACCAACTCCCGGAGTTTACTCAAACTCATGTCCATCGAGTCGGTGATGCCATCCAACCATCTCATCCTCTTTCGTCCCTTTCTCCTCCTGCCCCCAATCCTTCCCAGCATCAGGGTCTTTTCCAATGAGTCAACTCTTCACATGAGGTAGCCAAAGTACTCAAGTTTCAGCTTCAGCGTCAGTCCTTCCAGTGGACACCCAGGACTGATCTTTAGGATGGACTGGTTGGATCTCCTTACAGTCCAAGGGACTCTGAAGAGTCTTCGCCAACACCACAGTTCAAAAGCATCAATTTTTCAGTGCTCAACTTTCTTCACAGTCCAACTCTCACATCCATACATGACCACTGGAAAAACCATAGCCTTGACCAGACGGACCTTTGTTGGCAAAGTAATGTCTCTGCTTTCTAATATGCTGTCTAGGTTGGTCATAACTTTCCTTCCAAGGAGTAAGCATCTTTTAATTTCATGGCTGCAATCACCATCTGCAGTGATTTTGGAGCCCCAAAAAATAAAGTCCAACACTGCTTCCGCTGTCTCCCTATCTATTTCCCATGAAGTGATGGGACTGGATGCCATGATCTTAGTTTTCTGAATGTTGAGCTTTAAGCCAACTTTTTCACTCTCCTCTTTCACTTTCATCAAGAGGCTTTGAGTTCCTCTTCACTTTCTGCCGTAAGGGTGGTGTCATCTGCATATCTGAGGTTATTGATATTTCTGCCGGCAATCTTGATTCCAGCTTGTGCTTCTTCCGGCCCAGCGTTTCTCATGATGTAGTCTGCATATAAGTTAAATAAGCAGGGTGACAATATACAGCCTTGACGTACTCCTTTTCCTATTTGGAACCAGTCTGTTCCATGTCCAGTTCTAACTGTTGCTTCCTAACCTGCATACAGGTTTCTCAAGAGGTGGGTCAGGTGGTCTGGTATTCCCATCTCTTTCAGAATTTCCCACAGTTTATTTGTGATCCCCACAGTCAAAGGCTTTGGCATAGTCAATAAAGCAGAAATAGATGTTTTTCTGGAACTCATGCTTTTCCAATGATCCAGCGGATATTGGCAATTTGATCTCTGGTTCCTCTGCCTTCTCTAAAACCAGCTTGAACATCTGGAAGTTCATAGTTCACGTATTAGCTTTCAGTTTATTCCAAAAATAGTCATTTATGCACTATAATCTTCTGTTATTATGGTTGATTAACCTTACCATTAACTAGGCAGCACAGCTAAGCACTTCTACTTGGCTATCAGACTTTTAGGGTTGAATCTCTAATAGCAGCTTGCGATTTTTGAAAAGTTACTTAGCCTCTCTGTGTCTTAGTTTCCTTATCTGTAAGTTAAGATAATATGTATTTTCTAATGTTTTTATCCAGATTAAATAAGTTATTTAGGTGTTTTAGTTTCAGACACATAATAAGTACTCAAGTGTAAGCAATTATTAACCATAAATAGCTAATACTTTATTATAGTTACTAATATCAACATTGATATTACTAATACCAACATTGATATTACTAATAATACTATATGACAGTAATTACTAATATCAAAAGTTACTAACATCAGTTTTGAATAATACTTCAAAATGAAAGAAGCAAAAGTGCTTTGAGGATGCCTCTGCATTGTCAGAAAGTGCAACGTGATTCTTTCTGTTATACAGGTTTCTGGGTGTAAAAAACGAATCCAGATGTTACTCTCACTCTGTGTAGATTTTTCACAGCAAAGTAACAACTTTATATAACTGTCATATTCCTAGAACCAACTCAATTAACAGAATCTACCTTTGAAAATCTTTCCAGAACTGATAAATCCTTATCCTAGAAGACAACCTGTCTCTTTGTCAGTCTGCTTAAGACAGGGCTCTGAGTTCTGAAGTCTTGCCCAATGTGTAGGAAGGAACGGAGCCAAGACTATGAATTACTTCTTTTATATATTATATATACATATAATTTTTATGACTTTCTTTTTATATTGGAGTATAGCTGATTAGCAATGTTGTGATAGTTTCAAGTGGACAACAAAAGGACTCAGCTGCCTATATTACTATTTCTTAAGGCTGAGGACGCAGTTTCATCTGGAGAGAGGGAGGGATATTTTTCCTAAGAGCCCTATTACTGTTTCTGTCTGTTCCTAGTGTGGTAGGATAATATTAACAGATTGCCTCCCCTAACCAGTATTACCTTCTTTCGATGTTTTTGTGCATGACTCCACCCCCAACAAGCAACTAGGCATCCTGTGCTTATTTATTGCTTTAAGGGAAAGACGCAGCGAAAGAAAAGAAAGCACAGGAGGGAAAAAAAGGAGTCCGTCCTGGCTTTCATACTGCAAAAGGCTTGGCTTACAGGAACAAAAAAAAAAACTCCTGGCGGAGCAAGAGATGTGGATAAGAAATGTTCATTAAGAACATGGCATTCCACTCACAGGAAAAACTGAAACGAACTCCCCTCTTGTGCTGGAGAAAGAGGAGGTTGTGGAAGGCAGAAAGTGGGGAGAAGGAGGAAGGGTAGCAGAGGGCTGGTTTAGATGGTCCCTAACTCGGAGAGTGAGCAAAACAACATCCCTGTATTTGTCCGTGTGCCCTGGGAGTTGTTGCTGTTTTTCAGCCTCTCAGTCGTGTCCAGCTCTTCAGGACCCCATGGACTGCAGCACTCCCGGCCTCCCTGTCCCTCACCATCTCCCGGAGTTTGCCCAAGTTGATGTCCATTCCATCAATTATGCCATCCAGCCATCTCATCCTCTGATGCCCTCTTCTCCTCCTGGAAGAGGAGACACCTTCTTTCTGAGACGGGAGCTTGCAGAAAGGAACTCTGAGCCCAATAGAGGTTGGGAGAACCAATGACTGGGTTAGGATGCTGAGTTTCTCACTGTATACCCATGTAGACAGATGGGGAACCAGAGGTCCCAACCTAAACTGTTGCCGCCACACTAGACATTCTCAAATTTAGATCCAACCCTGGTGGTGGGGGGAGGTGGGATACCAGAAATTGGCAAAGATTATGGTATCACCAACCCTTTGGAATAGACAATTCAAAATTGAACTTAAAGGTGAGTTATGGAAAAATAAATTTGTGTTTATACATTCGCATGGTTATAGGCTGTGACAAGGACACAGACAACTTTGGAGTAACACCCAAGCATGTTGTCAAAGACAAGAAATCAGGAAGGACACCAGGGTTTGGGGAGAAATTTTCAGGATCTTAGATGTTTAAAGTCAGTCTCTGACAGCAAAATCGGAACTGGTCAACATGTAAGTCTTCAAGGAGACAACATAATTTTTCTCCTGGTTGGGAGGGCTGGTGTTGATGAGGTGGTAATGTGCGAGAGGAAATACTGACTTCGCACCGCTGCTCTGAACCACATAGAAAAATGGCTGATTCCACTAAAAGAACGATCAAGAATGGAAAAGCAGTTCACAGGTTCTGCCTCCTACATATATGACAACTGTGGGTTTTCTGACCTGGAACACTGAACCAATGGAAGACAGCAGAGGCCACCAGGGGACAGCAGAGTCTGCCACAAGCAGACTGCCACATCCCACAGACAGAAATGGTGCCTGGGACTCCAGGCCTGAGGACTCCCAGTGTGACAAGATTCTTCTTCTAGGTGCTGGGGAAGACATGACAAAAACGGAATTGATGATCAGTTGACAATCACACCCAGTAAGAGGGCTATGTCTATTCCTTTTCTGAGGAGAAATAAGATTAATTTTAACTATTTTAAGTTGCAAAATGTGTAGTTCTCCAATAGACCAGAACCAATGATACACTGATGTGAACCCACAAAACCACTGTTGAAATCCAATTTACATTTACCTAAAAGGACTTCCTCAACATGGATTGTATAATTATCACAGAAATAACTTGGCACCTACTGCTCACTGCCATGTGCCAGGCTCTGTGCTAAGTGCTTTACATAATTAATGTTATTCAGTCTTCAACTTAACTGTGTCATAGGTCATCTTAACATCCTATCATCAGACAAATAAGTGCCAGTGAGGTCACAAAAGGTGCCCAACGTGACTCCAAAGCCAATTCACTATGTATCGGGTTGGCTAAAAAGTTCCTTTGGTTTTTTAACTAAAAATAAAAGACACATTTTTCATTTTCACCAAAAACTTTATTGAACAATATATTCACTGTTTGGTTCCACTACCTTCTGTCACTTTTCAGTCAACTTCATATTTCCATATTTCCAAAACTTTCTTTTTTGGCCCAAGAATTATTAATAGCAAGCCAGGGCTCTGTGGCTTAGACAGTAAAGAATCTGCCTGCAATGCGGGAGACCCACATTCAATCCCTGAGTCAGGAAGATCCCCTGGAGAAGGGAATGGCAACCCACTCCAATATTGTTGCTGAGAAAATCCCATGGATGGGGGAGCCTGGCTGGCTACGGTCCACGAGGTCACAAAGAATCAGACACAGCTGAGTGACTATTAATACCAGGTGCCTTTTACAGTATTCCAGGGAATTGAAAATTTTTCCAGTAAGAGAATCTCGTAAAGACCAAAATAAATGGAAATTCAAAGGTTCAGTGAATACAGGGGATGAATTTGTAGCCAAGCTGTAACAGTATTTGCCTGCTTATCAAAGAAATATGCGGCCTTGAGTTATCCTGATGGAAGATTATGTGTTTTCTGTTGACTACTTCAGGACACTTTTCATGAAGTGCCTTCAGTTGGTCTGAGGGTAGTACTTGTTGGAATTAATCCTTTGGCCTGCCAGAAGGAGTTCATAATAGAGGACTCCCTTTCAATCCCACCATATACACAATATCACCTTCTTTAGATGAATACTGGCCTTTGGTGTGGTTGGTGGTGTTTCATTTTGCTTAACCCACAATCTGTTCTGTTCCACATTATTTTTAAAAATGTATTTTATTAGTTTTGGCTGTGCTGGGTCTTTGTTGCTGCACAAAAACTTTCTCTAGTTGTGGCAGGGGGCAGCTACTCTTCATTGTGGTGTGTGAGCTTCTCATCACAGTGGCTGGTTTCTCTTGTTGCAGAGCACGGGTGCTAGGTGCGAAGGCTTCAGTGACTGCAACGCATGGGCTCAGTAGTTGGATCACTGGACCACCAGGGAATCCATGTTCCACATTGCCGAGGTAAAAAATAGTCAAGACCTAAATGTTGAGAGTTATGTTTTCTCTGGTGGCAATTTTAGGACTTTAACCCCAGCAGACAGCATTTTAAGAGACCCTGAGAGAACTGTTCCGAGGACGCAGGGGATAGGGTAAATCAGGTTATATAGAAGTCTGTAACAAGGGGCAGGTAGCCTGAACATCAAAAGATTATTGTTAACTAAGGAAAACCAGATATTTCAAATTAAGGAATTTAGTGGGTTTTTTATGTATGGGAAGATGTATGAGTCTGGGCTTACTGAAATCATTTCTTTTATGTGTATCTCAGTTGTCTGGATCAGTATCTTGTGATTTGATTTTTTACATCTTTAGTTTCTCGTTTGGTATAGGGAGGAGTGGCAGCTTGAGGTGGTTCCCTGGCTGCCAGATAGCAGGCATTGTTCTTCCTGGGGGTACTCCAGGCCCAGAAATTTACCTATGGAAGGCCAAGGATAGCTGATGGCTATGCCATCCTTATTTACAGGTACGGCAGGAAATATGCCATTTCACATTATGTGCATTATCCACTTTTCATCACCCATCACAGTATATTTTAAAAGCAGAACATTTTCATTACCTTTAAGTAGAGAATCGCATGCAGAAATACAATCAAGAAGGTTTTTTTCACTTGTGTGGAAACCAAATATCAAAGCAATTATTAATAATGTAACCAAGTTTGTGCAAATGATTTTCAGCTCTTGATTTGGATACTATGAGTATGTCAGCTGTCCCCCGCATGGTATAATATTGATTGTTCTCAATTAATGATTTGATTGCTGTCAACTTCAGCTGGCTTACCTGACCATGAAGTGTTATCTAGAGAGAAATCTCTAGGATGAAACTTCTAAAACCACTTTTGCATGTTCGACCAGTCACAGCACCTTCTCCATACACTACACAAATCTTTTTTTGTGTTTCAGTTATGTTTTTAGCTTTCTTGAAATAATAAAGATTTTATGCTTTTATGCCAAAATGTTGCTTTTTTTCCTTCCGTCTTCAATCTTAAAATGAGTACACAAAAATTCACCAATTTTGATGAGTTTATTTTAATGCATGCTAATATGAGAGCTATCACAATACAATTTAACAAAATTGTCTTCAATGAAGTTAAAGACAACTAAGCACTACTAGAGCCATCTTCAGAAAAAAAACGAACAAACATTCTGACCAACCCAATACTAGAAAGATAAAACCTAACACTCTATCTTTAAACCTATAAGTTTTAAATATTGTGTAAGAAATACCAAGATATGTAAAGGGCCTTGAGCTCCTCATGACATTAGTGCTGGACTTGTTTATTCTTGCATAACTCATTTTTGACCTGATATTATAAAGCAGTTTAGGCTCCTATACATTTTGTAAGTTATTCATTATCTATAGAATGTGTTGTTGCCGTTGTCACTCAGTCGTATCCAACTCTTTGCAACCCCATGGACTGCAGCACGCCAGGCTTCCCCGTCCTTCACCATCTCCCTGAGTTTGCTCAAACTCATGTCCATTGAGTCAGTGATGCCATTCAACCAGCTCATCCTGTGTCGTCCCCTTCTCCTCCTGCTTTCAATCTTTCCCAGCATCGGGGTCTTTTCCAATGAGTCGGCTCTTCACATCAGATGGCCAAAGTATTGGAGCTTCAGCTTCAGCATCAGTCCTTCCAGTGAATATGCAGGTTAGATTTCCTTGAGGACTGACTGGTTTGATCTCCTTACAATCCAAGGGACTCTCAAGAGTCTTCTCCAGCACCACAATTCAAAAACATTTATTCTTTGGCGCTCAGTCGTCTTTATGGTCCAACTCTCACATCCGTATTTGACTAAAGGAATTCCTGATAATACCAAAAACACAGAATGAACTACTTTCCAATTCTGTCTCTTATCTTGACCCTCAAAAACAAATAAACAAATGAACATACTGTTATGTCATTTTTATTGAAGGATATAGGTTCCTAAAATTCAAATTTGAAGGACTTTGAATTCGACTATGTTTAGCGAAGCTACTGTTTAATGGTTATCATATTCTTTATACAATTCCTGCTGCTTGTTTTGGGGTTTCAGCTAGGCTTTGGTGCTGTGCTGTGGCTTCATCATCAAGATGGCAAGCCACGATGGGAAAGGAAGGATTTCTATGATGTTGAGAGAAGAGTCATTCAAGTGCCCTGGACTGCACACCTGAAGCAAAGAGCTGACTTTGTGTTTTTGCCCTCAGAATGGACTATCTCACCTTGCTAAGAAGAAAGGTTTCGGAGAGGGGTTTGACTTTTTTTCAGATCGCAACGGTGGATCTATTTAAATCCTGGAACTCTGATGATTGCTCCAGAAATTCAGACAACAGAGCATCATCCAAAAAAGGTCAGCTTTTACTGTTAATATAAAACTGTGAGGCTGGTGTTTGGATCCCTTTTCACAGAGGAGGAAACTGCGTACAAGACATTAGAGAAGTGCCCCAAGACCATGATGTCGAGCTGTCAGGCCATGAAACATGCCTCCTATGTCCCCGAGGGCATTGTTCTTCCTCTATCTGGATATTTGGGAATATCTGCTGATAATAACAATTTTGTTTTTGTCATTAGAGATGACAGTTTTATCATTGTTGCTTTTGAGGAAAAAAAAAATGAGCCAACAGATTCAGTCACTCCTTGAATAATCCCTTAAAAGTGACTATTGGATCACACTGTTGAAAAGAGGCCATGTATTCAGGTCATTAAAAAAATAAAAAAGCTTTTAAGCTTCAAATGGAGAATTTAGATCATAATTATTTAGTACACAGCTAAATTGCAACTAGATCTAGGAAAATAGAATTCCTCTGCACTCAGAATCTTGATACATGTTCAATGAGGACTCTGTTCTTTTGATTTACTTTTATAGCTAATAAGATACTCAGATATAATAGAGTGATAATATTTGCTGAAGTATTTCCATTAGCAGTGCAACATCTACTGGGGAAAAAAACTCGTTATTCAGCCAACATTACTGAGTACCTACTACCTGCTGGGCTAGCATATAGTTATAAGAACAACAGAGCTGCTGTTTTTAAGGAGTTCACTGTTTTCTAAAAGAGACAAATCATTATAATATATGTACAATTTATGTATAATAATGCATATACATAATAAACATGTATTATATTCAAGACACTGTGGGAAAAAATTGGAATATTAGACTTTGGAGATCTCTAACAATTTTATAGGGGAGGTAGGATTTGATCTAAGTCTTCTTAAATTCCAGAAAATACTTCACCAGGCTAAGAGACTAGAGTCTGGGGACACCTGTTAATATTATACATAGAGCATGGCCTAAAAATGATTTCCATTTAAGAATTAAAAGCCAGAGAAAGAAAAGAAGCTTTTATTCCCAAAGCATGGGGGAGAACATAGTGGAAGGTTAATAGCAGAACATCTGGTAAGAGTAAGACCTAGATCCTCAGTTCACTGAGGAAAAAGCTAGTGCAGAATGATGGTCTAAACACATCAAAGTCAAATAGAAAAATAATTCTCCATGTACTCACAATTTCACCCAGATTTGCTCAAAACTCACAACTATGAGCAAAACTTGGCTATATATAAATACATAATTCTGGAGTACACACAGTATTTTCATTCCTTCTCCAAAATCTAATAATGTTTGAGAGAAGTTTAAATAATACCAAAACTCTTAATTGTTCAGAGACTAACTCATGAGAAATTCTCATTTGTATGTGGAAAACTTTTCCTTCTAGTCATGCTCTTTGCCTAAGGAGATTTTTTTTTAATAATTAATTTTTATTGGAGTATAGTTGATTTCATTCTGTCTGTCCTCTGATGGATGAAGATAAGAGGCTTATGGAAGTTTCCTGATGGGAGGGACTGGCTGTGGGGAAAACTGGGTCTTGCTCTGGTGGGCTCAGTAAATCTTTAATCCAATTTTCTGCTAATGGGTGGGCCTGTGTTCCCTCCCTGTAGTTTGGCCTAAGGCCAAACTATGATAGGGGCAATGGCAGTAATGGCAACTTCCTTCAAAAAGACTTATGCCAGCACCCCGCAGCTCCCAGGACTGCTGTAGTCAGTGCCCCTGACCCCGCGGCAGGCCACACTGTTGCCCACATCTTTGCTGGAGACTCCCAAACACTCACAGGCAAGTCTGGCTCAGTCTCTTGTGGGGTCACTGCTCCTTTCTTCTGCGTCCTGGTACACACAAGATTTTGTTGTGCCCTCCAAGAGTCTGTTTCCCCAGTCCTGTGGAAGTTCTGAAATCAAACCCCACTGGCCTTCAAAGTCAAATTCCCTGGGGGTTCTCAGTCTCTTTGCTGAATTCCCAGGTTGGGAAATCTGTTGTGGGCCCCAGAACTTTTCCAACAGGACAAGAACCACCTTCTTATAAATGTTCTCCAGTTTGTGGATCGTCAGCTCAGTGTCTCTACAGTGGAGCTAACAGGGACCTCCTCCAAGAGGACTTACAACCTCAGATATACAGATGGCACCACTCTTATGGCACAAAGCAAAGAGGAACCAAAGAGCCTCTTGATGAAGGTGAAAGAGGAGAGTGAAAAAGCTGGCTTAAAACTCAACATTCAGAAAACTAAGATCATGGCATCTGGTCCCATCCCTTCATGGCAAATAAATGGGGAAAAAATGGAAAGAGTGACAGACTTTACTTTCTTGGGCTCTAAAATCACTATAGATGGTGACTGCAGCCATGAAATTAAAAGACACTTGCTTCTTGGAAGAATAGCTATGACAAGCCTAGACAGTGTATTAAAAAGCAGAGACAATACTTTGCCAACAACGGTCTATATAGTCAAAGCTATGGTTTTTCCAGTAGTCATGTATTGATGTGAGAGTTGGGCCACAAAGAAGGATGATACCCAAAGAATTCATACCTTTGAACTGTAGTGTTGGAGAAGACTGTTGAGAGTCCCTAGGACTGCAAGGAGATCCATACCTGTCAATCCTAAAGGAAATCAATCCCGAATACTCATTGGAGGGACTGATGCTGAAGCTGAAGCTCCAATACTTTGGCCACCTGATGCGAGGAGCCGACCCTTTGGAAAAGACATTGATGCTAGAAAAGACTGAAGGCTGGAGGAGAAAGGGATGACAGAAAATGAGATGATTGGATGGCATCACTGACTCAATGGACATGAGTTTGAGTAAGCTCTGGGAGTTGGTGATGGACAGGGAAGCCTGGCGTGCTGCAGTCCACAGGGTCACTAAGAGTCGGACATGACTGAGCGACTGAACAACGGACAACAAATAGTTGATTTACAATGTTGTATTAGTTTCTGCTACACAGCAAAGTGATTCAGTTATACATGTGTCCAGTCTTTTATATTATTTTCCAATATAGGCCATTAAAGGGTACTGAGTGCAGTTCCCTGTGCTACCCAGCAGGTTCTTATCTATTTTATGCATAGTATGTATATGTCAATCCAGATCTTCCAATATATCCCTCACCCACTGTCCACCTTGGTAATGATAAATTTGTTTTCTATATCTGTGATTCTATTTCTATTTTGTAAGCAGTTCATTTGTACCACTTTTAAAGAATCCATGTATACATGATATTGTGTAGTATGTGTCTTTCTCTGCCTAGCATTATTTCATTCTTTTTATGACTGAGTAACATTCTATTGTGTATATGTACCACATCTTCTGAATCTATTCCTCTGTCAATGGACATTTAGCAGACTTTTAAAACTGTTGTTTTTGTTTAGTCACTAAGTCATATCTGACTCTTTGTGACCCCATGAACTGCAGCAGGCCAGGCTTCCCTGTCCTTCACCATCTTCTGGAGTTTGCTTGAACTCATGTCCGCTGAGTCAGTGATGCCATTCAACCATCTCATTCCCTGTTGCCCCTTTCTCCTCCTGTCTTCAATCTTCCACAGCATCAGGGTCTTTTCTAATGAGTCAGCTCTTCACACGAGGTGGCCAAAGTATTGGAGCTTCAGCATCAGCATCAGTCCTTCCAGTGAATATTCAGGGTTGATTTCCTTTAGGATTGACTGCTTTGAACTTCTTGCAGTCAAAGGGACTCTCTAGAGTCTGCTCCATCACCGCAGTTCAAAAGCATAAATTCTTCTCTGCTCAGTTACCAGATAGTTATGGGGGGTGGGGAGCCCAAGCAAGAGCTGAGGCAGAGTGTTAGCGTGGATGCAGGCCCAGGCTCCCCATCTGCCCCTGGCACCCCAGCACATACCCCAGACCTGTGGTGCATCCACGAGGATGGGCTCCAGGGAAAACACCTGGGCCACTGAAGCTCTTTTCCCAGTGCTGGGTGAGGCAGTGATGGTACTCAGGCACCCACTGCTCTGCATGAAGCCTCTTATCCAGGTAGGTCATGAGTGGACGCCCCCACCATTGGGACCAGCATGCTGGGGAAGAAAATCCTCTGCCCACCAAGCTTACTCATCTACACCACAGACCCTGTGCAAGCAGATGGGAAGCTAGGCTCTTCCCAGGCCTGAGCGCCTGGCTGACGTCAGCCACCCTCCCCACCGTGACCTGGGTGGTATGAGGAATACTTTTCCTCTGACTGAGATGGAGATGGTTTCCAGCTCAGATGACACAAGGACTTCTCTGAACGGAAGTGGTGAAGGAGACCCCAGAGACGCCAATGCAGGTCGTGTCCCGCATGCTGGCCCGCCCCTCTGCCTATCATCTCCCTGTGCTGCACAGTCGGTTCTGTGGACCGAGGGCCAAGGACAGCCCAGAGTTGAGCCCCACGGGAAAGATTTTCATAGAAGAGAGACTGCTGGGATTCTCCATGGGCTTAACCCCTCAACTCCTGGAAGATGCGGTTTTCCTGTGGACCTGCTGGCCACTTCATCAATGTCTACCTGGCGGGTGACTGCATGAGGGACACCCCGGGAGGGCTGGGCAATGAGACCACAATCCAGGTTCCCAGTTCAGCCAGGCCCTGGCCATCTAGAGCTACCCTAAATTTGTGATGGGGGTCTCAGTTAGCATGTTGACCTACCCCTTCCTGCTGGTCAGCAATCTCATGGCCATGAATGACTGGGTTGCATGCCAGGCTCCCTGCTCACTCCCCAGTGTTCCAATTCTGGATCCACTGCTGGAA
The DNA here is from genome assembly GCF_910594005.1 of Cervus elaphus. NCBI lineage: Eukaryota > Metazoa > Chordata > Mammalia > Artiodactyla > Cervidae > Cervus > Cervus elaphus. Next base: position 31,657,027 of record NC_057819.1, read on the forward strand.
GGACCTGAATGTGCAAGGCCAGCATGTCTGAGGCTCCAGTCTGCTTTTCTGCTGGGTGGCATCAGGATCGTGCTTTGTCCTAGAGTAAAATGAATCATGTGAAAACAACAGAAGGGTCTCCGTTCATTTCCAAGGCAAACCATTCAATATCAGAGTAATACAAGTCTATGCCCCAACCACTAATGACAAAGAAGGTGAAATTGAATGCTTGTGTGAAGACTTACCTACAAGACCTTCTAGAACTAACACCAAAAACAGATGTCCTTTTCATCATAGGAGGCCAGAATACAAAAGCAGAAAGTGAAGAGATACCTGGAGTAACAAGCACGTTTGGCCTTGGAATACAAAATGAAGCAGGCAAACCCTAACAGAATTTTGCCAAGACAATGCACTGGTGATAGCTAGCACCCTTTTCCAACAACACAAGAAACAACTTTACACGTGAACATCACCAGATGGTCAATACTGAAATCAGACTGATTATATTCTTTGTAGCCGAGGAGAGAGAGAAGTTCTATAGTCACAAAAGCAAGACCAGGAGCTGACTGTAGCTCAGATCATGAACTCCTTATTGCAAAATTCAGACTTATATTGAAAAGAGTAGGGAAAACCACTAAGCCTTTCAGGTATGACCTAAATCAAATCCCTTATGATTATACAGTGAAGATGACAAATAGATTCAAGGGATTAGATCTGATAGACAGAGTGCCTTAAGAACTATGGATGGAGGTTTGTAACATTGTACAGGAGGTGGAGACAAAACCATTCCCAAGAAAAAGAAATTCGAAAAGACAAAATGGCTGTCTGAGGAGGCCTTACAAATAGCTGAGAAAAGAAGAGAAGTGAAAAGCAAAGGAGAAAAGGAAAGATACAGCCATCTGAATGCAGAGTTCCAAAGAATAGCAAGGAGAGATAAGAAAGCCTTCTTAAGCTAACAATTCAAAGTAATAGAGAAAAACACTAGAATGGGAAAGACTAGAGATTTCTTCAAGAAAATGAGATATACTAAGGGTACGTTTCATGCAAAGATGGGCACAATAAAGGACAGAAATGGTATGGACCTAACAGAAGCAGAAGATATTAAGAAGAGGTGGCAAGAATACACAGAAGAACTGTACAAAAAAGGTACTGCTGCTGCTGCTGTTGCCAAGTTGCGTCAGTCGTGTCCGACTCTGTGCGACCCCATGGACTGCAGCCTGCCGGGCTCCCCCGTCCCTGGGATTCTCCAGGCAAGAGTACTGGAGGGGGTGCCATTGGCTTCTCCGATGCATGAAAGTGAAAAGTGAAAGGGAAGTCGCTCAGTCGTGTCCAACTCTTAGCGACCCCATGGACTGCAGCCTACCAAGCTCCTCCATCCATGGGATTCTCCAGGCAAGAGTACTGGAGGGGGGTGCCATTGGCTTCTCCGATGCATGAAAGTGAAAAGTGAAAGGGAAGTCCCTCAGTCGTGTCCAACTCTTAGCGACCCCATGGACTGCAGCCTGCCAGGCTCCCCTGTCCCTGGGATTCTCCAGGCAAGAGTACTGGAGGGGGTGCCATTGCCTTCTCCGAAAAAAGGTACTAATGACACAGATAACCACAGTGGTGTGATCACTCACCTAGAGACAGATGTCCTGCAGTGTGAAGTCAAGTGGGTCTTAGGAAGCATCACTAAGAACAAAGGTAGTGGAGCTGATGGAATTCCAGCTGAGCTATTTCAAATCCTAAAGAATGATGCTATTAAAGTGCTGCATTCAACATGTCAGCAAATTTAGAAAACTCAGCAGTGGCCAAAGGATTGGAAAAGGTCATTTTCTTTCCAATCCCAAAGAAGGACAATGCCAAAAAATGTTCAAACTACCACAGAGTTGCACTCATTTCACATGCCAGCAAGTAATGCTCAAAATTTTTCAAGCTAGTCTTCCAAAGTATGTGAACCGTGAACTTCCAGATGTTCAAGCTGGATTTAGAAAAGGCAGAGGAGCCAGAGATCAAATTGCCAACATCCATTGGATCATGGAAAAAGCAAGAGAATTCCAGAAAAACTCCTGCTTCATTGACAGTGTTAAAGCCTTTGACTGTGTGGATCACAACAAACTGTGGACAATTCTTAAACAGATAGGAATACCAGACCACCTTGCCTACATTCTGAGAAACGTGTCTGCAGGTCAAGAAGCAACAGTTAGAATTGGACATGGAACAATGGACTGGTTCAGAATTGTGAACGGAGTACATCAAAGTTGTAATTGCCACCCTGCTTATAACTTACTTGCAGAATGCACATCATGTGAAATGCTGGGCTGGATGAATTACAAGCTGAAATCAAGACTGCCAGGAAAAACATTAACAACCTTTGATATGCAGATGACACCACCCTTATAGCAGAGGGGGAAGAGGAACTAAAGAGTGTCTTAATGAAGGTGAAAGGAGAGTGGGAAAGCTGGCTTAAAACTCAATATTCAAAAAACTAAGATCATGACATCCAGTCCCATCATTTCATGGCAAATAGATGCGGAAAAATAGAATCAGTGATAGACTTTATTTTATTGGGCTCTGAAATCACTGCTGATGGTGACTGCAGTCATGAAATGAAAAGACACTTGCTCCTTGGAAGAAAAACTATGACAAACTTTTGAAAGCATATTAAAAAGTAGAGACATCACTTCGCCAACAAAGGTCTGTATAGTCAAAGCTATGGTTTTTTCCAGTAGTCACATATGGATGTGAGAGTTGGACCATAAAGAAGGCTGAATGCCAAAGAATTGATGCTTTTGAACCGTGGTGTTGAAGAAGACTCTTGAGAGTCCCTTGGACTGCAAGGAGATCAAGCCAGTCAATCCTAAAGAAAATCAACCCTGAATGTTCACTGGAAAGACTGATGCTGAAGTGGAGCTCCAGCACTTTGGCTACCTGAGTTGAAGAGCCAACTCACTGGAAAAGACCCTGATGCTGGGAAAGATTGATTGCAGGAGGAGAAGGGGTCGACAGAAGAAGAGATGGTTAGATGGCGTCACCAACTCGATGGACATGAGTTTGAGCAAACTCCAGAAGGTAGTGAAGGACAGGGAACCCTGGCGTGCTGCTGTTCATAGGGTTGCAAAGAGTTAGACACAACTGAGTGACTGAATAACAATGACAACAAACATAGTTCAGTTCAGTTCACAAATCACCCAAACATAAATCACCCAAAAAACCACGCTGTCTGAGCCAGGCCACTGTGGTGAGGCCTGACCATCTCCAGGCACCTGTCAGACCAAAGGAGCAGCAACTAGAAGTGCTCCAGACCAACTGGACTCCGGTTTCCATATTCCCCCTGTGTCTCTCTGGAAGCAGGGTTGGGTGGGATTGAGGCTGCAACCAGTGGATTGATGACTGTTAGACCCGGGAAGTTGGGGTAGGGCTGGGAAATTGGGGCAGAATCCCCTACTTTGCAGATTTCCTGAGTCTGTCTTATGCAGGGGACCAGAGAATGGCTTGTGGAGGCCCAAGTTGGACGAGCAAAGGGTTGTGACATCAGGTGCCACCTCCCCCATTTACATCTCTAGGATCAGCCCCAGCTCTGATCCTGCTGGCCAGCTGGGACCTTTGCTCTCTTGCTTTGTAAATAGAATGTGATCCCCTTTCACAAGGCCACCAGGCTGTCCAGGTCTTTGCTAGAAACTCACTTTATTTTTCTCAACACTGGCGGCACCTTCTGAATGGAAATCATGTGACTGCTCAGAATGTGGCCCCCTCGTCAAATGCTTCTCTGTTTAATGGTGATGATGCCTATCACGCAGGATATAGTTACCTATGCAGTTGTGGATACCCAAGTGTTAGGCAGATCAGTGACTCTAGTCCTCAGATGGAAAGCTCCTGGGACTTCCCTGGTGGTACAGTGGATAGTGATCTGCCTGCCAGTGCAGGGGACAAAGGTTCAATCCCCGGTCAGGGAAGATCCCACATGCTGTGGAGCAGTAAGCCTGTGTGCCACAACTACTGAAGTCCATGTGACTAGAGCCCATGCTCTATGCAGAAAGAGAAGCCTCCACAGTGAGAAGCCCGTGCGCCTCAATGAAGAGTAGCCACAGCTCAGCACAACTAGGGAAAGCCCAGGCTCAGCAACGAAGACCCAGCACAGCCAAAATAAATAAACAATAAATATATAAAAGTTCCTAATAAGATTTGACCCCTTCTCCCTCAAATAAATATATTGATGATGATTTAGGGAAAAAAAACCAGGTATTTTAACAACTTTATGAGAAATGTAAATGATAATGGACTCAGATTGTGGGACTTCATGAGCTAAAAGAAGCACCTTCATCATTTATAGTAAGGCACATTTTATTGTTTAATATTATTTGTGTATTATGAAATTTATAGTATTTAAAATTTTAAACAGCTGATTTTAAAATTCTTTGGGCATCTTTATTTTAGTGGAAGATAGTTAATTAACATTAAATTGAAATTTTATTTTTTTAATTAAAAAAGTTTTAACTTTTTATTTTGTCTTGGAGTATAACCAATTAACAGTGTTGTGATAGTTTAGGTGAACAGCAAAAGGACTCAGCCATACATATATACGTATCAGTTCTCTCAAACTCAATTGTCTCAATCCATTTCCTCAAACTCCCCTCCCATCCAGGCTGCCACATACTGAGCAGAGTTCTCTGTGCCCTACAGTAGGTCCACGTTGGTTGTCCATTTTAAATATAGCAGTGTGTCCTGTCCATCCCTAACTCCCTAACTACCCCTTCCTCCCATCCTTCCCCCCGCCAACCATAAGTCCATTTTCTGAGTCTGTGAGTCTGTTTCTGTCTTGTAAATAAGTTCATTTGTATCATGTCTTTTTAGATTCTACGCATAAGGAATGTCACATGATATTTTCCCCTCTGATTTACTTCACTCAATATGACAACCTGTAAGTCCATCCATTGTGCTTCATTTCAATGGAAGATAACCAATTGCCATTAAGTTGAAATTTTAAATAAGCACTAATATTTGTTGCATGCTGATGTCACAAGTGTTCTATATACTTTTTTTACTTTTTAAAAAGTAAGCTGCACATTAAACAGAGAGAAGTAAGTCAGAAAGAGAAAGACAAAGATCATACCTTAATGCATATATATATTTGCATTATATATTTGCAGGGCAGCAATGGAGAGGCAGACAGAAAACAGACCTGTGGACACCGTGGGGGAAGGAGAGGGTGGGGTTAGCTGAGAGAGTAGCATGGAAACACATACGTCTCCATGTGTAAAAGAGATAGCCAGTGGGAATTTGCTGTGTGATGCAGCGAGCTCACTCTTGGTGCTCTGTGACAACCTAGAGGGGTGGGAGGGCGGTTCAAGAGTGAGGGGACAAATGTATACCTATGACTGATTCATGTTGATATACGGCAGAAACCAACACAATATTGTAAAGCAATTATCTTCCAATTAAAACAAATGAAAAAAAATAAGTTACACATTCAGAGTACAATCAAAAGACAGAAAAGATATATACTGAAAAGTTATCGGGACACCCAAGAAATTCTTTAAAAATTTCCAACAGGAAATTGCAGCTTTAGAGGAAATCAATGCTATTATATTCTTGAGTGTTTTTCTTGAGCTTTTTTGTGATTATACAAACAAATGTGTGTGTGTGTGTCTTTATTTCCATCCTGTTTTTACATACTGTTCTACATCTTGTTTCTTCTGATTAGCAGTATATCCTGCAAATATCCCATTTGGTGACATAAATATTTCCTTGTTCTTTATTACAGCATGATATTTGATTGCATGAGTCCATCAGAACAAACCTTTATAGATGGAAATTTAGTTTTTTTTCCACTGTATTCTTATTATAACAGCACTGCAACAAATATTTGTATACAGTTATCAGTTTGCTCATTTACAAGTATATCTATCTATTTAATAAATTCCAGCTAGAGGAATGCTTGTCAGAGGTATGTATATGTATTTGATAAATATTGTTAGATATGGCCAAATTGTTTTGTGGTGGTTGGATAAATTTACAATCCCCCAAGCAATGTATGAGAGTATCTGTCTCCACCAGACTCTCACCACCAAAGGTGTTATTAATCTTCTTGATATTTGCTAATCAGATAGGAAAGAAGTACCTTATTTGTGCTTTAAATACATTTTCTTATTAATCCCTATAACAATAAATACTATTACTAACACCATTTTATAAATGAGGAAATTAAGGCTTATGGAAGTTGGGTTACTTGCTCAAAGTTACTCAGGTAAAAGGTGGAAGAATCAGAATTAAACTCACTCTTGTCTGTGTCTTAAACAAAACTCCTAACCCTTAAGGATCACAAGCCAATAAATAACCTTGAAACTTAAATTATATTTCTCATAATTATTTTTGATGATTCAGAACTTAATTCAAAAGGTAGAGCAGAATATCATAGTATCTTAGTGTCAGCATTATCAATATAATTATCACTAAACAATAGTTGTATTGTCCTGGTTTGAAAAGCATCCTTGTGGGTAGATGCCAGGTAAACTGGCTTCAGTGGTCTCATATGCCATCACCAAACATGAAAAATTTCATCCCATCCTCCAAAACTTCAGCCCTCAGAATCCACACGCAGTGGCCCAATTTCATAGCTAGTTGAACACAGAGGAATAAATTTATAAAAATTGAAATAAAACTTCATTAAGCCTAAAATGTTGATGTCACAATAACACGCTTGGAATCTAAAATGTAACACAAGGATTCCACAATAGCTTTCTCCTCCATAACTCAGAGTACTTGGCAGGTGTAAGTACAGGTCTTCCTCACAGGTTGATGGTGTTAAGTCTGCAAAACGAACAACCGAAACCACATGACTATTCCCTGCCAACTTTTGACATTATTAGTGAGACTGTGCGTGGGGTGGAGAAACCAGCTAGATGAAAATCATGTGCTCACAGCGTTTCAGGCTGCAATTTGGAGACGTCACACGTGCCCGTTCTGGGTGTGGGCTCACAGCGTGTGACAGGTCTGACTTGTTTGCAGCTCTCCGTGGTGTGTGTTTGAGGTCTCTGCCTGCCCAGAGAGGTTTCGCAAAGAGGAAACACTGTTACCTCAACCTCAGCTCAGAAGCATCAAAGTCTGCCCTAGAATCTTCTGGGTGGCATTTCATGTCAACAAAGAAAACAAGGAACACTTACTAAATGGGGTGGAGGCAGATGAGGGTTCATCTAGAAAAACAACAAAGTCAGACATACATCTTACATCTTATACCCAAATGAATTCCAGATGTATAAAAGATTCACATGTAAAGAAAAAGAAAAGTTACCTCAAATGGGAGAGGCATTTTATGACACAATACTCAGAACCCATAAAAGAAAATATTAATGAAATAAACTTTCAACTTTTAAAAATTCTGTATAGAAAAACCCATCATAAAGAAAGTAAAAAGCAAATGATACACTGGAATTATTTTATTTTGTTGACTGAAATGAAATACACAATGTGAGAGTTGCAAGGTAAGTTTTATTTGGGGCAAAATGAGGACTATAGGCTGGGAGAGAGCATGTAAGATAGCTCTGAGAAACGGATCCAAAGAGGTAGGGGGAGAGGTCAGTGTTATATATGACTCTGGTGGAAAAGGGTACACAGTCAAGCACACATTTTGGCAGAGGGTTACTGCTAGTCACGAGAAGCAGATGTCTCTGTTAATGATTTTAGCGCTTTTCTAGATAGGAAATGCAAACATCAGGCTCATAAAATCATCTCCTGAAAATATTTAACTCTGAAGGCCTTTTCTGCCAGATTTTCCTAGCACAGAGAGTGCCTCATTTCTGATCTCCACACTGAACTCCTTTCAGGGAGTGCTGAAGGTCAACAGCTGTGGCAGCACATGATATAACCCTTGTTAAAAAGTGCCAATTTGTAGTTGAGAATTCCAGCTATTATCACAAACCAAGTACTCATTTCTGTAATGTACAAAGACTTTCTACACATCAATAAGACCAATACTTTTAGAAAAGTGGATGAGGAATATGAACATGCAGTTCTTAGAAATGGAAATTCAAATGGCTCTTATAGTGATATTCAAATTCTCACATGAGAAAAGAAACACAAATTAAACAACATTGTGATTGTCAAAAGATTCAAAAGCTCTTAATAGCCTTCATTGGCCAGGCTCTATTGGAAACTTGTATGCTTATGAGTTATTGGTGAAAGTAATTTGGTCATATTCTAGTATTTATCAGAACTCAAATGCTTATTTTCTTTTACCCATCAGTACTTCTAAGGGCATGTAGTTCTGAAAAGAGCAGTCAGGAAAGGACTCTATGAAAAGGCAATGCTTAAAGAAGTGAGGGAATGAGTTATACTGATGCGGTGGAAAGACTATCAGAGGCAGAGTACCAACTGCTAAGGAGGTGGAGGAGGGCGGGAGAGGAGGGTGGGGAGAGGGAGGCAGGCAAGTGGTGGAACACCAGGGGGGCCAGTGTGGCCAGCCTGGAGAAAGCAAGCTGGGGAGAATATGGGGTACATGGCAGAGGAGTTTTGGAGAAGGAGGACACAGAGGCTCTCACAGGTCATTTTAAGGATTTCAACTTTGACTGTAAAGAAAGGGGGAAATCACTAAGATATTCTGAGCAGAGAAGTGACCTGATGAAACCTACATTTTTTTTAGCTGAAGTTGATTTACAATGTTCTGTTAATTTCTTGTGTAAAGCAAAGTGACTCAGACATATGTTATATGTCATATATGATATTGAGAGTCAGTTCTTAGGTAGGTTGGTAAGAAGTCCCGGGTCCCCGAGGAGGAGGAGGAGGAGGAGAAAGGAAGGGATCTGGAGCTCTCAAGGAAGAGAAAAGGGCAAACTTTCTTTTCTACATTGCTTTGTTTTGGTCAATATAACAGTGTATCTTGCTCGAGGACATGTTTCTCCTTAACAAGAATCTTCTGACTAATCTTGTTATCTTAAGATATATGCTGCGGGGGTGGGTCTGGTAAGACCTTTCTATCATTAGTTCTAATCTTGCTAATTTAACATGTATGTTGTGAGAATGGGTCTGGTAAAAGTATATAAGGTCTTGATAAGACTAGTGAGTGGGGGGCACTCTGCATCCCAGTTCTGATGTCTTATGTCAGAAGCTTTCTCTGTCCCTTTTTCACTTTAATAAAACTCTACTACACAAAAGCTCTTGAGTGATCAAGACTGGTTCATTGTCCCAAAGCTAAATCTTCTTTGGAGATCACGAATTCAACACGGTTCATCATAATCTATCACTGTATCATATATTATATTTTATATATATACATAAATATATCTTTTTCAGATTCTTTACCATTTTAGGTTATTACAAGATATTGAGTATATTTCTCTGTACTATACACTAGGCCCTTGTTGTTTATCTATTTTATATATAGTTGTGTGTATATGTTAATCCCAAATTCCCAATTTATCCCTCTCTCACTTTCCCCTTTGGTAACCATAAGATTGTTTTATATGTCTATGTTTTGTAAATAAGTTCATTTGTATCAATTTCTAAGATTCAGCATTTATCAGTCCATTCACGTTGCTGTAAATGGCATTATTTCATTCTTTTTTATGGCCGAGTAATATTTCATTGGATATATGTACTACATCTCCTCCATCCATTCATCTGCTGATGGACATTTAAGTTGCTTCTATATCTTGACTATTGTAAACAGTGCTGTTATGAACATTAGGGTGCAGGTAAGCTTTTCAAACTAGTGTTCTTCATTTGCTTTGGACATACGCCCAGGAGTGGGATTACAGAATCATATTGTAGCTGTTTTTAGTTTTTTTTAAAGGATCTTCCATATTGTTCTCTGAAGTGCCTGCACCAATTTACATTTCAACCAACAGTGAAGATGGGTTCTTTTCCCCCACATCTTTGACAATGTTATTTCTGTTCTTTTTAATCATGGCCATTCCGACTGGGGTGAGGGGTGACCCACACTTTTGATAACTCACTGGAGCCGCCATGCTACGAACAAGGGAGTGGGATGCAGCAGTTAGGAACAATGGTGTGAGGTAAGAGACAACAAAGGGTTGAATCAAGATGACAGCAGGAGAGGTGAGGGATATATCCAGAATGTGGGTGTATTTTGAATGTAGAGCCACCTGGATTAGTGACAGATTCCATTTGGGGTCGACAGAAAGAGTCTAGAATGACTCTAAGATTTTTGAACTGAAAAACTGGAAAGAATGGCATTTCTATCAACTGCAATGAAGGCATCTAACAGAGGAACAGGTCAGGAAGGAGCTCAGATGTCAAATCACAGACAGGACCATGTTGAGGTACTCATTAGACACAGAAGTGGAAATACCAGCTCCACAGCTGGCTACATGAATCTGGGGTTTGGAGGAGAGATCCGGCCAAAGCTATACATTAGGAAATCAGCATGTATAAAATGGCCTTTGAAGCCTGAGAACTGGGTGAGACCACCAAGTTAGTGCACACAAAGAGAAATGAAAAAGAATCCTCTACCACATGGAGGTTGGAGTGGTCAGAGGAGCCACAAAAGAGACTGGGAAGGAGCGACAAGTGAGGGAAGAGTGGAGCCCAAGCGCCCAGGCCTGTGAGCCGGACGAGGGAGGTCACCAAGCAGACGGAGCAGGAAGAGGAGCAGAGAGTGGGTCACTCCATGCGCCCCAGCGACACGGGTCAACAAGGGACCTGACCACACACAGTTTTGGATGGCAATGTAGTCAACATGAGACGGTGATGGATTCCAGAAAGCAGAGACTCAAGCCTCAAGATGTTACTACCACTCATCCAAAAAAAAAGGGAATGAAATAATGCCATTTGAGCAGCATGGATGGACCTGGAGATTACCATACTAAGTGAAGTGACTCAGACAGAGAAAGACAAGTATTAATATATGATATCACTTACATGGAGTATTTAAAATAGTGTTATAAATGAACTTCCTGACAAAACAGAAATAGGCTCACAAACATAGAAAACAAGCTTATGGTTATCAAAGGGGAAAGGGGAGAGGGACAAATTAGGAGTTTGGGATTAACAGGTATTTAGTATCATACATAAAATAGGTAGCCAACAATAACCTACTGTATAGCAAAGGGAACTGTATTCAATATCTTGTAATGACCTACAATGGAAAAGAATCTGAAAAAGAATATTTATTTATATTTATTTTTATTATATAATATTTATGTATAACTAATATTTATATTATATGTATAACTGAATCCTTTTGGTGTATATCTGAAACTAACACAACACTGTAAATCCACTTTGACTTTGAAAAATTATTTTAAAAGTGCTTATTACTTTCTCACCTTATAAGAAATATAGGTGAGAAAGGAACAGACTGGACAAAGTCATGAGGATGCAGGCAATCAAATCCAGAATGTGGGGACTTCCACAGGAAAAATGACCTTTGTAAACAAAACAAAATTTAGAAATGGCATGAAAGAGGGGGAGGAGGAAAAAACTGTGAGAAATGAAAAACTGCCTCTAAATACAATGTGTTTAGAGACTGAGTTGAGTCAATCTATTATTTAAAAATATTTTTGAGACAATCTAGGAAATTCAAACTCTGATTATGTTTTTAAATTTGTTTTACAATCTTGGTGTTGTGACTGGCATTTTTTACAGTCATTATCTATTAGAGATGTATTCTGGAGTATTTACAGGTGAATGATATGATGCCTGGGATTTTGGTTTAAGATTTTCCAGATTTAGGCAAGGAGGGTGCATGAAATAAGATGGACAAAATGTTTATAATCATTGAAACTCGGTAATGATATATGGGGGTTCATTATACTATCTCTCTACCTTTATGTATGCTGGTATTTTTCAAAACAATTTAAGAAGACAGAAGCTAAATTCAAGAAATATAGATAAACAGGAGCAGAGAGATAAAATGATAGCCAGAAGGGAAGGACACTTGAAAGGATTTTTAGATTTTTTCAAGGTGGGAGAAATGAAAAAAAATACTTGTATGCTCTGGGGAAGGTGAAGCAAAGAGAGAAAATGTGATGATGCAAGAGAGAAGGGGGGATGGCTGGGGCAAAGTCTCTGAATAGACAAGGAGGGATGAGGTCTAGTGCAAAAGTGGAAAAATGGACAGGTGACCCTCAGTAACAGGAGGCAAAGCAGCACAGGGCGGGGGGAGGGGGGTGCGGCACAGATATAAGAGGCCAGAGAGACAGGAGGCAGGCACGCCTTGACATTCCCTTCCAGAGCTTTCAGCTCCCTCAGTGAAACAGAATGCAATGTCATCAGTCAAGAGTGAGGCAATGGATTAAAGATCTAAATGTAAGACCAGAAACTATAAAACTCCTAGAGGAAAACATAGGTAAAACACTCCGACATAAATCATAGCAGGACTCTCTATGACCCACCTCCCAGAGTAATAGAAATAAAAGCAAAAATAAACAAATGGGACCTAATGAAACTTAAAAGATTTTGCACAACGAAGGAAACTTATCAGCAAGGTGAAAAGACAGCCCTCAGATTGGGAAAAAATAATAGCAAATCAAGCAACTGACAAAGAATTAACCTCAAAAATATGCAAGCAACTCCTGCAGCTCAATCCCAGAAAAATAAGCGACCCAATCAAAAAATGGGCCAAAGAACTAAACAGACATTTCTCCAAAGAAGACATACAAATGGCTAACAAACATGAAAAGATGCTCAACACCACTCATTATCAGAGAAATGCAAATCAAAACCACAATGAGGTACCATTTCACGCCAGTCAGAATGGCTGCTATCAAAAAGTCTACAAAGAATAAATGCTGGAGAGGGTGCAGAAAAAAGGGAACCCTCTTACACTGTAGGTGGGAATGCAAACTAGTACAGTCACTATGGAACAGTGTGGAGATTCCTTAAAAAACTGGAAATAGAACTGCCATATGACCTAGCAATCCCACTGCTGGGCACACACACTGAGGAAACCAGAATTGAAAGCGACACGTGCACCCCAAAGTTCATCGCAGCACTGTTTACAATAGCTAGGACATGGAAGCAACCTAGATGTCCATTGGCAGACTAATGGATAAGAAAGCTGTGGTACATATACACAATGGAAATTACTCAGCCATTAAAAAGAATGCATTTAAATCAGTTCGAATGAGGTGGGTGAAACTGGAGCCTATTATACAGAGTGAAGTAAGTCAGAAAGAAAAACACCAATACAGTATATTAACACATATATATGGAATTTAGAAAGATAGTAACGATGACCCTATATGCGAGACAGCAAAAGAGACACAGATGTAAAGAACAGACTATTGGACTCTGTGGGAGAAGGCGAGGGTGGGATGATTTGAGAGAATAGCATTGAAACATGTATATTATCATACGTGAAATAGATCACCAGTCCAGGTTCTATGCATGAGGCAGGGTGCTCAGGGCTGGTGCACTGGGATGACCCTGAGGGATGGGATAGGGAGGGAGGTGGGAGGGAGGGTCAAGGATGGGGGACACATGTACACCCATGGCTGATTCATGTGAAGGTATGGCAAAAACCACCACAATATTGTAAAGTAATAAGCCTCCAATTAAAATTTTTTAAAAAAGAGTGAGGCTGGGGGACTTCCCTTTTCTCTGGCTGGATTCCATGAATGAGCGCAGGGGAGGAAGAGGTAGGATGTCCAGGCTTGTGGTCATGCCAGGTGAGTATTGAGATGCGAGCGAGAGCCCAGGACATTGAGAGTTGTATTCTCCAGAGTGAAGCTAGGCTGCTGCAACAAAGCAATCCAACATTAATTCTGTGACTTAAAGCAGATTTATTTCTATTTCAGGCAACAGGCACAAGTGACCATTCGGGTCATCGGGTCTCAGCTTCAGATGATCCTTTAGGGGTGGAGGGAAGGGCCTTCTCTCGTCTGTCTTTCATGACAGGGCTTTATTCCCATCTGAATCCTGGAGACTGAGGAGCAGGCACATCTTTACCTGTTATATGGAGGGGGAAGAAAGCATGGGGAGGAAGCACTGCCCTTGCTTTAAGGGCCTAGCCTGCAGGGGTCGCACATCACTTAGGCTCACTTTATTGTTCTTGTTTAGTCACTAAGTCGTGTCCGACTGTGACCCCATGGACTGTAGCCCACCAGGCTGCTCTGGCCATGGGATTCTCCAGGCAAGAATACTGGAATGGGTAGCCATTTCTTTCTCCAGGGGATCTTCCAGATCCAGGGAAAAGAACCACCCTCTCCTGCATTGGCAGGATTCTTTACCACCAGGCCACCTGGAAAGCCACATTCCATTGGTCAAATGTTAGTCCTATGGCCACATTTCAATCAGGGAAGCCCAGGAAATGTCGTGTGTATGGCCAACTACATGCTCAACTACAATTCTATCATTTTGGAAGAAGGAGGATGGATACAGCAGGTGGATAATTTACAACATTGTGCAGGGGAGTGATATATTAACTGACCAAGGTGTGCATCTATGCTAGGAGGAGTAACAGGCTCCGAGGGGATGAGGCATGGCTAGGTGGGTCAAGGGGCTGTGGTCGTCAGTGCAATGACAGGTGTTAGGGCCCAGAGGTGGCAGGGGCGGTACCAGAGGATGCTGGCCATTGGGAACATGAAGGGTTTACTGTTACAGGTGAGGTCAACCTGTGATAAAGGCAAAAGCCCAGAACAAAGGAGGTCAAGGAGCCTAGGGTTAGGGAGCTGCAGGCTGAGCCAAATGGACATTAAAATGACTTCAGTTATGACAGGGACTGCTCTTGGAGACGACTGGGCGCAGCTGCTAAAATCCTTGTAAAATGAGGGCAAAGGACAGGGAGGCAAATCTAATGATGTCAGATTCAAAGCTGGGTGGGAGGAGGGGAGCACTTTGAAAGTGGCCTCGAGGGGCAAGGAGACTCCAACTCCACCTGCAGGTAGGAGAGCACAGAGGACGGGATAGACTAAGGACCCCGGGGAGAGGGCTCGGGAAGCCGCAGTCCCCTTGGGAGGTTCAGGGAGAGAGCCATCCACCCTCTGCAGGGTGCTCAGGGCCCCCCTTCTCCCACTTGGGGGCAGTGGCAGGAGCTAAGAGATGGCCCCGGAATTCTTGGAAAGACCTCACTCTCCTTACCCCAGGCGCCCCAGGTTACTACCCTGAAACCATCAGGATTCATCCCATGATCCCTTCCTCCCTGTGTATTTATTTGGGTGCAGCAGGCAGCGGAGGGGCAGGCTGGGCTGTGCAGGGGAAGGGGTACACGGTGAGCACTGGGGTGGGCGCAGGGGAGGGAACCTGGCTCAGAGCTGCCTGGGGATCAGAGTCCATGAGACCCCTTGTAACCTGGGGGTCTGCTATCTTCCTGTGGCATTGACATAAATACGCAGGGAGGAAGGGATCATGGGATGAATCCTGATGGTTTCAGGGTAGTAACCTGGGGCGCCTGGGGTAAGGAGAGTGAGGTCTTTCCAAGAATTCCGGGGCCATCTCTTAGCTCCTGCCACTGCCCCCAAGTGGGAGAAGGGGGGCCCTGAGCACCCTACAGAGGGTGGATGGCTATTTCTCTCTCTCTCTCTCTCTCTCTCGGAAGGGTGGGGCTCTCCTTTGACTCCTGGGTCCCAGTCACTGAGGATTTGGTGGCATCTCCCCAGCCTCCCTTTGGGATTGAAGCCTGAAGGACACGGACCCACCAAGTTCAGGTCTCCACACACTCCCGGAATAGGTTCCTGCTGCCTGGAAGTCTCCTTCCACTCTGACCAGGGGTCTGTCCCCTGCAGGTCCCCCACCACACACACACCCACACACACACACACACTCCCCCGGCCCCACACAGAGTGTGCAGAGGCTCTGGCTGGTTCCTAGTCCACGGCGACGCCCACCAGCCTCCCTGACCCTGACTGTGTCCTCTATGGTGGAAGGTGGGGAAAGGAGAACGGACTCCGTGTGAGAAGGTTCTCCAGGCAGCGGACTGAGCCTGAGGGGATGGCGGGACAGATGGACCCAGGCCTCTGCTCACAGATTCCTTCACCACTCCACCACCAGTTAGTCTTTGTGTTTAACAGGTTCCCTTTTTAAAAGACCAACTAAGTTCTTGACATTTAGGCAGTAGACATCCTTTTCATTATTAAAAAAACAATTTTTTTAAAAAAAATCTTGGCTGCACAGCATGGCTGGTGGGATCTTGGTTCCCTGACTAGGGACTGAACCCTGAGCCACAGCAGTGAAAGTGCCAAATCCTCACCTCACCACTGGACTGCCAGGGAACTCTCCACACATCCTTTTTAAAAGAAAAAAATTAAAAGATCCTTGATGTTCAGTGAAAATAGTGTTTCAGGAATCCTCACAAGTGGAAAAATGTTAGCATTTTTCTCAGAGCCTTAGGAAATCAGAAGCATAGATTTACCTCCTCTGGCTCTCTGAGTGAATCCACACTGGGAGAATCTCTTTAATATCCAGGTCACTTTGTCTTTTCTTTGGTTAAAAAAAAAAATCAAACAGCTTGTCAAACCTGCCATGTGGTATAATCAAGCCACACTTTATCATCTAGTTTTAAGGAACTATAATTCCTTTGAATCTTTTCCAGGAATCTACCCCCAATTCTTCCTGTTGTGTTTCTAGTTTATGAATCAGGTCTTTCATTCATTTATTTATTCAGCAAGTTTTCTTTCCTTAGCAACAGTTCCAGCATAGCTTCATCCTAGGCACTTAGGAGGTTACAAAGGAAGTCTATTTCCAGTCTGGCAAGGGTTTACAATCTATTTTGGATGGCAAGAGAAAAAAAGAAAGGAAGGAAGGAAGAAGGGAGAGAGAGAAGGAGGAAGGAAGTATGGAAGAGGGGAGAAAGAAAGTGGTCAAAATATATGTCTTAAAGTTCACAAAGAAACCCATGTGAAACCCATGAAACAAAACCTGTAAAACTTCATTGTGGGACATGAAACAAGCCTTGCAGAGACAGACAGATGTGCTGAGTTCCTGGATGGGAGGACTCAGTATTGGAACAATATCAAATATGCCCAAATTCATCTAAAACTCAGTGTACTGCAATAGCCATTTCAACCCAGATTTTTACAAAATTGACAAGTTGATCATGAAACCTTGATTTGGGAAAAGTAAATAGGAGCCAAAAAAGCTTTTTTAGGAAAATGAGAGTGAGGGACTTACCCTTGACAAAAAATCAAAATACCCTCAAAATCTATTGAGTTGGCCAAAAAGTTCATTCTGTTTTAAGTAGAAGTAAAAGACATGTTTCTTATTTTCATGAAAAACTTTACTGCACGTTGTATTCACCAACCGAATGAACTTTATGGCCAATCCAGTATAATAATGAGAGTGTCATGATTGACTGGAATGGAATAAAAAGCATAGAAGAGAATAGAAAGACTATTAAAAACAATTGGAAGTTAACGCTAACTTCTAACAGTGAGTTTTTCACATGTAGACACCAGTCTAATTTTTAATGTTTAGACCACAATGATTCTTAAAAATATGACTTGGAAACAATTATAATGCTGTAACAAAATTCCTTCCATTCTCACCTACTTATTTATGTCAATAGGGTTTCTCAGTGTTTACAGCTATAAAAATGAATGAAAAGTAAGTTTAATGTTGAATCTGTCTCATTCATGCAATGAGTAATTTTTATCCACAAGATTGAATAAACTGAATCTTACCTTTCTCCATCATTGAGAAATACATTTATAGCAGAATTTTATTTTTTATGTTTAAGACACAAATCTATGTCATATTGATAAATTTTGTATTAGCCCAAATAATTAATTTAAATGTATACACATATTTTGTTACAGAGTATAGTAATTGAACAAACAACTGTTTTCAAGTATAAATGTTTTACATTAAGATAAAATTATGTGGGAGAAGTGAAATAGAAATATCAGTTCAAGGATATCAAAGAATGATACAAGATCTTTGGCTGTTAAAGAAAAGGTATCGTATTTTGGGGACCTAGATTTTATTTTTATTTTTTTGTATACTGATGTAATTGATTCTGTGGCTTTTTTTCTACAATAGTTTCTACTGTGAGACTACAGCATAGTAGTTAAAAAGATAAGATTTCAGTGCCAGACTGGTGCTTTCCAATCATTTCGTGGTTGTACATTAGCTGTGTTCAGAACTCAGCTGTATGTTTTCTCATCTGTAAAATGGGAGTAGTAACATGACTTCCCTCACAGGGATATTGCCAAGGATAAATGAGCTAGTACCAGGAAGATGCTTAGGACAAGGTCTGGGACACAATAAGTGTTATGGAGGGACTTGCTATTATTTTTAAGAAATAGTGTGCCACAGCTAAGAGTATCAGAGATGACTGATCTTTTAATAAGAACTATTTGATATGTGAACTGGTGTACAATCTGCTTAAATAACTAATAATAGCCATGCTATATGTTCTTATTTATTCAACAAATATTAATCGTAACGTGGCTATTGGTTTGTGTTGGTCTATGTGATGCATCTTTTTTAAATGCTTTATACTTTTTAAAGATATTCACTCTATTTATTTATTTGGTTGTACCAGGTACTGTGCTTCCCTCATGGCTCAGACAGTAAGGAATCTGCCTGCAATTCAGGAGACTTGGGTTCGATCCTTGGGTTTGGCTCAAGATGACACGCAGGATCTTTAACTGTAGCATGTGGGATCTAGTTCCTTGACCAGGGATCCAAACTGGGCCCCCTGCAATTGGGAGTGCAGTCTTAGCCACTGGGCCACCAGGGAAGTCCCTTTTATACTCTTCAGAGCTACTAAAATGAACAAGTAACTTCTCTAACTGCTTAATGTATAATACATTTAAAGAAAATAAATAAAAATTTAATTCCTTCCAGCTATTAATCTGAAATCATATTTTACTGCCTAGTTGAATCCAAAACTTCCTACTTTTTTTTTTTTTTTTTGCATTCCAGTCCCTTATAATGAAAAGGACATCTTTTTTGGGTGTTAGTTCTAAATGGTCTTGTAGGTCTTCATAGAACTGTTCAACTTCAGCTTCTTCAGCACTACTGGTCGGGGCATGGACTTGGATTACCATGATATTGAATGGTTTGCCTTGGAAACGAACAAGAGATCATTCTGTCATTTTTGAGATTGCATCCAAGTACTGTATTTGGACTCTTGTTGACTATGATGGCTACTCCATTTCTTCTAAGGGATTTCTGCCCACAGTAATAGATATAATGGTCATCTGAGTTAAATTCACCCATTCCTGTCCATTTTAGTTCACTGATTCCTAGAATGTTGATGTTCACTCTTGCCATCTCCTGTTTGACCACTTCCAATTTGCCTGATTCATGGACCTAATATTCCATGTTCCGATGCAATATTGCTCTTTACAGCATCGAACCTTGCTTCCATCACCAGTCACATCCACAGTTAGGTGGGTTTTTTTTTTTTTTGCTTTGACTCCATCCCTTCATTCTTTCTGGAGTTATTTCTCCACTGATTTCCAGTAGGATATTGGGCACCTACTGACCTGGGGAGTTCCTCTTTCAGTGTCCTATCTTTTTGCCTTTTCATAGTGTTCATGGGGTTCTCAAGGCAAGAATACTGAAGTGGTTTGCCATTCTCTTCTCCAGTGCACCACATTAGGAGATCAGTCCTAATGATTTAGTGTTCATTGGAAGGACTGACGTTGAAGCTGAAATTCCAATACTTTGACCACCTGATGCAAAGAGCTGACTCATTTGAAAAGACCCTGATGCTGGGAAAGATTGAGGGCAGGAGGAGAAGGGGACGACAGAGGATGAGATAGTTGGATGGCATTATCGACTCAATGGACATGAGTTTGGGTAAACTCTTAAGTGTTGGTGATAGACAGGGAGGCCTGGTGTGCTGCAGTCCATGGGGTCGCAAAGAGTTGGACACGACTGAGTGACTGAACTGAAACTGAACCGAATCCAAATCACAACTCATGAACTCCTCTAACATTTTATAAAGACAAAAGCAATTTTTAAAAGATTGAAAGATGAAATAAATTTAAGGAAGGCTGGTTTATATCATCAACTTACTAAAATATTGAATAAAAGTAGAAAGTCGTCAAATGACCTGCATTAAATTTTCTAGTTGGACTCCAGTGCTATTTATGTGGCATTATTATATAAAGATAACACTCAGTGACAACATAGACATGCTTTTTCAACTGAATAAAATTTAACTATGTGCTTGGTCAATGCCATTGTGGTGGTTTAGTCACTAAGTCGTGTCCGACTTTTGTGACCCCGTGACTGTAGCCTGCTAGGCTCCTCTGTCCATGGGATTCTCCAGGCAAGAATACCGGAGTGAGTTGCCATTTCCTTCTCCACAATGCCATTTGTAGGTGCCAATGGATCCATATTAACTTTTTGAAGCCACTGGTTTTCTGTTTTTTTTTTTTTTTAATTGAAGTATAGTTGATTTACTATATTTTGTGTTAGTTTCAGGTGTATCAGGCCACTCGATTTATATTCAATGTACTGAATAGTAGAGCAGTGGGGTTCTCCTTGGTAACCTGCTATGGACTGAAAATTCAGCCAGTGCTTCCCAGTCTATACCATTAATGAGTTTTACAAAGTGTTTTACTCACTACAACAATAACTAGCTGTGCTTTTTTTAAAATTATTTTTTATTTGGCTGCTATTGGGTCTTAATTGGGGGACATGAGATCGTCGTTGTACCATGTGGGATACTTTCGTTACGGCTGGAGGGCTTGGTAGCTGTGGTATGTGGGTTTAGTTGCCCCACTGCACGTGGAATTTTAATTCCCTGATGAGGGATTGAACCTGTGTCTCCTGCATTGGACAGAATCTTAACAACTGGACCACTAGGGAAGTCCCTTAGCTGTGCTTTTGACCTTAAATAATGAATGGAACCTCAATTATTTTTGGAAGGAAGACAGAGAACAGCAATACATAAACTCTTTTAGGTTGGGGGGCATCAAAGAGAATGGGAAAAGTAGGGACTCTCCCCCAGAGAAATGCATATTCTTGTAAAACTTTGTGTAGCATTTCAGGATATCTGAGTGATGTTTCTCAAAGTATTGTCCACGAACCCTCTGCATCTAAATTTCTTGAGATTCTATTTAAAGGTCATTTCCTGAGTCCCACTCTCACTAGATTGGAATCTCACAGTATCGGGCCCAGAAATAGGACATTAACAATGTCCACAAGTGAGACTGTTTAAAAATAAACTTTATTTTTTTAATCAAAGGAAAACACACACACAAACACATTCATATGTATCATTTAAAAAGTCAAACAGTATTAAAAGGCTTATAATAAAACCCAGCATCCTCCTACTCCACCCTTCCCCTCGCCCAAGTCCAGCCCTATAGGCTGCCACCTTCAACTTTTCTAGCTAGCTTCACTGATTATCTTCCTGCATAACTTTAAAAAAATTATATGCTCTGTCACTATTTCTTGATTTTCCAATATAAGACTTTGTCTCTTGACCTCCTGCTATTGTGACTAAATTGACTCTCCCCCCAACTCTACTTTTTTTCTTCCCTCCCCAATACAGTCACACATAATTTTTGTTAAATCAATAGCTGATGTTACATTAGTGGGACTGCACAAATACTGTTCACTCAGTGACCAAGAGCCAAGTAACACATTGCAAGGACACTTTTTATTTTCCTGCCCAAGCATATTTTTTTTCTAAAGTTAATAACTGCCTCATTTTATCACTTATTTGGTTTTCCAGCTACCTATTGTTCATTTTTCCCCAATGCTCCAGCATCTGTGCACATACTTATAAAGAACATATTCCTGGACTTCCCTAGTGGTCCAGTGGTTAAGAATCTGCCTGCCAATGCAGGGGACACAAGTTCGATCCCTGGTCCAGGAAGATTCCATGTACCACGTGACAATTAAGCCTGAGGTCCATAACTACTGAACCCATATGCTGCAACCAATGAAGTCCAGGTGCCCTAAAGCCTATGTTCTGCAATAAGAGAAGCCACAGCAATGAAGACCCAGCAGAGCCAAATAAAAAAAAATTTACATAAATAAGTAATTTTTTAAAAGAATGTATTCCTATGCTGGAATATTTATGTTCTGTTTTTCATAGCTGCCTCTTCCCTTCTCCTTCCCGTCCCTGGCCTGGCTGTTTCCTAGAAGCCCTGGGTCGCTCCTTCCTGCCACCTTACTGCCTTTCTTCCTAGTATTATCTTGCCTTATCTTTCCTTTCCTTGTTTTAACTCCCTATTTTGCTAACATACCTCTTTCATCTGCCTGAGAAAGAACGGAGGTGCCATGTTTAAGAGCTTATGTATCTAAAAGTGTGTGTATTCTACATTACTGAGTTTAGTTTGGTCAAGGGTCCTAGGATGAAAAGTCTTCCCTCTGAAAGTTTAAGGTGGGGCTCTATTGTTTGCCACCATCAAGAGTGGCCAGGAACGACTCTGATGCCGTTCTGAATCCTACTCTATGTTTTCATGATTAGCTTTTCTCTCTGAAAGTTTTTACAATTTTTCTCCTTACCCAAGATGTTCTGAAACTTATGATGCTATGCCGTGAAGTAGGATTCAAGAAAAATGTATTGTTCTAGGTGGGCCCTTATCCACATGGGGAAGCCTACCCTTCAGTTATGGGAAATTTTATTATTTCTTGGGTAATGTACTCCCCTCTGTTTTCTCTGCTCTCTTTTCTGAAGGTCCTATTAGTAACTTCCTGGATGAATTCTGTAACATTCTTATCTTTTTGATTTATCATTTTTTCCAACTTTATCTCTCAGTTCCTTTTACTGAATGTTTTGTTCACATCATCATATATTTAATTTTTGAGAGCACCTTCTTGTTGAGTGTTCTTTTATTCATCATTTGTCATTTTTGTGTTACAGGCATATCTTCCTTTGTCCCTCAGATGCTATTCATCAATTACAATTTTTTTTAACTAATTAATTTTTGGTTGCATTGGCTTTTTGCCGCTTTCTGAGGGCTTTCTCTAGTTTTGAGGAGTGGGGGCTACTCTTTGTTGCAATGCTCGAGCATCTCATTTGGTGGTTTCTCCTGTTGCAGAGTTCAGGCTCTAGGGTGGGCAGGCTTCAGTAGTTGTAGCATGTGGGCTCAGCAGCAGAGGCTCGTGGGCTTTGTTACTTCAAGGCATGTGGGATCTTTCTAGACCAGGGATCAAATTCATGTCCCCTGCATTGTCTGGCAGATTCTTGTCCACTGTGCCACCAGGGAAGTCCCACCAATTACAGCTTTGAAGTCTCCATCTCCTTGCATTCTCTCTGTTCACCCCAGAACGCTTTTTCGCTTCTGTGTGTATTTTCCTTACCAGGTTGCAGGTGTTCATCACTCGGTTTGTGAATCCTGGACTTCTGTTCATACTGAGGAGTGAAACTCTAAACATCTTATGAAAGATTGTTGGTGTGGAGTACTGATTTGTGAAACCCATGAGCAGATGCTCTAGTAGAACACTGGCCTTCCACTGGGCTCCCACCATAGCAAATGTCGGGAGAGCTTTTCTCTGCCACCATCTCTCTCTGTGAGCCAGGCACTCACCTGATGCCCCTCTTTGGTCTGTGGATGGATAGACAGGGCCTGGCTGTGCAGGGTAAGAACAGAAAGAACCTGGGATCTAACACTAGTTAGATCTAACACGTTAGATCCTCACCCATCCTTCAAGGACCTTCACCTCCCAACGGCACAGGCTTCAGAGTCTCTGGGGCGACTGACAGGCATCTTCATTCTTGGGTTTGAACAACTCCTCTGATCAATCTGTTGCTCCTCCTTCATCCACTTTCCACCTTCAAACACTTGTCCTTGGCCAAATGTTTGCGGAAATTTCTCCTTCCCTTTGTTCTTGTTCCTTGCAGACCAACACCTTGGCTCATCTTTGTCATTTTAGTGAGCTTTGAAAAACTGGGGAGTAGGGCAAAACATTTATGGGCAAATCACAAGTTTAAGCAGAATTCTAAAGTAATTCTTGTGCAACAAACACTGGCTAAAGCATAGGTGGTATTGGAAAGCTGGATGACTACTGGCTAAATACATGAACTGATAAATTCCTGTAGAATTAATGATTTAAGAACAACAAACTATACTGTTTGTTGAATTACTGACTTAGGTGCTCATCAGATCCACAAATAAAAATCCCTCTGAAACAAACAAATGAAAAAAAGAGGGGAAAAAAAGAGGGGAAAAAAAGAAAGAAAAAGGAAGGAAGGTAACAAATATATTATGTGTAGCTATTTCTATCTACTCAGGTTGCCGGATGAAAACATGACTATATTCATCTTTGTACTTTCCTGCATTCTCTAAATTTTATGCACTGTGTATGAGTGTGAATGAGTGTGTGGGAGAGGGATTCTGTATCTCTCCCAAGACCTCACCTATGGAGGTGAAATAAAGTCCACAGAATCTGAAATAAGTGCATTAATTTAAGAGGCTTTTATTGAGTGCTGGATCAAAGTTACACACCTCAGAGGCATTAATAAGCAGGTAAGTGTTACCTGAAAAGAAGTTGTCTTTTTAAACTTTGGAAGAAGGAAGCATTTTGTGGGCAATTTTTTAAACCGAGAAGTAAAACTATCACATCAACATTTTTACATTTAATTTGTTCAAAAAACCACATGCCTGATGCCTGCTATCTCACAAGATCCACAAATGGAGCTGGAGGTGCAAAAACCCACAATCCTCTGTTCCGTCAATAGTTGTATTCAAGGGACCTGGTCCATTTGGGTAACATTCCTCCAAATGTAGGAAAATATGGAATAAAAAGTTGACTTTTCTACCTTTAAATTTATAGTAAAATTTATTTCAAAATTATTTTTACCATTCCTTTATTCTTACCTCCTGTAAATAATTTGAAAAAATTATGACAAAAATATGAAAACAACAGAACGGGTCCATTGGTGATGATTGTTTATCTGGCACACCGAGGATTAAGCAGGTAGGGTTTTTTTGGTCTCAAATGACAAGCAATCCAGGACAGAAAACAGGACCCTCTCTTACATGCTGCTTTTGGCTTCAGATACAAGAACTGTGATCTCATCAAATGGGAAAGGTTGGGACTATTATCTCATCGAATGAGGTACAAGAATTGTGCCTCAGTGATGTTATCGAGGGCCGCACCTCTCTGCTCTGGCTGGTTTCATGCTCAGGCTGCAGAACGGCTATCGCGTTACATGCAGACACATAACATCCAAAAGAAGAAAAACCCCCACCTCTCTCCTTATAGCTCTCTACAAAGAGTGAGGAGACTTCCAGAATGTCTCCTCTGCCAGCTCCTTTCCCTCTTGCCTCCTTGCCTAGAATAGCCTCCCATTGCCCATTAGCTCACCTTGCAAAAGCAATGGGATTACCCGTAGATCATTCAGACTCAGTTTGGGCATAGTTGGCTTGCCCTGAGGCACCCTGGGCCAGGAGAGGAACAGGCACCTGAATAAGACTGGGCTTCTCTTGGGAAGAATGGGTAACAGGTAATGGGTAGGCTAAGGGACCACGACAGTCTAATCATAAACCACACACCTGATGCAATTTACAGAACTCACACTGACGCCAGGGAATGCACACCAGGACTTAGGATGGACTAGGACAAGGAAGTCAGCTTTGTCCACCCTAGTGCTATTGTGTATCTCCAAACGTTCAGGATATTGTTTGATTTCCTCCTCCTCTTGATGCCTACAGGAGCACCCAGCGGATGTATTTTCCAAAACAGAGTGAGTAGGGTGGGGTGGGTGAGATGAATAGAAGGACCAGTGCTGGAGCCCGGGGTGATGTCAAGCCTCAGGAAGAGGCAGTGACCCACAGATGAGAGGGGGCACATGGGACTTCGAAAAAGGCCCGAGACGGCCAAGAGGAGAAATAATGAAAGTGAGGTGCTAGAGCTGTCCAGAGTTGCCTCCCAAAACTCAGTTCGTTAGGATTTTTTTAACACTTTAAAATCCAAGGCAAGAGAGGTGTGGCCGAAGCTAGGATGAGGAACAATGTGGTGTTGAGAGGAAGCAAAGTGAGAAAAGGGCACCATTTCAGTTCCTTTTTTCTCCCCTAAGAACGTTCTTAATAGCTTTAAATGCACACTTTTCTTTTCGAGCTGCCCAGTCAGGTCCAAAATTGAAGATAATGGTGGGGCAGGCTGATTTTTTAATTGTCTCTGGTGAGGGTTCCTGCACCCTAGGATGCGGCTGGGACAGAAACAGCCCTAGGAAGTGGGGGACAAAGGTCACGCCAAATTTCTCTACAGTATGCTGTTCCAATTTACCACAAAGAGTGTCCAGATTTTACTTTCAAGAATAAAAGACCTGACTTCCCTGGTGGTCCAGTGGATAAGAAGCCACACTTACCCGGTCGCTCAGTGGTAAAGAATCCACCTGCTAATGCAGGAGACTCAAGTTCTATCCCTGGGTGGGGAAGGTCACCTGGAGGAAGAAATGGCAACTCGTTTGAGTATTCTTGCTGGGAAAAATCTCATGGACAGAGAAGCCTGGTGGGCTACAGTTCATGGGCTGGGAAAGAGTCAGATGCTACTGAGCACACACAGCCAATGCAGGGGATACAGTTTTCCCTGGTCTGGGAAGATCTCACATGCTGCAGAGCATCTATGTCCCTGCACCAAAACTACTACTGAGCCTGCGCCCTTGAGCCCTCAAGCAGCAACTACTGAAGCAAGAGAGCCTAGAGCCCATGCTTCGCAACAAGAGAAACCACCACAGTGAGAAGCTGGAGCACCGCAACAAAGAGTAGCCCCTGCTTGCTGCAACTAGAGAAAGCCTTTGTGCAGCAACCAAGACCCAGCGCAGTCAGAAATAAAACTAAAAGAATACAAATTAAAGAAAAGAATAAAAGACTTTTTCTGACCAAGGACGTGGTAAGGGAGAGTGGTGTTTTGCAGACTGTGTATGACCCAGACCCTATCTTTATAATAAAGTCATAACAGATGAGACCGATACCTGGAATACCAGATAGTGACCAATACTGGCAGTCCAGTGGGGTACCTGCTTTCAATAAACAGAAACAGTAGAGCTGCAAATCAGGGTTCTGTGCACACTCCATGTGGGGAAGGGTGAACCAGCAAGAACACTGAATCCACCATTTTAATGGTAAAAATCTGAAGGAAAAAAATAAGTTTCGATTTCTACTACCTTTCCCTTACCTTTGTGAAATTTCATCACGTCTTCACTCACTACTTGTATCCCACCGAGGCTAGAAACCTGTGCAATAAAAATTGACAATGCAGACTAAAATGGGCCCAGAAGAGATATTTTGAACTATTTCTATTCACGGAAATACATTTGCCTTTTTGAGTCTCCAGTAGTCCTCCCTCAAACAAGTCTGAGGTGAAGTACTCTGAGTCTGCTGCTCACGCAGGACACGTAGGAGGCAGAGTCGGATCTCAGCTTTTTTGAGTGTGTGTGTGTGTCTGTGTGTGTGTGTCTGTTTTGAAGCTATGGAACCAGCGTTATAAGGCTAAGGTCCTTTACACCCCCAGGCTAGAGTGCTCACGGAGACCAGGTGGGACCGAAAGGTAAGCGAACTCAGGTTAAGTTCTCCCTTCCCCATATCAAACATCGTCTGCCATTGGTATCAGACTAGGATGTGGTCTGTTAAATATCCGGAATGCAGTCCCTTGTTATAAAATAGCGTAAATTCCTAAATCCATGTAGTGGATTCCACGTGCTTTTTAATTTCACGTGCAACTTTTTATGTAACTATGGAAATGGTGGCTCAAGACGCCAAACAGCAAATTACACGACCAAAATTTTTAAAATAAAAAGAAAACACTCACAAAAGCAAGCCCATTCGGCAGAGGTACCAGTACCCTGGGTGTGGGGAGTCCAGTCAGCCCGCAGAGCCGCGACCTGGTGCTCCCCCAGCGCACGCCTCCGGGGAACGAGCCCGCGCACCTGCAGAGGCAGGACCCAAGTTCAGGGGCTTTGTCTCCACAAACAACAAAGACCCGCCCTGCAGCGCTCCAGCCGCTTCCAACTGACCCCTGCAGCCTCGGGAACCCCCGCATCCCGCCAGAGCCGCGGGCCCCCGCCCCACCCCCACGGGCCGCGGTTCCCCCCTGCGGCCCCGCCCCCCCAGCGCGCCACTACCTCCAACCCGCCTCTACTCCAGGCCCCGCCCCCGGCCCCGCCCCCTGCGCCCCAGCCCCGACCTTCCCGGCCCACCTGAGCCCCCACCCGACTGGTCCCCCAACCCGACTGGTCCCCCAACCCGACTGGTCCCCCCTCCCCGTTCAGCACTGCGCCCCTCCCCCGTTGGGTCCCCTTTAAGTGTCGTGCCCCACCCGGTGGAGGCTCCCGCCTCCCACGCCCCGCTCCCGGGCCCCTTTAAGCGCCGCGCCCCCACCCCCCCGAGACCCCCGCCTCCCGCGCCCCTCCCCCGGTCCCCTGCCCCCGCCCCCCGGTTCCGGGGCCGGGCGGGGTCCCGGGGCCAATGGCGGACGCGCGGCGGCCGCGCTCCTCCCGCGCTCCTCCCGCGCCGGCGGCGGCTCCTCCCGCGGGGAGAACTGTCAGCGCGCGGCGGCGGCGGGCCAGCCCCGTCATATGACCGGCCGGCGGTCCCGGCGCCGAGCACAGCTCCCCGCGCCGCGATGGCCCCGCCGCCGCCCCCGGCCGCGCGCTGAGCCGGGCCGAGGCCGCGGAGCCGCAGCCGCAGCGGAACCGCAGCGCCATGGCCCCGACCCTGCTGCAGAGGCTCTTCAACAGGAAGGGCGGCGGCGGCTCCGCGGCGGCGGCTGCCCCGGGCCGGGCGCCCCGGGAGGGGCCGGCCTTCAGGTGAGGGGCCTGGGACAGACGGGCGGGGGGCGGAGGGGAAGGGGATGGGGGAAAGGAAAAGGGGACGGGGTCTCCCAGGCCGCCGCCTCCGGCACCGCAGGCCCTGGTCCGCCCGGTCGCGGGCCCCCTTCCCGCTCGCGGTTGCCGGGGCTCCCAGGGTGCCGCCCGGGGGTCTGGGGGCCGCGGTGGGGGCCGGGGCGCCGCTTCGGCCCTATTGTGTCCGTGACTCTGCTCTGAACTTGGAAGCGCGCGGCGGCACGAGCGCGGTACCCTCCTCCTCCCTGGCCTGGGGACCGGTTCTCGGACGCGTGGATGGGAGCGTGTCGTTTCTCCGTCTTGGCGGGGCCGGCGGCGCGTGGTGTGTGCGGGGCCCGAGATGCTCTAGGAAGTGGCCGAGGGAGGGGGCCTCACAAAGCTGGGGTGTGTGTGCTCGGACCTGCCCTCCCAACACGCGCCCCCGGAGACGCGCCGCTCGCCCGGGGGGCGCGCTGGCTTCTTGGGTGCCTTAGGTTGATTTCTCTGGTTCGTTTCCCCGACAACCTCGTGCGGCGGCTATGACCATAATTCCCATTTTACAGCCAGGGAGACGTAAAGTCGCAGAGAACCGAGCAGCTTGTTTGGCGTCTGAACTTGCATTTCACCCAAGCTGTGTGACCAGACAGTCCAGTACGAAATCTCTAGGCTCGTTTGCTTTCAAGGGCTCTTTTTTAAAAGAGGCCTTCTTATATTGTCTTTCAGCCCACTTGCGTTGAGAAGTTCGTTTCTTTCCCCGTAACTGTTGTTTTCCAGCAAGTATTTTAAGTGAGCATCTACTTCCAATCCTGACACTTTTCGTCTAAAGTGCCTTGCAAAAAGAGTTTAAAGTCTTCCTATCTGTGCACTAGGTCTAGACTCAGTGTAATAAGCCTTTTAAAAGTTTTAAGTGAAACTTTGAATACATTTTGGACTAAGTTTTATGCTCTAGATTTTGCTTTTCTTAAATTCCACTTACTGGGAGCACACAAAGCCCCTGGTTGCAGTTACGTGAATATTACCAGTATTTAGTGTCTGTGGTGTGTGTGTGGGTGTGTGCTGTTGTTTGGAAAGTAAATTGTGAAGACAACACACCTTCGTTAAATTCTCCTGTGTTCTGCAGGTGAACTGAATCGTTACCATTCGAGTAGGGCAATCTACCCCTTTCACTGCTGTGGGTCCTAGTGATGCTCTGTTGCTTCAGGGAACGGTAGAATTACTTGAGGCTCAGGGTGTGTAATTTCTTCTCTTCCTCCCAGTAACCCAGACTTGGTGGGGGTGGGGTGGGGGGGGGACAAAGCCTGGAGGGAACAGGGCATGAGTTACAGCTATCTTTGCTTGAGCAGCTCTTGTCTAGCGTGTGAGAGCCCCAAATGCCTGGCCATAGTTTGCCATGTTCTCTGCTCACTTGCCCACACAGTGTTTCCCTCCATCCACAACTGCAATGGAGTGTATTTTGAACCAAAAAACACTGTGGCTATATTTAGGCCCTGGCCATATTAGGGAAACTGATTGTAACTTGGTGGGAACATTTTCAGTGTGGTGTTCTGACTTCCTGTCAGTGTCTAGTGAAGAACACAAAATTGGGCCAAGGACTGGTTATGGGTTTTGTCTTTGTTGACTGCCTTAGGATTTTCTGTAAGTTTTGGAGGTAAATGTGTTGGAGAGAATTGGTGATCCCAGGACCCTTCAGCAGTGTGTCTTCACCTTGGAAAAGGTGAAGTAAAGACTCAGGAAGATGAGGGCAAATCAACCATGACACGTCACATTGACCCGGGGCGCCCGGGCAAGTCTTTCCTCCTGCTTTCTCACCTGACTTGACTCTCAGATGCTGTGAAGCCGTCCTGGGAGAGCCTCCTGGAAAAT
Source organism: Cervus elaphus (assembly GCF_910594005.1). Taxonomy (NCBI): domain Eukaryota; kingdom Metazoa; phylum Chordata; class Mammalia; order Artiodactyla; family Cervidae; genus Cervus; species Cervus elaphus. Next base: position 31,687,478 of record NC_057819.1, read on the forward strand.
GTCCCCCTCCTGCCCTGTATGAGATTTAACCAAATAGGAGCTGGCTTGTGCTTTCAGGGGAACGGGTACCTCAGACAGGGAATGAGCTGCCCTTGGGGGCTCTGTGGTGGTTTAGATTTCCAGAAGTTAAGGTGTAAACCTTCCCTTAAAACTCTAGCATGCCTAATGTGAATTTAGTATTTTTCAGTGCGTTTAGATACTGGAGGTAACTTGTAGATCTTGAGAAGGAAAGGAAGATTCAGGTAGGCTTTGGGGGCAGTTTTGTAGCATAGATTGCTATATATTTGGAGAAAAACCTAAGTAAAAATAAGGTCCAGTTTATATATATACCTTTTTTTTTTTGTTTTAGAAGTTTTCTATATCTTCTTGCAGTGATGGACTTCCACTAGTTATTTTAAACTTTTCCCCACTCCTCCGAGGTCTTGCCCTGGATAGTGCTCTATTAACCCCGGGCCTCGCCACGTCCCTGACTTTACAGCCGTCTTTATGTCCCTCCAGTTCTCTGGAATTTATTAGAGAGGAACTTTGAGGACCAGGGTAAGTAGCTTACCTTGCAGGTCTTTTTCAGATCTTTGTATTTCCTAGGGTTCCTCCTGCAAAGAATCATCACATTTGAGATTCCTTCTTAGTGTATTTCTTTGAGGTTCTTGACAGGAAGCCCTTTTCATAGCTCTGAGGAAAGAGCTTGCTAGGAAAACAGGAAAAGAATCAGAAGAGATTGAATTTATAAGTTTGAGAGGAATTATGATTATGGTTTTTGTGAAATGTAAGCTCCATTTAAAGTTATAAAGTTGCATTATGGTCTTGAAATTTGAAAGAATTCTTTCTGCTTTCACTTTTAACTAATTGACACACACACACACACACACACACACACACTTTTGAATTTTTTCCAGAAGGATAAATTAGAACAAAATGAGGTTATGTGTCTGGCAGCTCAAATAAGAAATAGAATTGGGTTCCTGGTCGCCTTGCGTCTCAGGTCAACATGTTCATTTTAGGAACTTTTAAAAGCCAAGATGTGTCCACCAACTTCTTGCATGTCTGGTTCAAGTTTGAAACTTTATCTTTTTTTAAATGTTTCTGGTAAATTAGTGGACCAGTTTCCGCCTCAGATGTGTATGCAAGATGGAGGCGGAAAAGATCATGAGTTATCCAGTGTCTTATTTGGGACCAGGTAGATGAGGTAAGCATGTATGTCGCCTGGGACACGAGGAGTCAAGAGAGCGCTTCAGCCGCTGGGCCAGTGACTAAGTACTGGGAAGAGACCCCCCCCCCCCCCCACACACACACACCCCTCCAGTCCTGAATATTTGAGGTCACATTGCCTAGTTCGGGCTAATCCACGTCTTCCACGTTGAAGTCACCTGCTCCAGGGTTAGTATAATTTAATCCACTTATCGTTATCTGAGAGGGTCTGATGCTTAGCTCCTGGGTGCATGACTTTGAGTCCACCTGTGCATACCAGGGTAGGACATCTGAGGACAGCAGGTCCTTCACCGACATGCCTCAGTAGCAGAGAACACACTGGAAACTGTAACAGGAAGATCATTCAGACGCTGATAAGGGGCACACTCTTGGTTAAGTACCGTACTGAGGACACCCTGTTCTCATCCTCGCTGTGACTGAGGGCCTGGCCAGGAGTTACTCTTCCCTCTAGCAGGAGGGCTGCCCCCTGCCTGCCCACCAGCTCCCAGGACGCTAGCATCTAGTGAGATTTTCCTGGGGTAAGGGAGGAAAATTCTGGAAAAAACATAGCTCCACTACAGCACATTTTTAATGATCTTCTTAATAAGACACGTGATACATAAATCATGCGATTGGTCAGCACACCCACCCCACCACAACGCCTGGTCCTGAGCTGGGCCCTGGAGGGTGTTAAGAATTTGGGGTCAGAGTCCAGCTCTTATGGTGGGTTCCGTTCAAATCACTTGGAGGACCAGTCAAGGAGACCAGTTTCATCCTGCTTTGTTCCACCATGTGAGTGTAGAGACCCGCGTGTCTCTCTGTTTCTCTGGGCCTCAGTTTTTGTCATTTGTAAGGTGATTGCACCCTTCCTGTGTAATAAGGTTGCAATAGGGAGGTAATATATTTGAAAATATTGTGAGAAGAGTAAAATGCAGTACAGAACGATTTTAGGTATTACCAAGGGCCTCTTAACTCATGGAATTCAGTATCACTCATATTGAGGCTTTATAAAACTGAACTGTTTTTCAGAGGCTGATTTCTCCTTTACGTAGTTGGAATACTCGAGACAGAGCTGAAGCAACTTGTTATTACTTCTCTTTTTTACCTCGATGGTGTTGGTCATGAAACAGATTGAATTTTCAGAGGAGTGCTAAGACCCTCATCAGACCTGGATGAAGGTGGCTGGGCGGTCAGGATTGACTTTAGGAGTGTGGTGTGTTTTTCAGAATTATTTGCAAGTTTTTCCTATCAAGAATAAAATCTTATTTAAGTGGAAAGGAAAAATTTGTTAGGTGAAGTGATACAACTGGACAACGGATGGCACTCTGCAGCTGCCAAATCTTTATTTTTTGACTCTCTCTATGTACATATACATGTACATGTGTATTCATATGTGTACATGTTTGTGTATTGCACATACAAAGGTGTTCTCTGGAAGAAGTAAAAACAATGTAAACTTGTGAATGATATTGAAGGTAGGTGTGGGACCACACACGTGGGGACAGGGTGAGTAGCCCCGCACTAGGATTTTAACAGCGGTGGTCAACCCATGGGTGAAATTTTTATTTGATTCTTCTCTGTTTTATATTTGGTTGGTGTTTTGGGTTTTGCTCTAATCCATTTGTGTTACTTTTGTGATTTAAGTTATATTAAATGTTAAGTAGGCTCTGGAGTATTTTCCATTGTGAGGTAGGGATTAAGTGTAAGATTTGCCGAGAAACCCAATTTGGATAAAAAGTCTTTATAGATTTTCTCTTCTTTGCTAAAATAACTGGTAGTTCCTGTTATTAAGAGTAATATGCTGTGAATTTTAATGTACTTAACACCGAAGTTCTTGATGATCCTTAGGAGGGCAGTTTAATTGGTGAAGTTGATAATTGAAGGCAATACTCGTGGGCACAATTTCTACTGGTGGGGCAAGGTTCCTGCCTCCCCCAACCTCAGCCAGCATGGTGTCCACCAGGGCTCAGGAGCTGCAGCCAGGTCCCCAGGTGATCACCTGGATCAAGAGAGATCTAACTAAGATTTATTTGAAGTGTGTTTGGAAAAAGGTGACACAACTTTTTAGATTTGGGGGAAGCTTAAGTAAGTTTAAGGGGCTGGGATTGGATGTTTTTAAAGCTGAGAGACGTATTACAGTTTTAAGTTCTGAATGTGAAATGGTCATGTTACATGTTGTCATTTGACTTAGCAGGTGGTCTCGAGAGATGGGCTGGGCACGCAATGTTTTAAAGCATAGAGGGTAGAGATAAAGAGGGGCTGATTTCTGCCACCATGGATTTGGGTTGTGTTTCCCATGGTCTGCCCATCAGATCAGCCTGAGGAAGCCCCTACAGTTGTTGTTCCTTGGCAAAGGAAGTCGTAAAAGATTGTCCTTGTGCTTCTGAAATGATCTGGCTGTTGGTGTGAACTCCTGGTGGGTGAATCTGATTTGAGAACTGGTGCTGTGCGATTTCCCCAGACACTGTTTTTCTTGGTGTGGGCACAAAAGAACACATGTTTTATCCTGATTGTCCGAGTCCCTTGCTGGCATGAACGATCAGGCCTGCTCCATGAGATCACGTCCTTGGCTGTAAAAGTCAGTCTTTCCCTTTGTGGATAAGAATGCTGAAATATCTGGTGAGTTCCTACTTACCAAGTATTCTTCTTATCTCAGGTTTGTGAAAAATGATTATTATGTAAAAGAGGAAAAACAGGATGGGCTTTTCCAGCTAACTGGGCATGTAATGGTGACTTCCCTCAACCCCACCCTGTCTGCAAGTGGAACGTCCATGACTCACCGCTCAGGCCACACAGACACCCTTTTGCAGCGTGTGCGGATGGGGGCAGGATGGGGGTGCTAGGGGCTGGGCTACTGTTCCTCTGTGTTCAGCCAGAAGTGTCCAGCTGCCTCTGTGATGGACTCCCGGGAAGGACAATGTGCCCCCTCACACATTGTGCTGTTTTTCTTATTGCACTTTATGTTTGTGCTGAAATAACACAATGTATTAAGTGCAATAAATATAACCATTAACACTGATGTTTTAGGTGTGTGTTAAATGGCAGGTGCTTTCTGTTCCATAAGATTTCAGTATTCGCATGAGTCTGGATCCCCCGCTATCATGTTTTTCTCTCTTTAACTATGTGCTTTTCATTCATAGATACGTTTGGAATATTTTTTCTAGTTATTTGTCCCTGAATCTTGCTTCATATGTAGATCATGCTCTGGAATTTGCACCCAGTGTTGTGTTATGAAGAGATAGGTGCCTGCTTTATGAAGATGATTTTATCACCACACTTAAGACATTTTCTTCATCATATACGAGCATTTCTGTATTTGGGGTAATACACCTTTAAATCAGAGACCACTAGTGTCTGATTAGTCATGGATATCTATTTGAAAATGACCACCAGTTCATGCAGAGTGGTCACTGGGGGAGTAGAAATTCATCCCCAGAGCTGATGGCGGTTGAGGGGAAACCTGCATATCTGATGGAAACCTCAGCTTAATTTCTAGTGAGGATAGTTGTATGTTGGATATTAATAATGTAACCACGCATCCATCACATGTGGACAACCTAAGTAAACTGTGTGTTGATGATAGAAGGATTTTTCTGGGGAAATTGATAGTCCATTTATTTGAATATACTCTAAGTTACATTGTGTAATCCAGCAGCCCCCAACCTTTTTGACACCAGGGATGGGATTCATAGAAGACAGTTTTTTCCATGGACCAGGGGAGTAGGGAATGGTTTTGGGATGATTCAGACGCATTACATTTATTGTGCACTTTATTATTATTATGTTAGTTCAACCTCAGATCATTAGGCATTAGATCCAGGAGATTGCGGATATCAGTAATGGATATCAGTAGAAATGGAACATATACATGAATTTACTTGACAATTTAACACAACCTTAGAAATATACTCACTTTAGAAGTATCTGGTTTTCCTTGATGAAAACGCTCTCGAGACCCTGTAATGCTAAATGCTACACTGCTGAGATTTACTTGTCAAACAGTCACTGTTTCATTTTATTTATTTGTGACCTACTCTGACAAAAACGTGTGTGTTTAAATTTTGTATCCATGGAACTTTTCACAGAACATATTTTCATTTATTTTGATGGTTTAACAAACAGAAAACTAGCATTTGCTTACAAGTACGCATATGTCAGTTAGATGGAATTTGGATTTTTGCATTTCACTGGTGAATTTTGCTCACTAAACTTTTTGTTCAGTTGTCATGGCAACTGTGTTCCTTCACAAGTTGGAGACAAGTTAGACATTAACCTGCATATTCCTCAGAGATGAAACAGGTGTTGATTTAGGATGTGTTAGGAAGAAGCAGCAAAATCACCAGTCTAATCAGTTCTGCCTTTAACACCTTACACTTAAACTTCAGATTGCCAACCATCTTACCCTGGTGTACCCAGAAAATTGAGAGTTTTCTTCTGTCTTATGGTTGAAACCTTTGGAGTAATGGGAAGAGATTAGTGTGTTTGATTTCATCTAGCTCTTATTTGACTATCCTCATTTACTCAAGTTCTTTTCTAAAACAGGATTGAGAAATAGTAACAAAAATATCATTTAGCCAATTTAAGCATACATTTGAGTAATTGAATGAAACAAGAAAACATCCATGTTGTGGTTAGATATGGGAATTCTTCTAATCCTAGCCCTCCTGCCCCAGCTGTAGTGCTTAGTGCAGGGCTTGGCAGGAAGTTGTACTTAAATGCTTGTTAGAGGAATGAATGAATGAATGGATGAGACTTTTGCAGGCAGACAATCCTTAAAGATTCTCTGGTATTCCAGAACCTGATCTCTTGATATACTATGTTTTTTTCTTGATGTGTCTGATATGCGTTGTGTCATTTGTCAAAGGAACCTTGTTATAGACAATGCAGTTTCCTTCTTTCCATTAATATGAATGAATTCTTTTTCTGATATAAAAATAATGAGGTAAATACTCTAAAGGGACGTGCCCTCTCCTTAAAAAACAAAGAAACATAAAATAGACACTTAAGGGACTTCAGTGGTGGCACAGTGGTAAAGAATCTGCCTGCCAATGCAAGAGACATGGGTTTGATCCTGGATCTGGGAAGATCCCACCTGCCACGGAGCAACTAAGCTTATGCACCATAACTGTTGAGCCTGCCCTCTAGAGCCCAGGCACAGCTGCTGAGCCCATGTACCACAACTACTGGAGCCTGTGTGCCCTGGAGCCCATGCACTGCAGCAAGAGAAGCCTTGACAATGAGAAGCCCACACGCTGCAGCCAGAGTGTAGCCCTCACTCACCACAACTAGAGAAAGTCCGTGTAGCAACAAAGACCCAGTGCAGCCAAAACTCAAAATGAATAAATAAAATGATCAAAATGACACTTAAGTAATATACCTAATCAGTTGTGAAACACCATAGCTATTGAAAGCAGCCTATAGGAAAAGTATTTAATAATATCTGTAAACCTCTGAAATTACTAGCCAACTGTGCTATAAAACTGTTTTATGCTATTTAGCATTATTAAATTTTCGTGTGGCTTGGTAAAACTGAAATACGTTATAGAATGAAATTAGCTAAGTGGCTCTTTCAAACAAGATACAGCACGCGTGCTCAGTCACTTCAGTCGTGTCTGACTCTTTGTGAATCTATGGACTATAGCCCACCGGGACCCTCTGTCCCTGGGATTCTCCAGGCAAAAATACTGGAGTGAGTTGCCATGCCCTCCTCCATGGGGTCTCCCCAACCCAGGGATGGAACCTGAGTCTCCTGTGTCGTCTGCATTGCAGGTGGATTCTTTACCACTGAGCCACTGGGGAACTTAATTCTAAAAACAATGTTGGTATTCTAAATCCTCAGAGATGGGGTTTGCAGGCTGCAGGAAGTAAGTGCTTTAGAAAAAAAGATGGCATCTTCTTTGCATTCCATGCGTGATGTTTTCAGCTGAAAAACTCATTTAAAATGGGTTTATAAACCCGGCATGCCCTTTAGGAGGAGATGGCCCAGACTGATGTGTCATTGGCGATGGCCTCGGTGAGTGGGGAGGGAGGCCACGAGCAAACACTTCCTGGCTTAGCAGCCAGTGCTGTTTGCTTTAGGCTGGGGCACTGGTTGCCAGGGCCACACGAGCCCGCAGAGGGCCAGGAAAGCTGCCTGGTCCCTTCCGTCTGTGCAGGGCCCTGTGGGGACCCTAGGAACACCCTGACCTGGAACAGGTCAGCCCTGACCGGGAACACTGCGTGCCACTCAGTGCCACACGCTCCTGAGAAACAGCACACAGATTAAATTACGATTGTGTTCAAGGTTAACTTTTAAATGCACCTGATTAAAAATCAAACAGTATAAAATGGTATACATTGAAATACAAGTTTCTCACTTCACACCCCTAATCTCTCTTTCCAAAGGCCACCCTTTTTATTTTGGGCTGTGCTGGATGTTCGATGCTGCATGGGCTTTCTCTAGTTGTAGTAAGCAGGGGCTACTCTTCATTGTAGTGCATGGGCTTCTCATTGTGGTGACTTTCCTTGTTGCCGAGCGCGGGCTCCCGAGTGCTCTGGACTCAGTAGTTGCAGCACCTGGGCTCTGTGTGTGCGGATTCCGGGGCTCTCGTGGCACAGGCTCAGTAGCTGTGGCACGTGGGCTTAGTTGGTCCTTGGCATGTGGAATCTTCCCAGACCGGGAATCACACCCGTATCTCCTACACTGGCAGGTGGATTCTTTACCACTGAGCCACCAGCGAAGTCCAGGCTACCTTTATTATACCAGTTTCTTTTAGTTTATCCTTCTGGAAATATTCTGTGCAGACACAAGAAAAAACATCACCTTTCATTCACAGAAATGGTAGTTGCTATACACACCATCCAGCATGTTGCTAATACCTGCCTAGTCTCCACTGACTGAATGCACATAGAAGACTTTATTTAACCCAGTGGTTCTCCAGTCTGGCTGGACATTACAGGGCCCCAGAAAGATTTAAATGCCCAGACCATTCCCCGAGATTCCAGTTTCGTTAACCCTGGTTGTCTATGGTCTGTCTTTATGAACACCCTACTCGGGTACTTTTAGTGTGCAGTCAAGTACACAGCCCTCTGTTGATGAACGTTTAGATTGTTTTCAGTCTTTTTTTTTTTTATCAGAGATGGTGAACGTCCTGGTCAGAAGATGTTTCTGCAGAAGCTCAAGTATCTTTCTAGGGTTAGGATCCAGGGTGGAATTTCTGCCAAATCACTCTCTGGAGATGCTGCACCTGCCTACGCTCCTAGCCGTGTGACTGTGTTAACACTCGAGTGGCTGTCTAGTGGAGGTGATTGAAAGTGCCCTGAAGAACCCGTGCCTGTAGGTGGACTGTACCTTCTACCTGGGAGTTATTGACCCCCTGTCTAGCTTGTACTCTGGGGCCCGAATGATTTAAAAGAAAAATGTTCTGTGCGTGAAGGTGTTAAAAAGAAAAACCAAAAAAAAACTTTTGTACCTGGAGATGTTCTTTAAGCATGATTCTTATAATGATAAAAATCTAAAAGAATTATGATAGTTGTCTAACAGCTGGAAAGTAGCTAAATTGTGATGTTAGCTTCATAGGATATTATATGATGATTAAATGATTATGGGGACTTTATTAATATAATTAAATTAAGTATTTTAATACAATATATAAAATATATTAATGCATATTTAATATATCAACAAATACATAAAATACTAAATATATATCATGTTGATTATAACACATGCTACAAAACATATATAAATACTAATATATAAATATACATATAAAATGTTACAATTAATAACATAATATTATTATAAAATATTAGATATGGTAAATAAAAATCTTAAAATCAATTGGTTCCTACAATATGAATATATTAGTAAAATATGTAAATGTATGACCAAGGACTAGAAGAAAAACAGAAAAATGCAAGAGTTGATGTGATGGGGTAATGACCTTGTAGGTAAATATTCTTTTTATTTTTTTTTTCCTCTGTGATTTTTATTTTTTTAAAAAATGTACAAAAGAGAACAACTTAAGGCTTATCAGAAAGGTGGAGTCCCAGGCGGGGGCCCTGTCTCAGCCGGGTCTCTGCACTTGGAGGCTTGTCCAGCTGCCCCATCATATTTTGTCCCTCTGGGACACAGGGGGTGTTCAGAAGCATACTGTGGCCCTTCTCTGCCCCCCAGGCTGACCTCTGTCCCCATAGCCTGGTTTAATGCTCTGCTGTCCCTGTCCTGAAATTCTCAATTCTTGAACAAGTGGCCCCACGTCTTCATTCTGCAAGTTATGTAGCCGGTCTTGTCTGTCCTCCTTTGAACCTATCTTTTTCAGGCCATGCAGTACCCAGGCAGTGCTCATGTCCTGGAGCATGTGGAGGGGCCCAGGCACTCCAGCCTGGGGCAGGAGTCTCTGGTTTTCAAAGGTTTTAAGGCTGGAGTCGCTGCACCTACCACCCTTCAGCCCCACACAGCCCTGATGACCTGCTTTCCTGAATGCCTCATTCCTGGGCCCTCGTGCCTCCCGGACCTTGCAGCATGGCCTCGACTGAGGCATTTGCTCTCTGAGCCCCACTCCAAAGATGAAGGGGACGGTCTCTAAACATCAGTCAGCTCGGACCTTCTTCAACTTTTCCTCTCGCTTACCTGCCTACCAAGCTTTTATTCACACATCAAAGCCTTAGCTAAAATGCCCTTTCCCCAGGAGGCCTTCTCCACTCCCTCTCTGGACTCTCCCAGCTCTGGGTCCTTTCCTTTGGTCCTGTGGGTCTGGAAGTATTTATGTTTGGTTCTGTCGCTCCCAAACTGGAGGCTTCTGAGGGAACACAAGCCGACATAGACAGGTTGAATGGTTTCTCAGATCCTACTGTGGGTATCTGGTACCTTATGAGGACCAGTCCAGATATGTCAAGACTCCAGACTGGCTCTTCCTCTGTGTGATGTTGGAATGGCCCTGTTTTGTTCTGAGACAAATTTAAAAAATTAAAAAAATTCCTTTAGTATGGGCAATAAATAAAAATTAAGAAAAATTCTTTTATAATGCAAATAGCCATTTCTGGTTTTAAAAATACATTTTCGTATTCTAAGCCTCGTTAACTATGGCCTCTCTGTGTAAGTGGTGTGTCTGCAGTCTTTTAAGATGCCTGTAAGTAGCTGCATCTCCGGAGTGTTGGAGGAGCCCCCCGTGTCTGTGGAGGAGGGACCATTTCCTGTGCTCTAGGCACCGTGCTTCCTGGCCTTTGCTTACATCCTCTTGCAGTTACCCTTTGACGGTGGGTGTTTTATTAGCTAATTTGTAGATATAAAGTTGTAATAATTTACAGATAAAAACCTAGGCTTGCTGGAGATCAATGTCTGGTTAACCAGTGGCCCTGGGAATTTAAAACCCAATTCAGTACATGGTCTGTATTCCTTCTCTACAGGTTAACATTTGAAGTTCCTAAGAGGTTTATAAGGAAGTGTGAGGTCTGATGTTTCTAGGGAGCTTCCCATTTAACTGTGCAATTGTAGATTCCAAGTTTAAAAGCTAACCGGTGGTGCAAAGCAGTTAGTAGATCAGGACCGAGTGTACTGTCCTCTTCAGATGGCAGGAAGGACTGAGGGCTCTGTAGTCTGGCTGCTTAAAGGCGGCTTCACCCAGGAGTTACGACCTGAGGGGTAGGACTCAGGGCTGGAGAGGCTGAAGGTGTGTTCCTGGGTTCGTGAATGGACCAGATTCTTTGATGTTAGAGTTCTTCCGGGAGGCAGGATCCCCTGGCCAGAACGTGCAAGGCCTTGCAAGCATTATACACATGTTCAGCTTTAAATTTCAGTGGCCCCAAAGAATAAGTGGAGGTCCTCAATCTGTACTTGGAGGGTTAATAGAGTAGGGAATCCGTTGTGGATTTGTATTCTTGAGTTCAAAGCCAGCTCCCCCCACTTATATCATAGGGCACACCTGTCTTGGTTTTTTCTTCAGTAAAGTGAATGTAAAATGGCTTTTCTTGCAAGGTCCCGAGGACTCGAGTGCACATCGGTTACACCCGCTGCACAGCACTTAGCACCTGTCAGGCCTTCCGTTGACAGCAGGTCTTGTCACTCTCAGAGTCCAGTGTTTTTGTCTGCTTCTGCTTCCAGCTCCTCCAGCTTCTTCCCTGTGTTAATCCCGACTCTGGGCGATGTCCAGACTGTGGAGAAGTGGCAGGTGGCTTGTCTTCATCAGGAGGTGGTGTTCCTTCCCCCAAAGCACTGGGGAGCCACTGCAGGTGTGAGCACGGGTGGGCGAAGCAGTGTAGCACAAATACTTTCGCTTAAATTTTGGTGCCGGATCCAGATCAGTGCAGTTTTACTGTGTGTGATATTCCTTAGTCTCCCCCGCATCCCCCACCCCAGGCTTCTCATCTCTGAAGGGAAGAACAAAATGGATACAAGCCGGTAATGTCACGGTTCCCCTTTATGGTTCCCCTCCTAGCTCGTGGCAGAATCCATACGTGTAGAGAGCTCACTGGTCTCTTTTTTTAAACTGTTAAGAATCTGTTACTCGCATTTTTTTTTTTCAAGATTTGTTTGTGTATTTATGGCTGCACTTGTGTCTTCATTGCTTCCCCTGGGCTTTCTGTAGTTGCAGTGACCAGGGACCGAGGACTGCTCTGTTTGGTGTGTGGGCTTCTCACTGGTGGCTCCTTTGTTGAAGAGGAGCATGGGCTTCGGGGTGCGTGGGCTTCGTTGCCCCACCTTATGTGGGATCTTTGTGGACCAAGGATCACACCCATGTCCTCTATACTGGCAGGCGGATTCTTATCACAAGACAATCAGGGAGCCACACTGTCCCCCACTTAAAGTAAAGACTTTTTAAAGATCAGTTTTAGGTTTACAGTAAAACTGAGAGGAAGGTCCAGAGGTTTCCCCTTTACCCGAGTGGTACTTTTTTTTCTCCCAATGGCCAATCTACCTTCACACACCGTCATCACAAAGCCCTTAGTTAACTTTCAGGTTCATTCTTGGTGTCGTATGCTCTGTGAGTTTGGACAAATGTGTAATGACACGTTTCCATCGTTGTAACATCATACAGGGTATTTTCATGGTCTTAAAATCCGCTGTGCTCTGCCTGCTCCTCTCCTCTCCCACTCCCAGGTATCTCTTTTCATAGCCCAGGAGTTCCTTTTTTTCCCTAAGTGGTTTTCCAAGTTTTGTGAAGAGCTGAACAGTTTCCTGAAATTGCAGACCTGTACCAAGGAGAGGAGATTGCATTTGAACACGAGTTAGATTTTTACAAATAGAAAAGGGGGTGGACAAGGGGGCAGAGAGGAATTTGTCTCAGAAACTAGATGAAGGGAAAGCTTCCAGCTGTCTATAATCTCACCTAACGGAAGTGCTAAGTACTGACCCTAATTGCAGTGGAGGTGGTGGGGATCTTAGTTTCAAAAACCCGCGCCCTCTGCCTCCTCCAGCTGACACTGTGTCAGGCTACTGGTGCCTGGAGATGCGGCCCACCCACAGCACACAGCCTGCTCAGCATCCTTTCTTCCTTCGTCCAAGCCGCCTCCTTCTCACCCAGGTGGTGCTGGACTTTGGTCTCACAGCTGATGACCGCCCGCCGCTCTGGTTGCTGCAGCGAGGATGGAGTTTACAGCCTGGACCATAAAAGTCAATATTATGTTTAACACAGCGGTAGCCACGTAAGTTGTCCGAAGCTTGCCTTGACTGCTAGCATGTTTGGTAGCTGTTTTAACAGCAAGGTTCTTACATTGAAATGAGCACTGGATTGTCAGGATTGTCATGGCCCAATCAGCAGACTGTGGTAGTAGCATCCTGGAGGGAAGTCTTGCCGTCAGTCCTGTGTTAGACCCCCGTCTCTCCCCGTGTTTTAGAAACCTTTGTGTGCAGAGCCCTTGGGCTCCAGGAACTAGAGGATACTTTTGGGGGCGGGGTGGTGGTGCACAGTTACCCTTGAGGATAAAATAATAGGACTGCTCCTCCCCATCTGAATGAATCCAAAATATTGTTAAACTGTCAGTTATCACCCCTCTGCTCAGAAGACTCACCTTTTCTTCTCATCCTAGAAATATCTGAGCTGTGGGACCTTGACCACCTCTGCCTTGAGCACTGGGACAAGCAGGCTTTGTAGTTTTTTTTGTTTTTTTTTTGGCTGGCTGACATTCTCAGTGAGGGTCTTTCCTCACCATCAGATTAATTCCCACGTGGCCTTTTGGGGTCAGAGGAAGAGGTCGCTGACCTACATTGGTTTAGGCTCTGAGATCCGCACAGCTGAGTTTCTCCATCAGCTCCTGTGTGGTTCCAAGCCCGGCCCAGTCCAGCTTCCCAGGATTTAAGGCTGAGATCAGGCATCAAAGTTTGCAAGTAATTATGGGCTTATCTGTCTTGCACTGCGTTCTCTGCACGTAGTTTCCAGGGGGACCTGACTGGTATGCATGGAGGAATGTGCTTGAGGCATGTTTCAGAGGAAAAGGGAGACGATGTGAAAGGGACAGGGAATTGTCAACTAAGAGTAAGTAATTCTTAAAAAGGAGTAATATATTACATTATGTGTAGGGCTTGAACTTAAGTAACTCAAGCGAAAGGTAGCATAATTAATGCAAGCGAAGAAATGACTTGAAAAAAGGAATATGTATGTTTGTTTTTGCACATGAACTTGAGGTGCAGCTGAATACCCCAGTCACAGCACTCAGGAGACAGTGATTGTCAGGGGATATTTTAGGCCAGTATTTGCCAAAGGGGCGTAGGAAATCTACATTTCTCTCAAGACTTTTCTTCTTTTTTTTGTAATTAAAAACATTGAGGAACTTCCCTCGTAATCCTGTAGTTAAGGCTCCATGCTTCCATTGCAAGAGGTGTGGGTTCGATCCCTGATCCAGGAACTAGGATCCCACATGCCTCATGACCAAAAAATTAAAAAGCTGTGAAAAAAATTAAGGCATAATTGATATATAACATTTTATTAGTTTCAGGTGTATATCATGATTTGATATCTATGAATATTGTGAGGCAATTGCTGTAAGTGTAGTTAACGTCTGTCAGCTCATGTAGTCACAAAAATGTTTTTTTTTAATCAGGAGAACTTATAAGACCTATTTTCTTAGCAATGTTCAAATATGCGATACAGCATGAACTGTAGTCACCATGCTACGTCATAAGACTTTTCTCTTTCTAGTCCCTCCCTGAAAATGACTTTTGTCCAAATTCTGTGTGCTCTTCCCGACCCAGTTCAAATGCTTCCTTGACAGTTTTGTTGAGCCCCAAGTGGGCACACCCCTCCCGCTAGCCCCTGCACTTACTGTTTCTTTGTTTGGTCTTTATGCTACTGACAACATTCTACCAGCTGGTTTTCTAGTTAACCAGACATGACCAGATTATACCTTGCGTGCAGGGAACATCATATGTCCCTGTAGCGCACAGCACAGAACTGAGGACTCTGATTGGAACTCAGTCAATGTTTAAATATACTTAGTCAAGCCTGGCTTTTTTTAGCTAGTATTACTACTTAGAGGAATATAAATTTATGAGCCATTCTATGGAAGTTCCTTTCTGTGCATAAACTTGCCTCTTTAAAGCTTTTAAGGACATCTCCCCGTGCTTCCCCTGCAGAATTTAACCAGTAAGCGCGTTTATCCTGTCTGTGTCTGTGTTTACCCCCTTCTCTTCTTTCTTTCCAGTTATAGGGTTATTTAATTTTTCTTCAACCTTAGAGACTCTTTTCTATAGATCATTTTTTCTTTTTCTATACTAGTTCCAGCTTAGATTTCTGAGGTTCATTGCCAAGAAATGTATGATGTATTCTCTTAAGAAGATACTTTTTTTTGAGAGCTTGGGTTTGTCATCAGAATAGCTTGAACGCCATCATTCCCTAAACTGACCAGACCTTTGCTCAAACTGAAACTCATGTACTTACCTGATGTTCAGAGAACCTGAAAGAGCTTAGTGTGTGTTCCCTTTAGTTGGACATTTTCAGCAGGAAAATGTCTAGTGTTGTCGACACTTGGCCCTGTCCCTGGCTTGCACTGTGTCCCTGTCCCTGGCTGTCCCTGGCTGTCTCTCTGTAGATCAGCCATGAAGAGGTTGAGTTCACTCTCCACCCATCACTGAAAAGGCCACACTGTTTACACTTCTCCTTCCAGAGAAATGTTTGCTTATCCCTACTTCTGTTTTCTGGTCCTAATCCAGATCTCTGTTCAAGATAAATATTCTACTGGCTTCATGCTGTTTTATCCTTGTTAAAAATGAGTGACCAGATATCTGCAGTTCTTGGGGTGAAAATGTTAATGGTGATTCAGACTCGGATGAATAAATGAATGCTTGTTTTGGTTTCTCATGTCATAGTTTAAAAAAAGAAGCCACCTAAGTTTACTTGTGCGTGAATGACGTACACTTAACAACTTCAGGGGGCTCTCAGATGTCCGTTCCTCCCATTTGAATTTTGTGGATGTCAGTTTTGAGATAAGTGGGCTGACTAGGATTTGAGAGTTATGTATTTCATCCATAAATTGTGGCTGCTTTCATATGGTGTTGAGAGTTGACAGTGGTTTTTAAGTTTTTTAATAATTTTAAATTTATAATTGAAGGATAATTGCTTTATAATATTGTGTTGGTTTCTGCCATCCATTAACATGAGTCAGTCACAGGTATACATATGTCCCCTCCCTCTTGAAGCTTGCTCCCACCTCCCACCCCATCCCACCTCTCCTGGTTGTCACAGAGCACCGGATTTCAGCTGAGTCCTACAGCAAATTCCCTCTGGTTATTTCTTTAAAATATGGTAATGTCGTTTTAATTTCCCAAAGAACATAGCTTAGTTTGGGAGGAAGCTCCAATAGTCACCCTTGGCAGCCTTTATTCCATGAGAGTACTGCCCCCTGTCTCCTAATGACAGGTTACCCAGCATCAGAGGAGTTGCAGTTTTGATCTTCAGGGCTTCACTTCTCCTTTTGACTTTTTGTGGTTTCCTCCTCCTAATGCTATATCCTTAATTTGCCACATTCATTAACTCAGATGAGGTGATTTCTTAGTGGGGAATGGGGGCAGGAGGCCTGAGGGGGAAAGATTATTTTCTGAGTACTGCTTCTCAAGGCCCTAAGGTCGCTTTTATCCCCATCTGTGATTTGATCTATGCACCTGAGGCAGAGGCACCTGTGGGTCCAGATGCCTAGGGGCGGGAGTCTGTTGGGAATTGGAGCAGTTTTTGCTTCGATATCGAGATAATGTTGAGAAAGTCCCGCCATGAGGTCCTGTTAATGGAATCATCTCTCCTCCTTGGCAAAGACTAAGAAAGACATGTTTAGCCCAGGAAATGTAGTGGCGATGGTTTCAGAATAGTAACAGGCCACGCTGGAGGGTTAGGATACTGCAGTTAGGAATCACATCGAGACATAAACTGGTTTCCCTCATGAATTTCTTTTCTAAAAATCATGCTGAGAGAAAGGCGAGTATTGGTTAAATGTGCAGTTGACTGTTGAAGATCAGTGTTTCAGAGAAAGTATCATTGATGGTGGACTTAATTGTAATAGTTCACATTTACATGGATTTTATTTTCCAAAGTGGTCACATGAATTTCACAGAACAGGACATGGGTCCCCTGGACTAGGAGGTAGGTGCCTGTGCAGGGTGAGCCTGGTTGGGGACACTGATCTCCAGGCTCCTGCATCGTGCCACGGCCAGTTTTTATCCCAAGTTTGGCCAGGTCCCTTGTTTTTTTTAATTTTTATTTTATAGTGGAGTGTAGTTAATGTACAATACTGTGTTAGTTTCAGGCGTACAGCAAAGTGATTCAGTTTCATATATATGCGTGTCTATTCCTTCCCAGATTGTTTTCCATTACAGGTTTTTATATAGTATTGAGTGGAGTTCTTTGTGTTATATAGTAGGTCCTTGTTGATTAACTATTTTAGGTATAGTAGTGTGTATATATTCATTCCAGACTCCTAATTTGTCCCTCCCCCACTTCCCCTCTGGTAACATAAGATTGTTTCCTATGTCTGTGAGTCTGTTTCTGTTCTGTAAATCAGTTCACTTGTATCATTTCTTTAAAAGTAAGTGGTATCACATGATGTTTGTCTTTCTCTCACTTTGTATGATCATCTGTAGGTCCACCTGTGTCACAAATGGCATTATTTCATCCTTCTTATGGCTGAGCAATATTCCATTTTGTATATGTACCATATCTTCTTTATCCAGTCTTCTGTTGATAAACATTTAGGTTATTTCCATGTCTTGGCTATTGTGGTGCATGTATCTTTTTGAATTTTGATTTTCTCTGGGTATACGCCCAGGAGTAGGATTAGAGGTGGGAATAGATGGTAGATCTGTTTTTAATTTTTTAAGGAACCTACATACTGTCCTCCACAGTGGCTGCACCAGTTTACATTCCCACCAGCAGTGTAGGAGGGTTCCCTCTTCTCCATGCCCTCTCCAGCATTTGTTTGTGGCAGTTGCCTTGCTTTGCACTTGTTAAAAATTGTTTTGAGTTTGTAACTAAAATGGGTCTTCTGTTTTTTAATTATCTTGAATCGGTATTCTTTTGTGTATCCTTGAACAGGAGACTTGGGCTCTTTTTCTGGTACTGAGGTGCTCCAAGCTGTTAGCTGCGGCTCTTCAGATTCAGGCCTAGACTTCTGGGTGTGGCTGGGCTGGTCCCGCTTCTCCTCGCTGTCCCCCTGCCCCCACCCTTCCTACCCCAGTCAGAGTGAACCTGTCTCGGTTCCTCCAGCACTTTCGAGCGTTCTCTTAAGAAGCTCTCCTTGGGCGGACCTGGCCGCCTGCCTCCGCCTCTCAGCCGCGGGCTCCGGCGCAGCGCAGGGCAGGGGCGGCCGTGGGCTCGCAGCCCGACTTCGGCTCTGTGGCTCCGCCGCCGTGGCCTCCACACGGCTGCGTGGTCTTGGGCGCTGTCCTGAGCCTTGCTGGGCTGGGCTGCTGTCCCCTTGCTGGCCTGGTGGGACCAGCGCGACCGCTTCGTGGCGCGGCCATGAGGCTCCGATGGGGCTGCCCTTGCAGAGTGAGCGCCACGCCTGGTCCCTGGTAAGTGCTCTGACCCCCACCCGCCACGTGGTGCCCGTCACCGCGCTCAGCACCCCATCCCGCTGGGGTGTGGTTTCCTGTGCCAGATTCTGCCGCGACGGGTCGAGGGGAGATGCTGCGCCCGTGGGCGGTTCATGCCCTTTATGGGGCCGTGGGGGGCGGGTGTACATTCGTCGGCCCTCAGGAAATCAATAAATAAGCAACAGCCCTGTCTGTTTAATGCCTTTGACCTCAGCTTTCCTTCCCTTTTGTGAAGATCGTCTTAGCATTTATTGGTAGCTTTGGATGAGGAGAGAAATGATAGAAAAGACCAGCTTCTGGTTGGGCCTGGGATTCTTTGGGAGCTTCTGGGGTTGGGGCTTTGCTCTTTTGGGCCCCTGCTCCCTGAGGAAGAGGCGGTGCACAAGGACAGGCCTCCGGGAGAGGGGCTGTGTCCTTGAAGCTAAGGCTACAGTGGGGTCTGAGAGAAGCCCCAGGGCTGGGTGTCCCCTCATGGGGTTGGACGGCCGCCCCGTCCAACTTGCAGGGTTTCCCACTTTCAGCTTCGTCGACTTTCGGGTGCTTGTTTAGCCTGGAAGCCACTTGACTTTAGTCAGCAGTGAAAGCAACGCAGAGGGAAAGCTCGTGCAAGAAGGAGAAGAGTTTCTGGATGGAAGTAACGGGAGAGAAGCGTTTTCAGCTCCAGGGGTGGTGATGGTTCACCCTGGCAGCCCCACTGGTGCTCTCGGTGCGCAGAGAACCTCTCTTGGGGGGAGGCGGGGGCTCGCTGGGCTGCCGTGATTCCTTTGTTCAAGGCCGTTGGAGGTCTGGCCCATGATTAATTGCTGTAAAGTATGTTGGATCTTCAAGGCTCAGTGGTGAACAGCAAAGACTGACTCCAGACAGGGCTTCCAGGGCAGTCACGTGGAGGACAGGTTCCACCTCTGAGCTCGCTCCAGCCTTCCTCTACCTGCTCTGCCCTGGTGGAGCGGCGGTAATAATCAGCTTTAGCGGTGGGCCATGCCTTCCACTCTCCTGTGGAGGCATCCGGTGCGTGTGCACTGCTTACAGTTTGTTCATACAGGGGCCTGGTTCTTTCCAAAGAAAACAAGGTGGGATGTGTAGCAATCATGGGAGCTTCTGTGTGTGTGTGTGTGTGTGTGTGTGTGTGTGTGTGTGTGTGTGTGCGTGAGAGAGAGAGAGAGAGCAGGCTCTTACCACTCGGAAGTCATTTTCACATAGTTAACATGTTAAAGATGCTATTCTGTTATGAAAAACAGCTAGTTCATGTGTTTATCAGAATAATGGGTATATCCTAGGGTGACCTGGGTTTTGTAGGATGGCCAGGTGCCCTGACTACCCTGTATGATGATGATGCCTCTGCGTGTGTTCCGAACTCTAAAAGTTAACTCAGGAGCAAGCTTCACATCTGCTCCTTGCCTTCCATATTTCAGGTACGGTGAACGGTTAGAGCACCGGCGTGAATGAGGTACATCCTGCTCTCAAGCTCTTCAGTCCATGGAGTTTATTCCGCAGGTTCTGTTGTAACAGGTGTAACAGGAATTCACATTGTGCCAGAGAGCAGAGGCTGGGGCCTCACAGAAGCACCCAATAAACAACCCTTACATGACCCAAGGTCTCTAAGCTTAGTAGGTTCCTTCATTTTTCAAGTGGTTTTTTCTTTTTAGCACTTTTTTAGGTTTTCTATATTTCCATTTGGAGAGTTAGATACTGAGTATATATAAGTCATTTTGATGCTTGAGCTCATAATTTTAAAATTTTTGTTGTCCTTCCATCTTATCTGCGAATGATTGTCTAAAAGTAAAAGCTGAGTTCTCATGATCTGAATGCATTCACTATGGAGACCTGACTTGGGGTTGGACGGGGTGGGGATGAGCATTAGGTGGGCCAAGGCAGTGGACTGGGACGTAGCCTTTTCTGCAGGACTTCGCGGTTTCTTCCCAGCCCCTCAGACTGCATTGCTTCCAGTCCTCTTGCTAACCTCGTTTTACTTTTTAGGACTCCCAGATACCCCAGGCTTCAGATGTTTCTTTTGCATTGAGAGCCTGTAAGGAGCTCTTGCGTTGGTGTGTTTGCGATGTGAGGAATTTTGCTAGTTGTAGCCCGTGACGATTCAGATGCAGGAAATGCTTTTGGAAGGTCACTGCCTCCCGTGGGTTCATGGGGCACCAGGCCTCCCAGCCCCACCTGGCACATGACCTCGGTAGTGACTGTCACACTCTCTGTGCCACATGCCCCCACCCCACGCTGTGTGGAGTGCGGGCTGCCAATGTCTGTCACCTCCCTTCTCTCTGGGTGCCTTCCGCAGAAACGCTGCCC
The DNA here is from genome assembly GCF_910594005.1 of Cervus elaphus. NCBI lineage: Eukaryota > Metazoa > Chordata > Mammalia > Artiodactyla > Cervidae > Cervus > Cervus elaphus. The sequence continues at coordinate 31,707,960 of NC_057819.1, forward strand.
GCGATGAAAGCTGTGTGTGGGTGGGTGGGGGGCTTTGATGGGGCCTGAACTGGTGACAGCAGACACCGAGACCCAGACAGCAGGGCCTTCCAGTCTTTTCCTTCCAGTAGAGGAGGCACAGGTGAGTGTGGGCTGGGCTCTGGTTAACAAGCATTCACCCCGCACCCGGCTATTCTCGGGGACACATGGAGGACTGAGACATGAGCTGCCCCTGGAGCTTGTGGGGAGCAGAGGGGGTGGCCATGGAGACCACAGCGGGTACCTGGACAGTCGCTCCTCGTCGCCCTAGGATTCCATGTGAGCAGGTACGCCTGCTCACCAGAACTCGTTTATGGCCTTCAGGTCAGGGCTCGGGATGTGTTTCTGGTCGTCTGGGGACACAGGCAGGATGGCAGAGCCCTGCAGCCGCCCGTGTGCACGTGCCCTGCTGAGGGCAGATGAAGCAGTGCTTGCCTTCCCGCCTGCTCTCCTACTGCGGACACATGGAGTGTGCAGTCAGGAGAGTTCAGGTGGGGTTTTCCTTCGCAGTTTTGTGCTTTTCATTGGTGATGTTGCTGTTCCTGATGGCCCACGTGCATTGTTCCCGGGCGCTGTCTCAAGTCCTCAGGCAGGACGGCCGTGATGTGCCTGACGGAGAGACTGTGTGTTAGGTGAGCTGCGCGCAGGCGCGAGCTCTGGTGCTGTAGGCTGTGGGTTCAGTGTTAACGAAGCAGCTGTATATATTAAATAGCAGAAACACACTTAAAATAAGGTTCGGTACTAATCAGTTGATGAAATGTGGCCAGAGGCATGCAGGCACCTAACCCTGTATTTCTCCTAAAAGCAACCGTTCATTATTAACTGATTGCGTCTTCGTGGAGCCTGTATAGAGCTCAGGCACCGTGAATGACCGATCTCCCACACCAAGAGATGGAAAATGGGCCCCGGATTCTAGAATGAGTTGAGCTGATGAGGTGGGGTCAGAGCCATGGTTTTGCAGGGGTTGAAGGATAAAATGGTAAAGCCCAGATAGGGCTTGTACAGGGGGACCCTGGAAGATGCCATCGTCCAAGGGCAGGCCTGGGGGACGGGGTGGCTATAAGGACAGGGCTACAGGCACAGGCTCCTAGGAAACTGCAGGGCAGATGCAAGGCTACCAGAGAAGGCAGAGTCCCAGCTGGGCAGCGGTGGCGAGACCAGTGCCCAGGCATGTGGCTGTGTGCGTGTTCCCCGAGATTCCACGTGCTCTGAGACTCGATGGGGAAACTGGAAAGTCTGGGTGTAGACGCGGGTGTGTAGAGACTGCTGCAAGTGTCTGATGAGTGACCGGTTCTCCCCAAATAGACAGGTGTGCTGTTCTGGTTTACAAGCCCCACCCCCTTTGCACCTGGGGAGGCAAAATAAGCCAGGTTTATGGGTTAGATCAGGGAGGGGAGAGGAGGAGGGTGGTGAGCGAGTGTGGACTGGGTCGCAAGGTGCCCCATCTTCTGCAGAGCAGGCTGAGCTCACACTACCAGTTTCCTTCACGCTCGCCCAGCACCCACGGTCCTGCAGTTCCCAGTTCCCTCGTCCTGTGACCGTCTGGGTGGAGGCTGGGGGCGGGCACAGTGTGGTTCGTACAGAGGTACCAGCTGCTCTCAGTTCTCTTGCGAGGGGTGGGGATGAGTGGCTTCCTCTGATGGTCTGAGAGGTTCCCACACCAGCCTGGCCTTCGAAATGCCCCATGTCTCAGACTGGGTTTCCTGCCTTTTCTCAGGGCTGGAGCTGGAGGAGTTGCTGGTCAGATGCTTGCACACCACCGGTCACAGGGCCAGCCTGAATGGAGACGTGCTGAGTGTAAAATCCACCGTGGAGTCCAAAGACAGGGTGGATTATTAGGATTCAGTTCATCTGTTCCTTTTGTGCTTTTTTGAAACATGAGTCTTAGAAAATTTTAAATTACATACGTGGCTTCCCGTAAATTTCTACAGGACAGTGTTTCATTGCTCCCTTTGAATTTCTCGGACATCATTTGAAAGCACTGTTCAGTGGTACTACTTCTAAAGACCAGATTCTTGGGTCCACTTGTGTTTGTTAATTCCGTGGAAGTTGTACCTGAGTGTAGCTGTTGGAAACAAAAGGAGTACAGTCGTGAGTACAGAAAAATCTGCCTGGGAGGGAAAACTTCTCCCTAAGAAGTGTGTGCTTTCTCTGTGGAAATTCCTGAGTAATTCTTTGTTACAGTCAAGATTCACGACAGTTGTACTGGATGCACCGTAACTGACGATCTTTAAGAACGGATGTAAAGGTTAGTGTTGTCTCGTGCTTTGGATTACTTAAGTTTAGTCAGATTTTTAAATGTGTAATTATTCTTAAAAGGACTTATTTTTTATCTTTGAAAATTATTTACCCACTTATTTATTTATCATTTGTCTGCTTTGGGTTTCAGCTGTGGCCTGCAGAGTCCTTGTTGCAGCACGTGGGTGCCTCTGTTGTTGGGGCTCGCAGGCTTAGGTGCTCCTCAGCATGTGGGATCTTAGTTCCCCAACCAGGGATGCCACCCGTGTCCCCTGAACTGGAAGGCAGATTCTTAACCACCAGGGAAGTCCCATAAATGTGTGATTATTTTTCACAGGAACACCTGACCCTGTGCCACTTTGAGCCATAGTGAGGTTTTCTTGTCCCTGAGAAAGTGACTGTTTTCAGAACCTCTATGAACAGCAGTGTGTGAAGTAGCCTCGGTGAATACGACAGAAAAGAGGTTATTTCCGACTTCAGAACCATTTACCAGGTACCTTCTCTCTGCTGGGTGTGAGTGTAGCTCCACAAGTAAAACACAGAAGAAACGAAAGTGTTGCTGTTCACATTCTCGAGGAGTTCCTCCCCTGGTTTAGAAGTTCGTAGCCAATGTTGATGTCCAGATGCATGGGAGGAGGAGAGAGTGATACCTGACTCAACAGCTAAAGCATTACAACCTGAAGACTGTTCATCACAAAATGCAGACCCAGGGTTACTTGTGTCAGCACCACTTGCCTGTGTGTTCCTGATGGGGACTGTGCACTGCTGGAGGCCATTGTCCTGCCCCGTGACTGTTACCCATGTGAGATGCAGGGGCGTGGTTCACCGTGTAGCTGAGGGTTGGTCGCAGCAAGGTTGTGGGAGAAATTCTGAACTGCCGGAAAGAGACAGCCCCTTTCAGGGCATTGTCACTGAGTCCGTCCTGCCTTCCTGTGTGGTTGTTGAAGTATCCTTGGGAAAAGGGTCCTTATGGGGAGTGTTTACAGGATAGATGGTCCTTGGTTTGGGTCCTAAAAGCTCTTGCTGGATTTGACTCTGTCAGAAGGGGCGGTCAGTGTGGTTGGAGGGACCTAGGAGGTGGAAAAGGACTTGATCCATGGAAGAAAGAATGGCTTATGTTCCCTTGAAAGCTAATTAATCATAGATTTCATTTTCTAGCTGTTACACTAATTTGTTCTAGAGTTTATCGTTCCCAAGGGGTTCTGCAGTGAGTTGCTTTGGAAGGCTTAATCGCCTGCAGCTTCCAGAGAATTGGCCCCGTTTGGGAAGGCGACTGATTTTCTTGGATAAAACTGTGATTTACCAGATGTCATTGTGGCCACAGTTATTCATCTTTGCTTCATGTTGAATAATACAATGCAGTCATCCATGAGCTTAGCTGCCCAGACAGGACAGTGAGTGCTCTTGGGCAGGCATGTAGAAACTAGGACACCACACATCCATCTGAGTGGGATGCCTTTTCAGGCGGGCTTTTGCAGGACTTCCCTGCTGGCTCAGATGGTAAAGTGTCTGCCTACAATGCAGGAGACCAGGGTTCAATCCTTGGGTTTGGAAGATCTCCTGGAGAAGGAAATGGCAACCCACTCCAGTATTCTTGCCTGGATAATCCCATGGATGGAGAAGCCTGGCAGGCTACAGTCCATGGGGTCGCAAAGAGTCGGACACGACTGAGTGACTTCAGTTTCACTTTCGCAGGCTCACAGTGAGCATCCCTAGCCACCTTCCTAGGAGTAGAGTGAGTGTCAGCAATCACCATTATTTCCAGCTAAGGAGACAAGCTCGCAGAGTCATGCGGCCCAGAGTAATGAGGCTGTAGCTGAATCCAGCCCTCTGCCCTACAGACCTTACCTCGTGAGATCGTCCGGCTGCCATGCCTCCTGGATCCTGGTCCCCAGCTCGTCATGAGGAGCTGACTCAGAGGAATGAGAGGCTGCTGAGTCAGAGCTGACAGCCTTTCTCCAGCTCTCTCCTCATAATTGACTTCTGTCGACTGCCAAGCAGCCCTCTTGGTCGGCAGCTGGTAGAACTCTCAGAGCACTTGAGGAGGCTTGTGCCCGTAACTCGCCAGTGATCCAGTTAAGTGAGAAGTGTTCCGCTTTAGCTCTGTTACAGTATCGCTGTTTCACCTCCAGCCAGCCAAACCAGAGAATCGGCGGGAGTCACCTTCCGTCACTAAGTTAACTCTTTTTAAAAATATATTTCTTTATTTGACTGTGCTGGGTCTTAATGGCAGCCCCTGGGATCTTTAATCTTCCTGTGGCATGTGGGATTTTTGGTTGTGGCATGAGAACTCTTAGTTGTGGCATGTGAGATCTAGTTCCCTGACCAGGGATCAAATGCAAGTCCCCTGCATTGGGAGCCCATAGTCACTAAGGTAACTCTTAGCCTAACCTCTAGTAGGTTTCCTTGAATAACTCTCATGACCTTTATTTTGCACTGAATGGATATGTAACCGGCCAAGAATGAGAGGGATGCCGGTAAGAAAGCTGTTGCAATAGTCCTGGCAGACTCAGGGCTTGTACTCTGAGCAACCCAGCATCTGCTTCAAAGCGTCAACAGAAAAGTTCAGCATTATGTTCAGATGGAAGGGAGAGGAACATAGACGCAAGTCCTTTCTAGGTATTTTTTGAGACTCGTTTCTCATGAGTTACACAATTTGGGTAAGAATTGCACCAGTTTTGACAGGGAGATGGGAGGGAGCCCTGGAAACTTTGTCCCGCAGAGCTGGTTTCAGTCAGATAGGTGGACTGAGCCGCCGTGCTGGACAGGAATTCCTTGAGCTGCCCGTATGCCCTGGTCACATGCTTTGGGGGGAGCGATTCTGAGCCAGTGCCCCAAGCCCGGTGCTCAGGCCTTTACCTCTTTCCCGACCCTGGGCTGCCGGCACTTCGCTCAGGTCCACACGCCAGTGACAGCCTGGCCCGAAATCAGAGTTAAACTTTACAAGTTGTGTAATCTCGCTTCGCTAATATGTTTCCAACTTCTGGAAGTTTTCAAAGGAATAGCATGTGGTGGGTGTTAATTTCAGAGAAACTCCAGTGTGGGCTGTACAAGTCAGTAGGGGAAAAGGATTGTAGATTGAGGTCTGATATTGGATCTTAAAAAAAAAAACTGATGAAAGTTTTTATCTAAATTACTGGTCATCTAGCTGATTCCAGAAAGAAAGAAAGCATTTCTTAGGGATGAAAAGACAAGCAGTACTCCTCCTCATGGGTGGAGAGCTGTCCCAGAGGACTTTCGACCTGGCATTAGTGCGCGTGGCCTGGCCACCTCTTCTGGTGAAAGCTGAGCTATGAAGCAGTTAGAGCCCCAGCCTTGATATAACCCTCCTCCTCAGAGAAGACTTTTCACTTACTACCTTAGGGGTCTTCTGGGGTCTTGTCTCTCCTTTCCATATCTTTATGTTGTCAGCATCTTGTACTTGGTTAGGTACATGGCCTTTGAATAGCACCTTCTTTTTAAAAAAGTGTCATCCTCTTGGGGTGGTAGGGGGTGGGAGGGAGGGAAACTCAAGAGGGAGGGGATATATGTATACTTGTAGCTGATTCACCTTGTTGTACGGCAGAAACCACAACATTGTAAAGGAATTATCCTCCAATTAAAAATAAATAAAAAGAAATGAGGAGCAAGGAACATTGGAAACAAGGCAGGAAAAAGTTGAATCATTTGCAGGAGATATTCTATATAATATAATTATATTCCAGAAGATATATCCAATTGGAAATACCAATCCCAGTCTATTTATGAGAATGAACTGAAAGATTGTTAGGATTATTTAAGAACTTTCTTAAGAACAGGAGAGGACAATGAAATCTAACAGCACTTGGAACAGAAATAGAAGATGCTTTAGAATAATTCCAAAAAATGTTTAGCATTTTGAGAAGAAAGAAACCCAAGAATTACTGAATAATGTAGAGGAAAACTTAAGTGGAAAAATATATCTAGTTCCTCGGGGCATCTTAATATTGTGAAACAAGCTAAACTATCAGTATTGTGAAACAAGTTAAACTATCAATTTAAGACTAACTCAAATAAAATGTCAGTGATTTTGTTAAAAAAAATTCTCATTGTTACGCGTGTTGTATTGCTCCTAGGTACCAAGCTGAGTCTCCAAATAAAGGGAAGTTGGGGGGTTTTGTTTTTAGTTAGATGTTTTAACAGAGTCTGTAGCTGCAACTCTCTACTTTTGCTGGTTTATGTAGATATTAATGATAGCAGTCACTGAAGGAAAAACTGTGAGGAACATAGCAGTCTATGTTTAAAACACACAGGGTGCCTACTTTGCTTTTCCTTCCAGCTGTCTGAAATTGTTTGGACTCTGACAATTTCCTTACCATAAAGCCTGCAGAATTGTTATAGAACAAAGAAGTCAAGTGATCTTTACTGGTTTGGCAGCAAGAATTTAAAAACAAGTCTTTACCCATGGTTTGTAAATAGTGCATAGCTATTGTTGAAAAGTGGAAAATAGAGAATTTTAAAAGGAAAAGCATGCTAAGTCCTGCTCTGCAAAGACATTCTGATGTTTCTTTCTTGTTCTTTTTTCTACTTTTGGTTTTTGAAAAGCACAGTACTTAGCAAAGAGCATACACCATTTTGTATTGTATCCTATTATCTACCCACGAGAGGCCTGGCCACCGTGGTGCCCGGAACGAACCCCAGCCCCACTGAGGACAGAGTTAGTGAGAACCTGTACCTGTCGGTAGCCTCCGGTTGATCCTGGAGGAGAGACTTGGACTTGATGAGCCAGTGACACCTGGCTGCCGCACCTCCTGGTCATCCCCGGTCGGTCCTCAGGTGGGGTGAGTGGTGTGGCTCACCTGTCACTGGCGGGGATGCCTCAAGTCCCAACCCGGCCCGGACGCGCTCCCTGCGGCGAGCCTGGTCCCTCGGCCAGTCTGTACGCCGCTCTTCCTGTCTGCTGAGAGATCAGTGCTGCCCGCTCCATGACTGACGGGATGCTGCTGGAGCTGCTTGGCACGTGGCGTCGTGAGACTGATCAGCCAGCGAGTCACCCCGTCCCAGCGTCTGTCTGTGCCCTGCCGGCCTTCCCCAGCACAAGCTTGTCGGGGGTCTTCTGTGGTGTTAGGGTGGGGCTGCGGGCTGACCGCTGTCCTAAGGACGTGTGTAGGCTCAAACGGCTGAGTGCTGAGGGACATGGTCTCCATCCTGCATCTGTCTTCAGAGCCTGTTTCCCGAAAGCACAGTACCTCACTCCCTTACCTGAGTCCATGTCCTCTAGACCAGCAGGGGCCTTCTTTTTTTCAAATTTGATTCTTTAATTAATTTTTTTTTATTTCATGAAGTGTAGGTGATTTATTGTGTTGTGAAGGTTTCAGGGGTACAGCGAAGTGATTCAGTTATTCATTCATACACATGTATATATTCATCTTCGGATTCTTTTCCTTTATAGATTATTGCAAAATATTGACTATAGGTCTCTGTGCTATGTGAAAGGTTCTTGTTATTTATCTATTTTATATATCGTAGTGTGCTTCTATTAATCCCAGACTCTTAATCTATCCCTCCCCCATCCCTTTTCCCCTTTGGTAACCATAAGTGTATTTTCTGTATCTGTTAGTCCGTTTCTGTTTCACAGATGAGTTCATTTTTGTCATATTTTAGATTCTACACATACGTGATGTCATACAATATTTGTCATTCTCTGACTCACTTCATTTAGTATGATAATCTCTAGGTCCATCCATGTTGCTGCAGTTGACATTATTTCATTCTTTTTATGGTTGAGTAGTATTCCATTGTACATATGTACCGTATCTTCTTCATCCATTCATCTGTTGATGGACATTTAGGTTGCTTCCATATCTCAGCTGTTGTGAATAGTGCTGTTATATATATTGGGGGGCACGCATCTTTTCAAATTAGAGTTGTCTTTTAGATATATGCCCAGGAGTGGGATTGGTGGATCACATGGTGGTTCTATTTTTAGTTTTCTCAGGATCCTCCATACTCTTCTCCATAGTGGCTGTAGCAGTTTTTCATTCCCACTAACAGTGTAGGAGGTTTCCTTTTTCTCCACACCCTCTCCAGCATTTGTTATTTGTAGACTTTTTATGATGGTCATTCTGACCAATGTGAGGTGATACCTCATTATAATGTTTATTTCCATTTCTCAATAATTAGCAATATGGAGCATCTTTTCATGTACCTGTTGGAGGCCTTTTTAAACAACTCCATGTTGAATGAGAATGTACAGACAGAAAAGTGTACATGGTCTGCCATCTGCATGTTCACATTAGCAGTGCCTGGATCAGGAAACAGAGTTTACCAGCATCCTGTAACTTTTCTGGTGTCTCCTGCTTGGGCACCGCTCTTCGAGAAGCTCTGGTAGGAAGGCTTGCCCTCGGTCATTCCTAGGTGTGGAATCAGGGAGGGACATCAGGGAGGGAAGGAGTTACCCCACTGGGAGGAGGGGGGGCTCTGTGCTGTGGATCCGGAACCCAGCCTCCTCTTCTCCATTGATTCTTACTTTCTTTACATCAGGGTAGCATGAAGAGGCAGAGGGAGATCCACTAAATAAGAGTCATGAGACTGGGCTTCTGGGGGAGCTGCAGTAGACCTTCACTTTTTCTCTCTCCGAACCCATCTCTCAGCTGTGGTTTGAGTTGATTTTTTGTTACACACAGTGATCACTGTTTTTTGTTACCTGACGGGCATGCTGTTTAGGGATGCAGAAACGCACGAATACCCACCTGGAAACTTCCTGACCTTCATTCTCCCAACTCTGAGTCAGGGATGGGTGTGGATCTGTCCTTAGCCGCCACGTCCTGTGGGTCAGCGGTGGCCCTGGAGCATCGTGCTGGGAGGACAGGAGGTCCTGGCCCTGGGCAGAAGGGCTTCAGTAGGGGTCTGGAGTACCAGGTACCTGCCTCGCATGGTCCACATGGCTCTTCTGCTCTTCTCCTGGATGGCTCAGTCCTGGGCTGTGAGGGTGGAAGTGGGTACAGCTTACAGACTTGCACCAGGGGCCTCCCTTCTTCACACACATCGGTGAGTTCACGCCCGCACTCCACTCCCCACTTCTTTCTAGCAGGTGGAGCTTCAGGAGGGCCGCGGGAGCCAGCTGGTGACCTTGGATCCTTCTCCCAGCATGTGAGCACAGCTAGACCATGTGGGCAGATGGAGAGCTTGACTGCTAGAAGAGCCCATGATAAGTGGTCTCTTGTGTAGTACTTACAGCTGACGAGCAGGATGTCTTATCCAGTGTGTGCTGGTGTTCGGTCCCTGAGTTATTTCTGACTCTTTACGACCCCATGGACTGCCTCACACCAGGCTTCCCTGTCCTTCACCATCTCTCAGAGTTTGCTCACTCATGTCCATTGGTCAATGATACCATCCAGCCATCTCGTTCTCTGTCACCCCTTTTTCCTTCTGCCCTCAATCTTCCAGCATCAGGGTCTTTTCCAGTGAGTCAGCTCTTTGCATCGGGTGGCCAAAGTGTTAGAGCTTCAACTTCATCATCAGTCCTTCCAGTAAATGTTCAGAGTTGATTTCGTGTGGGATTGACTGGTTTGATATCCTTGCTGTCTAAGGGTCTCTCAAGAGTCTTCCCTAGCACCACAGGTCAAAAGCCTCAATTCTTTGGCACTCAGCCAGCATGTTGACAGATGGCCATGGGGGAGCCCATAGCAGAGGATGCTGCCATTTCAGGAAAGAGAAGACAGAGGTCAAGGGAGGTGGGGCTGAGGTGGCGAACAGGATGCTGCCTCTCTCACCCACTCCATCCATGGCTTGAAGAATGGATGTGACGATGTCATATTACTTGTTTTTCCATTTACTGAAAAAATGTTAAAGCTCCCGTGTAAATGTAAGGGACTTGAGAGCCATAGACAGGCATTCCTTTTAAGTACAGTGGTGGTGGTTCTGATGTATATTCCTGCTTTATTACATACGATATGGTTTTAAACTGTGGAATTAGGGGGGAACAGAGAGAAAACATAAAATGTTAAAATGCCATGAGTCATGTTGATTGGCATGAACACAAGATGTTAAAACTTCTAAGACCTGTGCTGTAGTAGATGAGAGAGGGAAAAAGAGGGTGTTTGGAGTTTGAGCAGAAGTACCCTCTGGTCATAATACCTGTACCACGCTGAAAGAGGCCAATGGCTTGTTGTAGCTGGATTCATGTCCTAGGTTTTTTTTGGGGGGGGGGTTGGGTAATATTTATTTACGTATTTATTTGGCTGTTCCAGGTCTTTGTTGTGGCACACGGGAATTTTTCTACCTTTGGTTGCAGCAAGTAAACTCTTAGTTGTAGCATGTGGGCACCCAGTTCCCTGACCAGGGATTGAACCTGGGCCCCCTGCACTGGAAGTGTGGAATCTTAGCCACTGAACCAGCAGGGGGAGTCCCTCATGTCCTAGTTTTAATGTAAGTGAAGTGAACAATCAATTGAGATAACTCAGTACTGGGAGCGTGGAGTCTTAGCCGCTGGACCAGCAGGGGGAGTCCCTCATGTCCTAGTTTTAATGTAAATATTCAGTGATATTAAGACAATGAAAAGGTCATATGTAAGATCTGCACAAAGTGAACGTCCAGACCCAGTTTTTTATCTTCAGAATTTCTGATTAGGATCGTGAGATGCGTACACTGCTCTATTAGAAAAAATTTGTGTGTTAGTGTTAAAAGGGTGTTTTTAGAAAATCATGCAGAATTCAGGCCCAGAACATCTTCATGGGGAGGCTGGGATTCTTGTTGGGGGAGTGGTCCTCCAGCAGGTGGTTCCCAGGCCAGGAGTGACTGTGTCCTGAGAACTTGTGAGAATCACATTCCCAGTTTTTAGCCCAGAACCGGAACCGCTGAATCAGAAATGGGGTGGGGGGTTATTTGGCCCAGCCCTGGGTGTTTGTGAGCCTGTGACGTGTGAGCACCACCCTGCCAGGGAAGTGGAGGCTAAAAGCTGTGCTGACCAAATTCAGGGAGATGCAGTGACTATTGAAGACACAGCTCAAGTCTTGATAGAAATACTACAAGGGCCCATCTTGGTCCCTCCTCACCCTCCCTCATCCTTACATGTTAGTTACAGGCTGAGTGAGAGGTTAGAGTTTCTGTTGGAGGGAATTCTTTCCTAATGCAGTTCCTCCTTGTTTCATCCTTCATAACCATGTTGTCATTTTCTTCTCTTATTATTCTTGTTGTTTAAAAATGTTCGCATCATCCTTTGGATTGGGGATACATACACATTGTTTTAACAGTGTTTGAAGCCTTGGGAAGATGTAAAATGCTGGAATGATTGAGCAGCTTTGCAGCTATCTGCTGCGAAGGTGTATATATAGAATACATAGTTACAAAGGGTTTGTGTCCTTTCCTCAGGGCCCAGATAAATATCTTTCAGAGACTGAAGTTTTAAAAGTGAAATGTGTTTTTTAATACATAAAAAGTGGGTTGTGTTCACTGCAGTGTTTGCTCTACAGATTTTATAAAATCTAGTTACTTGGGCATTTTCAAGGCTCCACCCCACCCACATAGGATGATGCTTTCGTATCCACTGTGATTCTAGACAAGGCGAGCCAAGCCCCAGGTGAGCTGAAGGCGTTGACCTAGTGCCTTGCCCACGTCTCAGATGGGCGTGGTGGTAAATGGGGCTTCCTTCTGCCTCTGCTCACTGGGACAGGTTGGTGCTACAAGGGTGCTCTCTGGTCCTCTTGTGAGGAAGTGAAAGCGATTTTCCAGACAGTTGAGAAGAAAGACAGAGAACCCCTGATCTCACTGAGGCCATGAACTTAAGCCTTGAGCTCAGAATGTGTTTGCCTTCCTGGAGAAGTGGGTTTACTTTCTCCTAACCTGGCCCTGTCTTGGCATTTGAGCCTGCGTCACAGAGGAGGTGGTTGCCATTGTAGATGCATTACAATCTCTCTCTCTCAGAGGAGGGCATGGTTAACATCTTCTGTGGGTTTGTCCCAAAGGAACTTTAAGGTCACATACACAGTGAAGTCTTTAGGTAACTGAGGCCTCTGCCATGCAGTGTTAGACCTTGTCACATCGCAGGGTGGAATACACGTGGCTGCCATGTGTGGAGACATTTAAAGCCCTCTGAAGCCTGTCGATGAAAAATTAATCAATAGTTGATCTAAGAAAGAAATGGAAAATTTTATTCGAGCCAACCTGAGGATTATAACCTGGGATATGGTCTTTCAGAAAGCTCTAGCATCATCATCCTGTCAGTGGTCAAGTCACAGTTAGATGGGTTTTTGAGACAAATGTTGAATGTCAGATGATGTGTTGCTAGTTTGCACAACCCAGATCCACACTTTCAGAGTTAGTTGAGGGTCCTCCAGACCCCTCCCGGGATTAGGAAGGAATGTCGTCTCCTGAGGAGGTCTGGTCGGTGCAGACTCACCAGGCACTGAAGGTGAGCGGGGAGGCCCACACAGGCAGAGGAGCATTTTTAAGTTTTTCTTGTCTCACCATGAAGTATGAATTTTATTTCATCAAACTAAAGACCCAGCCAAGGGTTCATCAGATTTTGGAACTTTTAGTATTTTCTTCACCCTGACTTCAGGAGGACAAGAGGAAAGTGAATTGGGACAGTCCAGTTTTAGCGACCGATGCTTTTTATTTCTTCTGAAAGAAAAATCTTACCCATAAATTCACAGTACTATGGAAAAATGCTGATATGTATGATATATCAATGTATATCATATAAAATATAAATGTGTATCACATAAAATAGCACATAATATCATAAGACATAAAAAATGTAAAATATGGAAATGTGTCATTTATCAATGCATTTTATGCATACTTATATAAGTATGTATCATAAAATATAACAAAAGTATAAAATGTTTCATAAAAATGATAGGAATAATGTACTATATCAATATATGTCATAAAATGCATAATATATAAGTAAAGTATATATCATGTAAGATATATCACATAAAATATAACCTGAAAATATAAAATATGTATCATGAAATGTTGAAGTAGGTGGTATATTAACATATATCATAGCTATATCATATTGATATATAATACCATAGTATTATTCTCATTTTACAAGTGAAGTACATTCATGTCATAAGTAGAAAGTGAACTGCCTTTGTTCTTGGATTCTGCTGGTTTAGGGCTGTCTCAGTTTGGATGTGCTTAGGAATTAAGAATCCAGTGCAAGAGCTTTGGGGGTTTATGGCTTCTCGGTTATTACTATTTTTCTTTCATAAATAAATTAAATTCGACATTGGTATTAAAGCCAGGATGTATCCCTTCCCTCACTCCACGTGTGCCCCTGTGCGTGAAGCCCTGCAGGGGGGTTGCTGAGGGCCGCCGTCTCTCGCTTGCTCTGGGCAGGATTTTCAAGGTTGCAGAGTAAGAGCTGTCAGCTGACACTTGCTCACGGGAGAGCCATTAAGAGGGTGGTGGCCAATGTCAGGACAACCTTGCAGCTGCAGGCGAGTCACCGGGTTTCACCCATAGCCATGTGAGTCGTGTGCGGAGATCTTGTGATCAATTAATTGGCTACTTCATAATCTCCGGCCGGGCCACTACGGCGTGAGTCAGTCCGAGCCACTCAGCCTGTTGAGAGTCTTGTCTTTTGTAACCAGAGCGCAAACCCAGGAACAAAAGTAGGAAGTGGGGCTTGGACTTGTTGGATTCTAATGGCTTTGCTGAGAGCCTGCTTTACAGAGTAAGGCATGTATCTGACTTCCTAAATCGAGGGGCTTCGTTTACATAACAAGTGAATGTTCCTTTTTAAAAAAAAAAAAAACTTCTGAAAGCGGAAATTAGAGGGGTTGCTGCCAAGAAGCTTGTGTAACCTACCTCCTCTGTACAAGGAGTGTGCGGGTATCATAGGGACAGCCGATCACTGCGGAAACCCCTCCAGCCATAGGACCTTCCAAGTCCATGAGGACAGTCAGAACCACCTGGAAGAGGGCTGACCCGCCGGGAGATGTGTGGCTGCTCGGCCAGGACCACAGCCCAGCCGGGGGGCTGGCGAGACGCAGCCCGGGGTGTAAGTGATGGGCGGCCGCACAGAACGCTTTTCTGCACGAGGACACAGAAGCATGCGAGAGTGGGCAGCAGCCCTGATGCCCCGGAACTCAGCAACAGGTTTGAAATTTCTGTTCTGTCTCAGAGTCTCAGAGAAATTCTCACTGGGCGCCGGGGAGGTAAATCATGGTGATCTGAAACTTGGGTTTGCAGACAGGCACAGGTGGTTGGTGGGTGTGCAGACAAGCCCTGTCCTTTACAGAAGAGGTGCAGGATGGGTGTCTTCTAGCAGCCGTTGGGTCCTGCTGCCCATGTGCTCCTGAGCCTCCCATTTCTCCTGGTGGAGGCACCAGGACGCAGTGGGCGCCGCCTGTCCCGGGGGAAGCCTGAACAGTGCAATCTCAGGGCTCACTGGGCAAAGGAGCCACAGCCCCAAAGGACCAGCACACGGACAAGACAGGGCCGGGATGCCCCACTTCTCAGTCTGGCTGGTGGGCAGAGGGCTGGGCGTTTCTGGCTGGAGGTGGGGTGGTGAGGGATAGTCCAGGCTTCCCCTTCTGGAAAATCCTTCCCATGGGAAGAAAGATGTTAGGATGAACCAGCGTTTGTAATGCAGCCCATCAAAGGAATATGTGTTATACTTGCTGTTTAATTGCTACTTATTGTTTCATTCATTTTGGAAGAATTCACTAATTTTGTTAGTGATAACTCTTAGTGGAAACATTAAGGAATTTTAGTGCATATCAGTGAAACAGAAAAATACTTTGGAAATTGCATTTCATTCCAAAATATTCAGCATGGCCAGAAAAAAGTAAGCTCCGATTCTCATGATTAGTATAAAAGTAAGTTTCTAAAAAAAAAAAAAAAAAGTAAGTTTCTAAATCCACTTGAGTGTTGTTACTTTTTTCCTTATAGAATTTTTCTCAGCATTAACATGGCTTATCAACTGTTTACCTCATAAATATAGTTCTTGGTTGTTGACTAATAATCAGGGTGTGATTTCTGTCATGTAGAAATCATGGTATTTCTTCAATGGAAACAATAAAACGGTACAGAGTTCACTGCAGGATAAGTGTCCATAGTTGGAAACCCCGTGCTGTCCACTCAGTATAGAGATGTGACTATTGCGATAAGAATCTCACTCTTACACCATCTGTGGTGTTTCCTGTGTGGAAAGGATGGCTGAGTGACAGCAGAGCCTGGTGGATCCGCACTTGGTCATCTTGGGTGTGGATCCAAATCCAATCCTGATCCCAGCTCTGCTGCCCCGAGGCTGTGTTAACCCTGGCTGGCCCCCTGCTTTTTCTGCATCTCATTCTCAACTGTTCAGATACATAGCTAGTTCGGATTGCTTTTGAAATTCTCTCCTCCTCCAAGATTCTACAGGGTCGCTTCGGGACATTCTGAATCCCTATTTTTGTTACTCAGACAATTCTCGATTGCCTGAGTAGGTAGGAGGAGCACCGGGGGTGGCGCCCACAGGAGAAGACCCTCAGGGCGTCACCAGTTCTTGCTAGACTTCCTCAGTTTTCCGTCTGAGCTTCTGCTTCTCCCTCGGTGAATTTGCAAATGACGCATTAAACTGAACGAAACCTTTTCACGTGCATTGTCTCCTTTCCTTATTTTAACTTCCTTTAGATTTGCTTCTTAGATGCCGAGATGGTTTTAGACCTCTGTACAGTGATGATGTGTGTCATTTAGTTGGAATTCATCTCTGGTCACACCAATTGTCTTGGTCCTATTTCCACTTTCTCTTCCCCTTTTACAGTCTTGAGAAGGTGGCCGTTGTTTGCAGGATGGTGCCTTTTTTCCTGAATTTCTCTAGGAGCGGGCTGGTCTCGGGTGGAGTGAATTATTGATAGGAGCTTGTGCCCCAAGGATCTGGCTCCAGCTGCTCACGAGGTACCTGTGTGGCCAGGTCAGGTGGCAGCCAGCCAGGTGTGACTCCCAGTGCCCGCTCTGCTCTTGGGTATCTTAGATCAACAGTTTCGAGTGGTTGTCCTGGCACACTGATAGGTAGCTTTCTTTCTTCCTTTTTCATTGCTCATGATTTTCCACGTAGTCAGAGGTGAAGAGATAGATTCCATAAGTGCAGTGGGAAGGCTCCAGGTACCCCACAGTGGCGCCGTGTGAACCTGGCACAGTGCAGGGCAGAAAGAAGCCCTGGATCTTCCCACTGTGGTTCCTGTGGAATGAGAGATTTCAGGATGGAAGTCGTCCCACCTCGACCTTCGCTTCTACTCTGTTTAACCTCTAGAATGTTTTCAATATATTGGGTTTTCAATATATTTCACAAAATTCCAGAGTCAGCAGAAACCTGTAGAGTTTGAGGAGGCATCTTAAGTGGTTTGCCAATAAAACATTCCTTGCTGAAACTTAGCTCAAATCTAGGAACTGTGAACTGCGATGTGGGGCTTCAACTGCAATTGCTTCCAATCTGCTCTCTCAAAGATGCTAATAACTTGACTTTTTAAACTTTCCCAGCAAATTAAATCCATCCATAGGGCTGTTTATATGCAGAATCTGGGAGGACGTGCCTAGCTTATCTTATAAATTGCCTAGCTTATCTTGTAAATCTTATAAATTGCTGTTTCTCTGATGGCACGAGAAAATTTGATACAGCCTTGCCTTAAAAAATGTGCCCCCGAATGGGTAACCAACAAGGACCTACCGTATAGCAGAGGGAACTCTCCTCAATGTTATGTGGCAGCCTGGATGGAAGGGGACTTCCGGGGAGAATGGATACGTGTTTATATATGGCTGAGTCCCTTGCTGGTCCACCTGAAGCTATCACAAAATTGTTAGTCGACTGTACACTTCAAAATTAAAAGTTAAAAAAAAAAAAAACCATGCCCCACACGTGGAGAGGAACTGAAACAGCCCTTCAGAGTCAACGGTGCTTGAAGTTTCACATCTTGACATTTGGGTTCAGAAGAGATCCACTGTGGCTACTTTAGAACCTCCAGGATGGAGGGAGAGAAGGAGTGAATATAGATCTCTGATATGCCTATGATTCAGATGAACCTATTAAAAAAGATAGAGCCTTCGCTTGTTTGTGGAAGATGCCTACGGAGAAAACAAGTACATAAACCAGGGTGCTTCTTCCCCAGCGCATGCTTCACGGAGATGAGCTGACCACAACCGTATGGCGGTCTATGCTTAGAGTAGTTAGAGTTCCTGAAGGCTTTAGTAAAAGGCTTCTAAAGGGGAGTATAAGGCAGGGTGGGTTGAGGCGGGGAGTGTTTGTATCACGCTCTTCACTGAGAAACACTGCAAAACTTCCTGCTTGGGAAATGAGCTGCTGGACAGGTTGAGTGCAGGCACAGGCACAACCCCGCCCCGGTCAGCTGACGGCCCCGTGCTGGTGACCAGCCTCACGGGGAGGCTGCGGACCCGGGCTGCCTCTTCGCGATGCCCTGGGCATCACCACCGCAAGCTCCCTGCTTCGCTGCCCTTTCCGCTGACTTCATGTGCCACGAGGAGTTTTCTCTGACTCGTTAAGAGAGTTTATTTCCACCAGTTGATGGTTGGGATTTGGGGATGTAATCTGAGGACGAGTGAACGGTGGAAGGAATGCAGTGGTAACGTGGTGTTGGGCAGAGGCGTGTTGCCCTAGGTTCAGAGAACATTCATCTTTTCTCTGATCCCCAGCTCTCGGGGGTGAGTCAGGTCAGCCTCGGAACTGAATGGGGGCTGCAGCATCCACGCTGCCAGATGACTAACTTACACTTGATCTAGGGCTTATTTTGAGGACAAGCAGGGTAAAGCCCTGTTGTTTAGTCACTGTAGGGGAGTGTTTTGAGAGTGCTCCAGGCAGAAGGCAAATCACTTTGGCTCTGGGTCCCCCAGGCCAGGTGCTGGGTGGCAGATGAAGGGTTCCCCCCCACTCCATTGCCTCCAGCAAGCTCTGCTCGGCCAGATGGACTGGGGAGGATGAGGTGGCCACGACTCCTGGGTCTCTTGTGACTCCTTTGTGAGTCAGGCCACGGCTCAGCCTCATCCTTTCATTATTACAGTAGCAGAAGCTGAATAACCTCTGAACAAGGGGAAGCAAGCCCTGGCGGGAGTCCCTGAGAGCCATAACCCGTGACCCGCCGGATACTGTAACTAGACTCCCAACCAACACTCACCAAGGGAACCCAGCCGGCGGGATTCCCGGCAGCTCTCCCCCACTTTTACAGGAACCCGAGTGTATGTGGGATGTTGTGTATCAGGTATTCATCTATCAGTCAGACTTCTACATCTTGCAGGCTTTGCTCCTTCTCTTAATCTCTCATCTTCATTAGTTTAGAAAGGCTTTTTTTTTTTTAAAAAAAACAAACAAACGAAAAAAACAGCCCGCTACTCTCAAGTCTTTACAGAACAGATGTGAATTAGAATGCTGTCTTTTTTTTTTTCTATGTATAACATTTTCTTTCATCTTCATTTCTCACCCTCCCCAAAGGTAAGCAAAAGAAAAAAATTAAAAAACCAAAATCTTGGTAGAGCCTCAGCTACTTTCCCCACTTAGTGATTTTTTTTTTAATCTTCCCTGACGTGAGAACGTAGACTGTGGCCCCACATTTAAGGCGAGCACCTGTGAGCTGGGATCTTCTCTGCCTTGATCTCACGATCTCAGGGCTCGTCGCCCCTGAAACCCACTGTGTCTTTGGGATTGTCGCCTCCTCTCTGTTTCTATTTTCTCTTCTAAAAGAAATTAAAGTGGTGGATCAGGTGATTGATTTTCCACAGATGAGTTTTTAAAAATGCAGGTTCCTGAGCCTCACTTCAGAGCCACTGGACCAAAGTCCTGGAAGTGGAGCTAGGGAAGCTTTGTTTACTAAAAAGGAACACAGAGATTTTCTGGGGTGGCTCTAGTGATGAGTCAGGTCTGCAGCCTGGGGTGTCTGGGTCCCCTCCAGCTGCAGCATCCTGATTGTCTGTCAGGGACCAGTGGGACCCAGAAATGTCAGGCAGATGTGAGGACATCCCTTGGCAACCACGGGAATCAGAATGATCTCAGCGGTCTTTTTTTTTTACCTGGAGAGCAAGCTGTGTGGGTATTTGAGGAAGCATGTTCTCAGCAGTGGGAGGAGTGAGTACAGAGATCCCAAGGCAGGAACATGCGTGGTGTGCACCCTAAACAGTGATGCCCGAGGGATGCAGATGGCCTGCGGTTCTCTGTGGGGAGATGAATGGGCGGAGGTGTGCGGGTGGTCCAGGCTGCAGCTGAGCACATGGTGTGGGCGGGAGGTGGGGACTGCCCGTCCCCCAGAGTCTTGCCCACTGGCCTTTGCTTGATAACAAACATTCCTGCCATTGGAGCCTCTCTTCTTTGTATCTAACCATTGTTCTCTCCAGGCAGTGACTACTGACTCAGTGTCAACTGCTTTTACGACAGCTGGTGTAGGACTGGGGGCTGCTGCCGAGCAGGGACAGGCCCCAGGGGAGGTGGCCTGCACTTCTGCTGAGCAGGGACAGAGACCTTCAGTGACTGCATCCAACACTCAAATAACGTGTCCTTGGTTCTCATCGTCACAGGAGATTCTCTAGTAGAGTAAATGGTCCTCAGAGAATAATCCTGTAGCAAAGTTTAAAACCGGTCCTTGTTACTCAAAGGTCCTACATTTTGAAGTTCCATTGAACACTGATTTTTTTTTTTTAAAGATAGACTGTGTTTCAGAGCAGTTTTAGGTTTACTGAAAAGCCTGAAGGACAGAGCCCCCGTCTCCTCCCTGCCCCGCACTCACACCTCCCCTGCTGTCAGCATCTGACACCAGGGTTGTATGTGTGTTACAGCTGAGGAGCCTGCAATTGACATATCATCCTCTCCCCAAACTGTGCCTTACATTTGAGGTTCGCTCTTGGCGCTGTTCGTCCTGTGGGTTTGGACAATTGTATAAGGACGTGTACCCATCCATATGCTTCCCTGGTGGCTCAGTGGTAAAGAATCCGCCTGCCAACACAGGAGATGTGGGTTCAATCCCAGGGTCAGGAAGATCCCCTGGAGAAGGAAATGGCAACCCACTCCAGCATTCTTGCCTAGGACAGAGGAACCTGGTGGGCGATAGTCCATGGGGTTGCAAAGAGTCAGACACGCTTAGTGACTAAACAATGACTGTAACAACCCATCAGTATAGTTTCATACAGAGCAGTCTCACTGCCCTGAAAGTCCTCTGTGCTCTACCTATTCCTGTCACCCATTACCAACCCCTAACTCTGGCAGCCACTGAGCTGAAAAGCTCCGTCTCTATAGTCTCTTTTGTCAGAGAAGGCAATGGCAACCCACTCCAGTACTCTTGCCTGGAAACTCCCACGGACGGAGCCTGGTAGGCTGCAGTCCATGGGGTCGCAACGAGTCGGACACGACTGACCGACTTCACTTTCACTTTTCACTTTCATGCATTGGAGAAGGAAATGGCAACCCATTCCAGTATTCTTGCCTGGAGAATCCCAGGGACAGAGGAGCCTGGTAGGCTGCCGTCTATGGGGTCGCACAGAGTCGGACACGACTGAAGTGACGCAGCAGCAGCATAATCTGTTTTCTAGAGTGTCCTTTGGTTGGAATCATAACAGTACATTGCTTTTTCAGATTGGCTTCTTTCACTTAGTAATTTGTATTTCCTACTTTCCTCCATGTCTTTCCATGGCTTGATAGCTCATTTGTTTTTAGTGCTGAGTAATGTTCTGCTGTCTGGATGGACACAGTTTATCCATCCACCTACTGAAGGATGTGTTGGTTGCTTCCACATTTTGACAGTGGGATGACTAAAGCTGCTGTAAAATCCACATGCCGGTTTTTCTGTGGCTATGTTTATTCCTTTGGGTAAATATCAAGGCGTGTACTTCCTGGGTTGTAAGGTAAGAGTTTGTTTTGTTGTAAGAAACCACCAGCTTCTGGACTGGCTATACCATTTTGCATTCCCACCCGCGATGAGTGACAGTTCCTGTTGCTCCACGTCCTCTTAGCATTTGCTGTTTTTCAGTGTTTTGGCTCTCAGCCACTCTAATAGGTGTGTGGTGCTGTCTCGTTGTTTCAATGTGTATTTCTCTAATGACATACGATGTGGAGCATATTTTTCATACACTTATGTCTTTTGTTCTCTGTCTATTCAGGTCTTTTGCCAGTTTTTAAATTGGGTTGTTTGTTTTCTCATTTTGAGTTTTATGAGTTGCGGGTATATTATGGATACTAGTCCTTTATCAGTATTGTCTTTTGCAAATGTTTTCCCGCAGTCTGAAGCCTGTTTTCTTCTCTTGTTGTCCCTCATGGGACAGAGTTTTTAAACTTGATGAGGTCCAGCTTCTCACCTATTCCTTTCATGGCTTGTGCCTTTGTGCTGTCAACACGGTGCTCAAGATCATCTAGATTTTCTCCTGTGTTTTCTTCTAGGAGTTTTATAATTTGGCATTTTGAGTCTCTGATCTATTTTGAGTTAAAATTTTGCAAAGGGTTAAAGGGCTGTGTGGAGATCCTTTCTTTGACGTATGGATGTCCACTTGTTTGGTGCCACTTGTGGAAAGACTGCCTGTTCTCCGTCGTGTTGCCTTTGTTCCTTTGTGAAAGGTCGGTTGAGTGTGTGCGACTCTGGGTCTGTTCTTTATCCATCTGTTTGTCTGCTCTTTCACCAGGACCACACTGTCCTGTTTACTGTGCCTGCAGTAAGACTTCAAGTCAGGTAGTGTCATTCCTCTGACATTGGTCTTCCCCTTCAATGTCATGTTGGCTGTTCTGGGTCCTCTGCCTCTCCGTGTAAACTTCAGAATCAGCTTGTTGATATCTAGAAAACAACTCCTTTGAGTTCTTTTTTTTAAGAGTTTTGTAGTTCTCCTCCTATAAATCTTATAGGTATTGTATTAGATTTATACCTAAGAATTTCTTTTGGGGGCTGATATAAATGAGACTGTTTTTTTTATTTTTAAATTCCACTTAATTGTCAGTGTATGAAATATTAAAATTTAACAGAGCATGACTGCATTCATGTCAGGCTAGCTGCTTTCTCCTTTTCTTTATAAATGCCTCCATTCTTTTATAATGTTACTAAACTTTTAATATTTTTCTTAAATATTTTTTCTGATTATCAAAATAATACAATTTATTACAAAGCATTTAGGAAATGCAAGCAAGTATAAAAATGAAAACCCAACTTACCAAGAGTGCTGTCATACAGATTTTTACTACTATTAATAATTTTATTTATTTTCTTGCAGTCCTTTTTGGTAGGTGGATATAAGCTGCATTGTATTAACTGAACCATATATGTGTATTGTATGTATGTATAATCTGTTTTTTGACTCAGTGTTATACCATGACACTTTCACTATGTCATTAAAATGTTTTTAAGACAGTTTTTAATGACTTTTTAAGTATCTTGAACGGATGACCTCAAACACTTTGGGTGTGTCCTATAATGGATATTTAATATTTTTAGTTTTTGACTGTTACAATGCAGAGAACAACCTATCTTTGTTCGAATTTCTGACGGTTTCCTTGTGAGAGAATTTTCCTTGGAGATGTTCCTGGTAGGAAATTTGAAGGAGACCCATTTTCCTTCCCCAACAGAATTTGAAAATTGAGAGATAGAAATTGGTTAGGTAAGTGGGAAACAGTGTCGTGTGTGGCAACAGGGGCCGTGGACTGTTGACCTCAGAGTCCGGGCCGCCCACCCGCCTGGTCCTCCGGATCCTGGGACACCCCGGGCCTCGGTCCACAGGACAGTCCCTGCCTACCTGATGCCAGGAGCTGAGGACCAGGTCAGGAAGTGC
Organism: Cervus elaphus; assembly: GCF_910594005.1. Taxonomy (NCBI): domain Eukaryota; kingdom Metazoa; phylum Chordata; class Mammalia; order Artiodactyla; family Cervidae; genus Cervus; species Cervus elaphus. The sequence goes on from NC_057819.1 coordinate 31,730,913, forward strand.
TCTGCAGGCGGGTGGTTGCCACAGAGGGAAGGAAAATTGTCCATCAGAATTGATTCCTCTCCCCTGAGAGGAGCAGTGGACAGACAAAGCAGTCAGAAGTGACCTCTCGTTGAAATTGTCCTCTACTTGGAAACTTGAGGCAGAGATACGGAGACCCCCAATCCTAACATCTTGTGTAGGTTAAATCGCTTCTTAGAACATATGAATAAGAGTTTTTTCCTTAACTTTTGTTGTTGTTGCTGCTGTTTTCACCATTCATTCCTCTCCTGTTTATTTAAACGTCTATTTATTTGGCTACTCGGGTCCTAGTAGCGGCACAGGGAATCTTCAGTTGTGGCCTAAAAACTCTTAGTTGCGGCATGTGGGATCTAGTTCTTGACCAGGGTGGAAGCCAGGCCCCTGCATTAGGAGCACGGAGTCTTAGCCCACTGGACTGCCAGGGACGTCCCTTCCTTAACGTTTTGAAAAGCATTTTATCCATATATCTTCAGAGATTGTATATCCACTTGGTTCAAAAGAAAAATATCTATCTGAAACTTGTTGCTCCCCACCTCTTTTTTTTCTTTTCCATCTCATTCAAGTAATTGATTTTATTAGTTTCTTACAAATTCTTTTTTCCTCATTTAAAAAACCCTTTTCCACTTTCATTTTCTTATGAAACACTTCAATCATACAGAAAGTACAGACTATGCTATATTAACCATATGTGTAACCCGTGACCCAGTTTTCTTAAATCTTAACATTTTGCCACTTTTGCTTCACATATATAATTTTTTTTTAAAGAACCAGACCGTTAGGGAAGCAGGTGATGCTTCCTGTATCCTCCTTCCTGCGGCCCCGCCTCCCTCTCTTCCTTCCAGAGGTAACTGCCGTTTGAACATGATGGTTCTTATTCTTCTGCGTATCTGTTATTTACTGGCTGTGGTGCTCAGTTGCTCAGTTGTGTCCAGCACTTTGTGATCCCATGGACTGTAGCCGGCCAGACTCCTTTCTCCATGGAATTTTCCAGGCAGGAATACTGGAGTGGGTTGCCATTTCCTCCTCTTGGGAATCTTCCCAACCAGGGGATCGAACCAGTGTCTCGTGTCTCCTGCATTGACAGGCAGATTCTTTACCAGTAGCGCCACCTATAAGCCTATTACTGGCTATGATGTATCTATAAATAATACTGGGTTACATGTATTTAACATTATAAAATGGATATCATACTGTACATATTATTTCAGAGCTTCTTTTTTTATACAGCTGGATGTTTGTTTGTTTGTTTTTACAGCTGGATGTTTTTGAGATTCATTTGTATCAATCCATGTAGCTCTACTTTGTTAATTCTGACTTCAGTATAGCATTCCGTTCTCTGAATAGGCTACAGTTTATGTATCTGTTAGCCTATTCATGAGCATTTCATTTTTTTTTTTTTTTTACAAATTTTACTATTATAATCAATGCTGTAATGAATGTATCACCATGTCCCTGTCTGCACGCTGGCATTAATTTCGTAGGGTGAGTGCCTGCAGAAGAGTGGAGTTTAGGTTTTAGGACTTAATGACTCTTGTTTTATTCGATGTTCTCCAGAGTGGGTGTCCTGTCTCCTTGCTCACCAGCAGTGCCTGGCATCCCCACTGCGCCCCATTCTTGGAGGTGGCGAGGGGGAAACAGAATCTCATTTTCTTTTAACTCATTACTGACCAGGGGATTTTTGCAGAAACTAATGCCTATGGCCAAAGATTTTTATTTTGGACAGCCAAAAATTAATTCTGTTATGTCACTAACACTTTGCGAGTTATTAAATTCAACAGTTATACACTGTGAAGTCTTTACTGACACACCTGTAAAGTCTCTAGCATCATGAGTTTCATGTTCACCTTCAGTATCAGAATCAATCACTAAGGTTTTTTGTCATTTTGTTAGTCTAATATTTAAATCATCTGAATCAAAACTATATTCTGAAGAGCTGTCATCTCCTGAGACACTAGTTATATGTCACTCGGTCAGAGAAAGTACCTGCATAAAATTCACTGAAAAATTCTTCACTTAAAAGTTTATGATGTGTCATTTTTGAAAATTTTACATAATAAAGCTTGTGTGTACAGTATACACAAGGTTGGAACAAAAACCTAACAGAACAAAATATGAATAAGAACAACAAACGTTAGTTGCATTATGAGCACTTGATCACTTTTAAGCTCTAACATCTTTCACACACCTTTCACAGTGATTATAATTGTATCACTCTCTAAAAACATGTTGATATGTCTCCAGTCAATAATTTTCAGGAAAAAAAAGACGTATTAATATGTCTCCAGTCATATTATCGAAGTATAATTCCCACCCATCTGAAGTCTTTCTGTACCTCAGTGAATTTGCTGTGTCCACAGAGTTGTAAAGTCCTCACCACATCAGCTTCAGAACATTTTCATTAACTTTAAAAGCGACCACCCACCAAAGTTAGCTATCATCCTCTAGTCTCCCTACAAATGGTTCTAATCAATGATGAATTTACTGTCTCTATAGATTTGCCTATTTCTGGACATTTTCTTTAAACAGCATCATACAACATATGATGCTCCGTGGTTATCTTCTTTCATTTACCTATTTTCAAGATTCACCTGCGTTCTGGCATGTAATGGCACTTCATCCCTTTTTGGTGCTGGATCATAGTTTATTGATCATGGGCTTCCGTGGTGACTCAGGTGGTAAAGAGTCTGCTTACAGTGCTGGAGACCCGGGTTTGATCCCTGAATCGAGAAGATCTCCTGGAGGAGGTCATGGCAACCCACTCCATTATTCTTGCGTGGAGAGTTCCATGGATAGAGGAGCCTAGTGGGCTACAGTCCATGGGGTCACACAGAGTTGAACACTACTGAGCAGCTAACACTTTCACTTTGAAGCTGAAGTTTGTTCAGTGATGGAATGGTTTTGGCTCTCATGACTAGAGCTGTTATAAAGATTGCTGGACTAGTTTTTATATGGACTTTTTTTTTAATGAAGAAAGGGTACTTTAGATGCCAGGAACAGTAGGCAAAGGTTCTGGGTGTCCACTTGGAGCAGGCAAGTGGGTGAGAAGTGGCAGAGGCCCTTATTTCCAGCCCCTTTGGCCACATGGCTCAGGGTTCCCCACCACTGTCGTGGGGTCATAGAGAACGCGTGGCAACAGGCATGAACCATGAGCCCTTCCTCACTCAGGGCCGTCCTGCAGCATTCTTGCACGTTCTGGCCTCAGGTACCAACTACCGGTCTCTCTAGGACAGTACGCCAATGCTGTCTTTTGCGAGGCTTGTCTTCCCCACCCAGCCATTTCGAGGCCAGCTCATCAACTATCTCCAAGCTTAGGAGGTGTGGGGGCAGCTCCTGGTCTCAATTGTCTGCTTCACCCCATACCTGTCCACAGCCGGGAGTGGACCCTAAGGTCAGGAACTCCCTTTCAGAATCAGTGGAGCAAAATCCCTCTTCTGATGAACCAACCTCACTCCTTCCCTGGGAGAACTGAATATTCTTGTGAGAATATTCTTGCCTTCAGAGCTCAGAACCATCGCTCCTCTTCATACATTTTAAAAATTCAATTTGCGTAAACTATATCCTTTTACATTTCTTCTGTGTGGAAGTAAGCCAATATGTATCCTTCCTTCCCCCACAGAGGGCGGCCTGCCTGTCCCAGGATCCAGGCCTGCCCTGTGGATTCGGCTGTGGGCACACACCCACCGTCTGTGGCAGCTGCTGGTGTTCCGTGGGGTGGATGGAGAGCAAGGGGTTTAATTTGCCCCATCCATGTCCTCTCCACTCGTTTCCAGTCTTCTGCTTTTATCAGACACACTGCAATCACACATTAGTGTCTGTTTAGTCCAAAAGTGGAGTCGGGGGTCCAAGGTTATAAACACTGGGGACCCTGAGAGCTGTGATTAGTTACCCTCCATCTGTGGTTGCACCGATTTGGACCTCCGCCTGCACCTCTTGTGTGGGGTGTCTTACCTTTGGGTTTGTTTGTTTTTTTTAATTTGCTTTTTTCTTTCCAAGAGTGAGAATTAGCATCTTTTCCTATGTTTAAAGACCATATTGTTTTTGTTTTTCTGTAAACTGTCTGTACCGGTTGCCCACCTTTCCATTGGTTTGCAAATCGTCATTGATCTCTGACTAGTCTTTATATGTTAGGGAGATGAATCCTTTGTGATATTGAGCTGCTGATTTTGTGTGTGTGTGTGTGAACTTTTTTTAAAAAAATGCTTGATCACATTTTTCTACATAATTGAGATCGTACTCTACACATAACCCTGTGTTCTGTTTTTCAGTCCTAACACTGTATCATCAGCATTTTTTATTTTTCAAACATAGTGCATTTTTACTCTCAGACGGAAATACAGAGGGAGGTTTTAGGGTGCAGAGCACATGACCCCGAGTTGTTTGCTCGTGATGTGGAGCTGATGACCCAGCAGCATTGGAGGAGCACAGTTTGGGGTCAGGAGACACTGGTTTGGGTCCCATCTCTGCCACTTACTGGTTCCAACCTTATTCCGGTCTCCTAACTCTTGTGTAAAACAGAACATGGGACGCCTGTGAAGGACACCTGTGAAGGCCAGCTCAGGAACCTTCTGGAAGGAGGTTAGGCAGGTATTTCTCACGTGCCGTGCAGCTCTCATCACCAGCCTCCCTGTCTGCACCCAGACCTCAGGCCTTCTGGAACCAGCATCTCTAGGCTCTAAGATTATGCAGTATGAAAGGACAGTTCGTTAATACGTTAATTCAATACAGTCCTGAACAGTGATAGCAAACTGAAATCTGTAAATGGGTTTGATAAATGAGAGGGGGTGTTCCTTTCTTGGAAACTCTGTCCTGTCCTCAGGGGAGGCAGGGGTGGAAAGGGGCAGGAAAGTGTGGTCTGTGGATGCTGAGAAGGGAGCTCAGTAAATGCCATTGTCTAAGGCCAGACAGTGAGCTTCCCTAGTGGCTCAGCGGTAAAGAATCTGCCTGCAATGCAGGAGACACAGGTTTGATCCCTGGGTCTGGAAGATCCCTTGGAGGAGGGCATGGCTACCCACTCCAGTATTCCTGGCTGGAAAATTCCATGGGCAGGGGTGCCTGCTGGGCTGCAGTCCATGGGGTCACAAAAGGGAGAACGACTGAGCAACTGAACACACACAAGGCTGGACAACATATTTGAAACGGAATTGGACTGCTTCTAATTCAGTAAGGTGGTCTCCCCGTGGAAGTCCACCCACTGCCTCGGGCTTCAGCTACCAGAAGCTTTATAGAGCACACTGTCATTGAGGTTATTTGTCTTAAGACAATACTAGACTCTCTGATGGGTTGTTTTTTTTTTTTTTGGCCACACGATGCAGCATGTGGGATCTTAGTTCCCCAACCAGGGATTGAACCCTTGTCCTCTGCATTGGAAGCGAGGAGTCTTTAACCACTAGACCACCAGGGAAATCCCTCTTTGATAGGTTTTAAAAGAAAGAGTGTTTCTGTTATATTCCTGTTTCATTATTTTTAATTTTTCAAGAGAGAGTGCAGTCATGGTGAAATATTGAACAAGCACAAAGTCTTAGCACCTACCTGCACACACTCATAGCCTGCCTGGGTCTGTGATAAGCAGAGATAACCCTCAAAACAGCGCTCGTGAGGTGGGTACCACTGCCACCCCCATTCTAAGGTGGGGATGCTGAGAGCACAGAGGGAGGGTGGGCCGCACGGGCAGGAGGCGGGCGAGGGCGAGCGCCCAGGCTGCCAGCCCAGGGTCTGCAGACCCATTGCTCTGTGGCCCCGACACTGCTGCATAGGGTGGTGTTCACATGGGGGGCTCTCACCGTGTCCTGTGGGGAGGGGCCCGCTTGCTTCTCTGTGGCAACCACCAGCGTCCTCCTCCAGACACCACCAATCTCACAGTTACAGATCTTCTAGACAGGTGTTACGGGTATACAGTGAAATTCAGAGTTTTATCCCTTTTAGAAATGCACGTGGCAGCATTCTATACACAGTACTCTATGTTTCTTTTTTCCAGTTAAAGGGATGTCCTAACGCATACCATGTCACTGGCTGAGGAGCATCCCCGTTCGGGGTCGTGTCCGGGTAGCCCCCATTGTAGGGATGTACCATCCCACGCGGACGCTTTATTCTTGTCCTTTGCTGCCCTGAATGGTGTTGCTGTGCATCGCTTTTTGTACATGACCATTTTGGACCGATGCAAGTTGATCTGTAGGATTAATTCCTACTAGTGGGGTATCTAGGTCAAAGAGTATGTGAGTCTGTGTGTTAGCATCACTCCCCCCATGTCTCTCGCTCTCTTTCCCACTCCCTCTTTTCCCTCATTTTGGCCTCTGCCCCGCAGCCCAGCTCTCAGCCCTACTCGCCGACTGCTCCCCCACCTACTCACCTATACCCATCTCTTAATAGGTGTAATATCTTATACCCCAAAATACGGACAGCTTCTGTTTATTTTGACTTTCCCATTTTGTAAACAAAAGATCTTACGGAGAGTCATACTTTCAACCTGTGAAAATCTAGAAAAATTGATCTCGAGAAGCCTCTAGTGAAAAAGAATTATTTCCTTATCTGTGTGCAAGTTAAATGGATGTAGAATAACTCATATGTGAGGCTGTGTCTTGACTGATTGAAATTCATTCACCTACCTGTTATGAGTAGAGAGTTTCCCTGGGTGGTGGGGAGGATGGGAAACCTTACGTTCAGAAAAAGACTTGCAGTCATGTTGATGCAAGGTAGCTCTGAGCAGAGCTGAAAGTTACATCTCAGCCCTCCTGGAACACAGAGATGCGTGCTGATGATTTGGGTTATGCTGTCAAGAGCATGAAAGAATTAGCTCAGGAAATACTGAATTAATGCATGCTTGGGGATGGGTCACAAAGCTTCTCCCCACCCGCCCCAAAAAAAATTACAGATAATTTGTAGCTTCTAGATACAAGAAAAGAATTAGTGCTCTTTTAAGAATTAAAAGAACCCTTTTGGAAAATATGAGTCATAGTTAGAGATTCTGTAAGTTTTTAAACAGGAGAAAAAGAAGACCCTGTTAATAATAACAGAATCTGGGAAGCCAGCCGGGCGGCATGCTGGCTGGAACAGGGCCCCTCGGTGACTCCTGCCCACTCGGCGTCTCTTGTAGCCTTTAGAGAACTTGCACTTTTCGCCTTCATATTTTGCCAACATTTTTGGACCATTCTGTCGGTTAGAGATGTGTTTGTGCTGAGAAGCCTGCTTCTCCATCACAGTGCAGAGCCCATCAAGGAAGGCCAGGATGCCATGCAGACATGAAGGTCAGTCCACGAAGGTGGCTTTTCTGTTTTCTCTTGTCCTCTCTAGCTGAGGACACCTGTTACACCTTGTACACTGCACACCAGGTAGATGGTTTGCGTCAGAATTGGAGGGCTTAGAGGTCATTCTGGCTGCAGCTCATCACCACAGGGGCTGCCAGGCTGAAGCTGAGGAGGCTGCCTGGGGTCAGATGCTCCATCCCGCCTGGGGGCCATGCAAGATGGCCCAGGCTGGGGGCTGTGGGTGGCGGTGCCGCGGGCACCACACAGACTCCACCTGCTTCAGAGTTCTATCCAACGTGACCCTGAGCTCAGGAAGGAGGGACGGGCTTGTCTTTCCTCTTCTGTGTCTCATAGTTCCCTGTTTGTAGGTCCCAAGTAGGCTGCATGATGACTCATGACATTCTGTCATTGCTGTGGGAACCTAGTTGGTGAAGACTGTGGTTTGAGCTTGTGACCGGCGTAGTCATTCATAGTGCTGTCTTGGCGGGAACCATGCTCCCAGCCACCGACAGCCTCCCCAGCTGCCAGCCTGCCGGAACCACTCATATCCAGGGTGTTGTGGGGGGACTAGTGACCCGCCTTCAGGCATAGCAAGCATCACACTGGACAACAACCTTTTATCCTACAGTCCCTGAATCCTGAGATCTCGGAAGAAAACCTTTGGATCCCACCTGAACTATGTATAAGACTATTTATAATCTCTCGATAATCCACTTGGCATAAATAGTCACCACTTGGACTGGTGAAATGTTGATTTGTTTCATGTTGGGGTTTGATTACAGCTCAGACCCTGGAGAAGTTGTTATATAATATGTGGTATAAACATCTTTTGAAAATTGAAAAAAAAAAGTCTGAATTCTGAAACATCTGGCCCTAAGGAACTCAGCTAAAGGACTGGGTATCTGAACGCACTTTTGATTCTTGGTTACAGTTGTGCAAGTACTTTCGTCCATATTCTCTATCTTCCCAACAGCGTTGTGAGGCTGGTGAGGGCTGCATTTTGGAAGGGCTTAGCTCTGGAGTCAGTGCTTTCCCAAAGTCACCTCCAGTGAAAGTGGCCAAACTAGGTGGGAGCTCAGTCTTTCCTGAAGGGTAACCCATGTCCCAGGCATCATGTCATGTGTGACTTGGACCCACTTCTCACCCCTACTAGGAGGACTCAACCTCCCCTTCCTTCTAGGGATTTGTCTGTATTCCTGTGACAGCAGCATTTACTGATTGGTTTGCACGTTGACCCTCCCCTGTCAGGTTGTGTTTTGAGGTGGGCACCAATCTTGTTGATTTCTCTTCCTGATGTCTCTCATGGCACCTGGTCAAGCCAGCACCCAGTGCTCGGAGCTGCTGGGCGGATGGACAGAGTTTGCCAGCCTTTGTTATCATCGTGGTCGGCTTTGTTGGCTCTGCGTAGTTTCATTTTCCCTTTTTTTGAACCATTTAAAGTTCCCTATCATACCTGACTCTTTTTTTAAAAAAAAAATTCATTTATTTTTGGCTGTGCTGGGTCTTTGTTGCTGTTTGAGCTTTCACTAGTTGCAACAAGGGGGGGCTGTTCTTCATTGCGTTTAATGGGCTACTCAATGCAATGGCTTGTCCTGTTGCAGAGCACAGGCTCTAGGCACGCGTGCTCAGTAGTTGTGACTCCTGGGCTCTAGATCACAGGCTTAATAGTCGTGGTGCATGGGCTTGATTGCTCCAAGGCATGGGGGATCTTTCCAGACCAGGGATCGAATCCCTGTCTTCTGCATTGGCAGGCGGATTCTTATCCATTGCGCCCCAGGGAAGTCCCCACATACCTGAGTCTTAAAACATCCACATTCTGAGATCACAAGACGGCTCTGTCAACTCTGCCTGTGAACTTTCTTTGATGATCTTTCTTTCTTCGTGTGAGAGTCAGAGGCAGAGCGTTTCCGAAGTGTCCTTTTCTCATAGACTGTGGGACATACTGAGCCCACCTCCAAGCCTGGTCCCTGTAAACATGCAGGGGAGGAATCAGACGCCCAAGCTGGGGGTCCCAGGGGACAAATTGCTGCAGCAGACCGGACGCCTCCCACCCTGGTCCCTGCTGGCTTGACTCCTGGAAACCCTGGTGTGCCGGTTGGGGCCCCTCTCCAGTTCCCGAAAAGTGGTTTTCTCAGGTAGTTTTAGATCTCTCTTAAGACGGGTCTGATGGTGTTCTTCACTTTCTCAGAAGGTCGAAATGGCATTCAGCCCAGGTTTTGAAGCCAGCTCGTTCCTTGACATGGCAGTCAGGGTCCTCCTCGGGCTGTCCTAAACGTCCCGGGTCTGTACGGTCCTCTTGCAAGAGAAACATTCCAGCCGCCCAACACTTGAATGCTGTACCTCTCGACTGTGTGTGTGCCCTGCTCCTGGCCTGAGAAGACCGCTGCTCACGACCATGTCCCCTCCTGGCCATCTGCACCCGTCATTGCTTCCCTGGTGCAGACGCGGGCTCTTCCGGGTTGTCTCCTGGTTCCTCTCCTGCTGTCTGAGCCATGCCTGGTCCTCTTCTTTTCTGTGGTTACCCACGTGGTTGCTTCTTCAAGTTCCTTGAGAACAGGGACGTTGCTTATTTTATCGCATCCCCCTGAGGGCCAGCATCCCTGGACTTCCTGGGCTTGTGACCACAGCTCGGACCTCTGTCCTATCATCACAGAGCCACCTTCTCTGTGTCTGTGTCCAGATTCTCCTCCTCCTAGGAGGACACCTGTCATTGGATGAGGGCGCAGCCTGGTCCAGGGTGGCCTCAGTTCAATGACATCTACAGAGACACTGTTTCCAAACAAGGTTATATCCGCAGGTACCAGGAATTAGGATTTGGCCATCTCTTTGGGGGGAAACACAATTCTGTTGTCTCTACTCAAAACCATTTGAACTACTACTGCTTGTCACCTTTCAGGTGAGTCATTGAGATTCTGGTCACTCACCTCCCGCTCTTGATCAGCAGTTCCAGAGATAAGACCTGGTCCAACCAGGCAGATCTTCGCATCCTGGAATACTCAAAGTGAAAAGTGTTCATAGAAGTCCTTTTGTTTAAATTTTACAGTTGGAAAAGGTAGACAAACCATCTTATTTTCTTGTGCTTCAGGTCTTACAGCTGTGACCATTAAGCAGACAAGTACTACTGTGTTCCCTGATGCCAGGGGCACTGTTCCTCCCTTGTTTTCAGCAAAAGTCAAGAAACAAGGTGTTTCTGATCAGTCAGTGCCTTTAAAGTACCAAACAGATGTTTTAAGGCAAGGGCCCAAGGCTTGTTTTCACCCCCTGAGTCCTGCAGAGAGTTGCCCTCAGCAAAGTGCCAGGGGCTGCTGCTGATGCTCCTGGAGGCTGCATGATGACTGGAGGCTGGAGTGAGTGTGGGCATGCAGGGAATATGTGTGGGTTGTGGTCACAGCTAACTCCAGGGTGGCAGGGAGGAGCCCTCGGGGTGCTGGAGGTTTCCACACATCCTCACGACAGGGAATGCAGAGCCATAGTGTGACCCCAGGCCTCCTTCTGAAATACCATTTCACCTCCTGCATTTCCTGTCCCAGATGACTCTCAGCTATCATTCCCTCTACAGCAAGTCACCGATACATGAACGAGTTCTGTTCCAAGAGCAGGTTCGTAAGTCCAATTTGTTCATAAATCCAACAAAGTAAGCCAACTAACACAATCGACTGTGTAGTGGACTGTAATAATATATGTTCTGTGTATATACCGTAGAGGTTTATAATACTTTTTCACACAAACACATGAAAAACATAGAAAATAAAACATTTTTAATCTTACAGTACAGTACCATGAAAAGTACAGTAGTACCAGCTACCTCACTCCTGTTTTACGCCTGCCTGCGGACGTCCTGGGCTTGAAATAAATATACTGTAACTCGATACAGTACATACAGTAAGGCACACAGAAGCACAACCACTTGCAGAGAATGCGTGCCAGGTGACACTGTACGCCAGACACGTGAGCTCACTTACGTGACTGGACATGTGAAAGCACAGTCACGTCTTTTGAAAGTTCGCATCTTGAAGGTCCATATATAGGGGACTTACTGTACTAAGTTCAGAGATGGGGAATGTCAGAATTAAAATTAGCTGTTAAACCAGTGACAATATTTGTGTGAAAGTAGAATAGAGTTTTCCTCGTATTTTAGACAAAACTTTTTTAAGGTATTTGGGTCAATAATTTGGATAATCTGACAAACATCTTTTCTTCCCATATCTTTTCATCTTTTTAAATTAAAAAGTAGCATGAAACCATTTATGGGGCATTATAGTGAAAATGAAAGTCGCTCAGTCTTGTCCGACTCTTTACCACTCCGCGGACTATACAGTCCATGGAATTCTCTGGGCCAGAATACCAGAGTCGGTAGCCTTTCCCTTCTCCAGGGGATCTTCCCAACCCAAGGATCAAACCAGGTCTCCTGCATTGCAGGTGGATTCTTTACCAGCTGAGCCACACAGCTCTTTATGAAATTTTAGTTCTTCCAGAGGGGCTGTCCTCAGTTTGATATTTGAGTCAGTGTTACTCCTCAAAAATAAGGGCTGAACAAGTTGCTCTGTAATGATAATTTGCAAGTTGTAAATGATAATTTACAAGTTCCTCTGTAAATGATAATGCTGTCTTGGCAAAATATTCTTGGGGCAAAATGGATTGAACAAGAAAATACAGGACAATTAGATCTTTGTCGATTTTTGCTTTTAATGACTCCAGCCTGTGTGCTGTGTTTTTAGTAATTGCAGAGGATGTTTTTAATAATGATCTTGTGTAAAATGTTGTGGTTTGAGTTACAGGCACTGGGAGTTGTTGGGCTGGGGTGACAGAGAACTGGCTCCAGGAGCTGTGCTCCCCAGGAATGGCTGGCTGACGACTCCCCTCTTCTTCCTCCTGTGACCCGGTCCTCAGGTCGGCTCTCAGCTCATGATGGCAAAAAACAGGCCCCAGCTGTGCAGCCCAGATGGGGGTCAGGGAGCCAGGCCTGGATTGAAAGTGGGAGACAATTGCTTTCTGAAACAAACTGGCCATGATGTATGAAAACTAGAAGGAAGGATGCTGGGCCTAGCAGCTTAGAGCGTGGGCTGTTGAGAAGATGCAACCAGAACTTGATGCTTTGGGGACTGTGATTTAAGACAACAAATCTCCCCCAAAAGCATGTATTCATTATTAGCAGAATCTGAAAAGGAAAGGACCAGTGATGCGCAGTTCATGGTTGGGGACCAGACACTGTAGCTATGTCCTTAAAATATCGGGACATCAACAGTTCTTCAGGGAATTACCGCCATTCTGGAGCACTTAGCTGTGTCAGCCTCTGTGTGAAACATTTTCGCATAATCCCTGCTTCGACTTTGTGAGCGTGGTGTTAATACTCTCATGCTGATGGAGCAGTGGGATCTCAGAGAGTTTGAATCTGAAACCATGTGTGTCTGACTTGGCCCTGCCATACCGTCTCTTAGTTTTACAGTGTACTTTGTCTGTCCATCAGGCCCCCCTAATTCTGCATCTGTCCCCCACCCTCTTACCTCAATGCTCTCAGCACCTGGCACCCCGCTGGCCTCCGTCCACACCGAACCATGTCGGTTCTGCCTCTGGATGTACCTGCCACCAGCATCCGTCCCCCCTTCCCCCTGCCTCAGTTGCCATCTCACTAGCCTTCATTTGAAGGCCCTGAACTCTTAGAATAAATTCTACTTGGCCTTCCTGCTTCTAGTTTTAATCTGCCCTAGCCCGGCTTCCCCTCTAGCCGTGGACCAACCTCTCGAAAGTGTAGACTGAGTTTAGGGACCTGTTGGCCTTGGCCACTCGCTGTCCTCAGAGATGAGCTGGCCTGCTGTCTCCCACCTGCCTCTCCAGCTCTGTCTTCTTTAAATCCTAGGGACTTCCCTTCTCCTCCCCCATCTCTTAAACCTGAAAATATGAGTGTTATCACATCCTTTTCTGTCTTGCACTTGGATGATCTGTAGTTACACATTTACAGATGACGACTCGCTCAGTATTCCTCACTGAACCGTGTCCTCCCTGAGGGCAGCGATCACCCCTGCTTAGTTAACCAGCTGCCCAACCTCTGGCTTCGAGCACAGTGGCCGCAGGTGCCCAGATCTGTGTTGAACAAACGGGTTAACATACTTGTAACTGAAGAGCCCAAAGCAGTGCCCTTTCTTAGTCTTTGAGTTCTGATTTCACTTGTGGCTGAAGAACGAACCTGTGTTTGGAACAGTTTTGTCTCAGTGGCTTTTGGTTTGCTTAGGAAAAAACACGCTCCCTTTATGGCTGATTGTCATTGTCAGCAATTCAGCTTCTGCACAGCAATGCACTCGGTTTTCCAAACTTCCATGTCAGAACCAGCCACGGCAGAAGAAAAGACTAAGTTCCAGGTGGTGTAATTCCTCTTGGTCTGGCCTGAGACTGGGTGGGTGGGAGAGGAAGACCGAGGGCTCTCCCGACTGCTTCCAGATTCCCCCCTGATGGTGCAGAGGTGGGAACACTCCAGGCCCTCCTACCTCGGCCGTGCCGCCCCCCAGAACCCAGGCATCTGGTTCAGCTGTCTCCACACACCTGTGCCACTCCTGCCTGCCGTCTTTGAGCAGAGTTTGCTTTTTTAAAAAATTTTATGTATGTATTTTTGTTTGTGCTGGATCTAGTTGCAGTGCACGGGTTTCTTCTTGCAGTGGCTTCTTGTTTCAGAGCATGGACTCTAGGGCGTTCGGGTTTCAGGAGGTGCGCAGCACTGAGGCTCAGTAGGTATGGCGCACGGGCTTAGTTGCCCTTAAGGCATGTGGAATCTCCCTGGACTAGGGATCGAACCTGTGTCTCCTGCACTGGCAGGCAGATTCTTATCCACTGGACCACCAGGGACGTGCCCAGAGTTGCTTTGGAAGGAGACTCTTTCTCTCCAGTGGTGTATTATCTCGGCAGCCCTCCCAGCCTTGGTCACGGGCACTGGCTGTCAGAGCCTGCAGCCAGGTCTGTGTGCCCCCAGTCTGCGAGGCCTCGGAAGCTGGTATCTTCCGTGTGCACGTGCGTGCAGGCTGGGAGACTCGTCTTCCCGGGACCGTCCTGAGTGTTGCCGCTCACACTGCTCCTTTCCCTCTTGTTAATTCGCAGTTGGTCATGCTCAGAGCTGGACCTGAACGAGATTCGCCTGATCGTTTCCCAGGACTGTGACAGGAGAGGCAGACAAGTCCTGTTTGATTCTAAAGCTGTCCACACGGCGGAGGAGGTGGCAGCTCAGGTAGGAAACGTGGGTTTGCTTCCTCTTTTGCTTCTGGGCTTTAACCGTCTCTGGTCAGTCCAGCAGCTGCTCGCTGGGCTGAGTCATACAGCCTCGTTAGTGATTCAGAAGAAACAGGGGCCGAGGTTCCTCGACCACCCCAGTTGAGTACTTATTAATACACATAGGTGAGACCGTTAGCCAGTCATCATGCAGATGCTAAGCAGCTACTATAGATGTTACAGAAGTGAATTTGCAAGTGAGTCACAATCCAATAGGTTTTTCATGCCAAATATGTGCTGTATAATGAGAAAGCTAAGAACTCTAAAATTCATGAAGCATTTGCCTGAAGAGAAGGTCTGGTATTTACCATAGACAGTAAGAGGTGATACCTAGCACTGGGATAAAAGGAGTGGAGAGCTTTCCTCGCCACAGGGTTGCAGGGTACTAGCAAAAGGGCTTGCATCTACAAAAGGGTCTATGTCTCAAGCCTGCTTGACCAAGGAAGTTTGTTTATTTTCTTTTTTTAGTGGAGGGCAGAGTGGTGGTAGTGGTGATGGAGGTGATGATGGTGATGGTGGTGGTGATGGTGGAGATGGTAATGATGATAGAGATGATGATGGTGGAGATGGTGGTGGTGGTAGTGATGGTGAAGATGTGGTAATGATGGAGTGATGGTGGTGATGGTGGTAGTGGTGATGGTGGTGGTAGTGGTGCTGGTGGAGATGGTGATGGTGATGCTGGTGATGGTGGAGATAGCTGTCGTGGTGGGGATGGTGGTGGTCATGATGGTGGGGTTGTTTGTGGTGGTAGTGGTGATGGTGGTGATGATGGTGATGGTGGTCATGGGGGAGATGGTACTGGTAATGATGATGGTGAGGTTGGTGGTAATGGTGGAGGTGGTGATGGTGGGGGTATGAGGCATGGGGCATCTGGGTGTGGTAAAAATGAGGGCAGAGTAGCCCTTGATCCCTTGGAGCCAGAATGGGAAATGTAGAGCAACGTGTCTGATGGGAGCAGAGTCTGGTCCTCCCTGTGAGTCTCCAGGATGGCTGTCCAGTGTACTTCTGACTTGTCGCCTTTCAGCAGTTATCCAGATGGCTACAAATTAAATCCTCTCCTGTTCCTTCTTTTCATGTTCGGTAACCTGCTACCTGTATTGACTGAATCCTGGTCCTTTGGAGACTGTGCAGCTAAATACCTGAATAGTTTATGTCAGAGTCTCCATCTCTTCAGGGCTGAGATCTCTTCCTGCTTCCAATAAGGTCATTTCTACAGGAAGGAAGTGTATGGTTAAAGGCAGATTAGCTGGGCAGATCCCATGGTGCTCTCACGTGGAAGCTGGCCAGGTAGCTAATCATTACAGTAGTTGTCAGGCGTGTTAGGTAAGTGGGGGACTGGGGGATGAGAAGTCTCTCAGAAGATTCCCTGAGGCTTTCATGGTAGATTCGTATCTAAGTTCAGGTGAGCTGGTACTTGGCTCTTTGTTTGGTGACAGCATGCAGTTTCCTGCTGATTTCCCGCATCGTTTCCTATTTCCCTGAAGGCATTGCACAGATGGTATATTTGCACATCTATACTCTGTCACCTGGGCTCTTGATGGTGGTAACAGGTAAAGGGAAAAAAAATCTCACTGGTTGGCAAAAGGAACCAGAATCGTGTCTGTAGGGGCAGTGATGACCCTGGGGTGTGCAACAGAAGTGTCCCAGAAAGTGCTCATTTATTAATAATTACAGAGGCAGCTGGGCCGGGGTAGGCTTGGAAACTGTCTGAGGCTACCGAACAAGTCCGGTCTGGGCTCTGCTCACTGGACTGGGTGCCATCACTACCCGTGGGTGGCTCTGCCGGAGGGCCTGGTGATGCAAGACGGGTGTGGGTCATGTGTCGCTGTGGGACCATGTTCCTGGCTTCAGTGGCATGAAGCAGCGGGCAGACCCGAAGAGACCACTAAGGGTGTGCATATGCTCAGGAGGACCCCACATCCTGGGCCTCCAGCCCTGCCCGTGACCACTGGGGACACATGCTTCCTGTTCCCCTTCCACCCCTCCCCATCTTCAGCCTTCCCCCCACCGGCAGGCACCAAGCGTCAGCAGTTGGCAGCAGGCACATGACTGCAGGCATTTGCATTCGACCACCAGTGTGACTGTCACGTTGCAGATTAGATAAGCTGCAGTTGCATTCATGGTTGTCCAAGCAGAGCTGCACACAAAAAGCAAATAAGACTGAGGATAGAAACCACGCTTCACAGAGGGGGCAGGCTGTGTCTGGAGCGGGGAGTGTGTCTTGGCACAGGAGAATGGGAAATGTTAGTACAGGTGTATCTTTATTCCTCTGTGTCACTGTCATGGAAACCAGCTCTGGACTCCATGTAGGAAATGTGTGTAGCTCATGCCCTGCGAGCCCTGACCTCTGGAGGCTGGGTGCATCACGTGCTGGGTGTCATAGGAGCCCCTGTTCAGTGCTCTGTCTTCATCTTTCACAAGCCTGACCGCGTGACTTTCTCTGAAGCAGTGCAGGAGGGTGTGTCATGAAAGCATATGCCCGGACTTCCCAAATGAATCTTCTGCCTTCCTAATTCCTTTTGCCTGGTGAAAATTTAAATTTGAGTCAAGGACTGTATCCTCATCAGTGTTCTAGTCTATGACTCTACAAAGTACTCCAAAATCCTCTAATAATCAAAACAGAGGTCAGGTCTCATCAATGATTTTCAAGTATGAATTGAAACGTCAATAACCGCTGCATTATTTAAAGAGAATATTCTTGAGAAATCCCCTGGTGGTCCAGTGGTTAGGACTCAGCGCTTTCATGGCAAGGGCCCGGGTTCAGTCCTTGGTTGGGGAACTCAGATCCCTCAATCTGCACCATACCTCCAAAAAAAATAATGATAATAATAAAACAGAATGGTTTTTTAAAAATAATTTTATTTATTATATTTTTGGCTGTGCTGGGTCTTTGATGCTATGCAGGCTTTTCTCTGGTTGCGACAAGTAGGGGCTACTCTTTAGTTCCAGAGCAGTTTAAGTAAGGGCTCCCCAGCGAGCATGTATGGGGAGCCTGGTACACTTGCTGGTGGTGTGTTCACACTGCCTTTCCCTCTTCACCCAGAGAACGGAGGACCTCCCTGCGAAAGTGCCGGCCAAAAGCTGCCTAGGAGGTGGTGGCCCTGCTGCTCATGGCCCTTCAGGGGGATCTTTACCACATGCCAAGGAGCAGCTTCCCAAGTACCAGGTAAAGCCGCCCCTGCGAGCGCAATAGCCCGAGGGCTGAAGTCACGTACTGTCATTTCCCCTTGGGGATCATGGTGCAATAGGAGACTGCAGATCCAAGAATGTGTCTCAGGTGTTCTAGGTCGGTGCTGTGCTCACACTTTAGCTTTTATCTCTACATAAAAACTAGAGAAAAGTGGAGCAGGGGGCATCCAGGGTAACACAGACCAAATGAGGAAGGAATTGCAGAGGAGGTGAACCCTCCTGTTTTGCTTGTTTGGTTGTCAGAACCGGGCTAATGCACGTGTTTTCTAGTTTTGTCAGAAGAGTTCTGAGGAGTCTGGGGATGCGGGTGGACATCCTGAGAAAATTGCTCTTCCCAGTAGAAGGAAGAAAGCTTCTTATAGATGGAAAGGCAAGACCTAAGTTGAGTGTGAAGAATAGAGGTTTGGTAGCATTTTTATGTTTGTGTGTGTGTGTGTGTGTAAGCAGAGGATAAGGGTTATTGCAGGATATTGGCCAACCAGGCATAAGGGAAGTTGTTTCATAAATATGACTTGCAGAAGGGTACTACTTGTGGAGGATATGTCAGTTTTTATTTTTGTTTTTCTAGTCATGTGAGTTTTTCTACCGTGTTGCTAGAACAGCAAACCCAGGGAAGGTACCAGCAGCCACAGGCATATAGAACGTTGTTCTCTTCACAGCCAGGATGGTTGCACGTGTCCACCCATGTTTGACAGAATCCCAGGTCTCAGAGCAGTGTGTGTGTGTGGTTATAACAGTGCAGAGTAAATTAGCAGTGAGTTGAGAATCACAGTTCGCATGTGGACCTTGAGCTTCAAGAAAAAGCAGATTAAGAAATGGAGGTGGTGGGTCAAAGTTATTAATGAAGAACGTGAAAGCCTGTCAGTTCTGTCTGTGTGTAGAGAGAAGGGGTTGGTAGGAGCCTGTTAAATTAGATGGATTCATTTCTGTTTCTCTTTCCTTCTGTGCAAATATGTGTAAGTAGGTGTATGTGTGTGTCCTTCTGTGTGTGAATATATATGTGTATGTGTGTGGATTTTGAGTTAAAAGAAGGGAGCGTTAAGGGTGATGCCACGTTTTTGCTTGAGTAGAAAGCGAAGCAGCCAAGAATCTAGCTGGTGGCCCGAGTCATGGGAGGTCGTGGTTTGGTTTTGGTCAGGCCATGTGGGTGCTCCTGGTTTGGTTGACACTCACATCCACATTTACAGTAGAAGCTGAGCATCTTTTATTCAAATGCATCCACTCACATACCATCATATTTCACAATATATAGATTTTGTGCCATGTGAGTAAAGGCATTTGGCTGCTGGCTTCCAGAGCCCCAGGCAAGTCGGAGTCCAGAGATGAAGGTGTGGGGGTTCCCACATGTCAGGAAGAACCAGAATCGCAGCAGTGGTTATGGGCGTGGGCAGTGATAGGGGGCCCTCTAAGGAACAGTTCTGTCCAGGGGATGAGTCGGGAAAGCAGATATTTAAGAAGGAGAGCAATTAGCACATCAGATACTGTGAGACATTTAATAAAACAAACTGGGAAGTGCCCACTGGATTTCAGAGAAGGCGAGGCCATCACTAGAGCTGTGTGAATAGTTGTGGGGGGAGGCAGTGCTGTCCACCCTCCATGCTGGCAAAAGGGACGTGAAAGACTGGTCAGAGGTAAGGGTTCAGATATTTTAGAAATATTTTTTGTAAAACTTTAGGGGGATCAGACTGTCTATCATCTCTTGGACCTCACCTGCCCCAAAGGGTCATTTTGTTCAGCAGCGTTAATTTTGGTTGGATAACCCTGGACTGTGTTTCTTTCCAGGATGTGTTCTTAGTAGCAAGAGAGCAGTCACCCTGTCTATTCCATCACCTAATCTTTCTACTTAGCCTTTGTAAATGGAGATGAGGAAAACCTTTGTGTCTCATAAAAAAGATTAAAAATGAAACCCACTGAAAAAATAAAGAAAGAAAGAAAGAAAAAAAAAATGAGCTTCAGTAAAATGCTTGGGTCCTGTGTGAAGATATCATATGTAAAGAAGAAATCATGAACATTAGTGATTATTTGGGGAAAAAAGTAGGCAATCACCATTTTTACAATCACTAAGGTTGTAAAGCTATCAGATGCTGCTTTGAGAAACAGGCCTAATTACCAACAAGCTGAACATTATTCTCTGTCACACCGTGCATGATGCTGTGGTGGTTCCTTTCACGTCGGATAGTACACACGGCCCGCCTCTGATGTCAACATGCTCGGGGAGATGATGTTCGGCTCAGTCGCCATGAGCTACCAAGGCTCCACCCTGAAGATTCACTATATACGGTGAGTTCTGGCACCGCCACCACGTGTGAAACAGTATGGGGATGTTGACTCTTAATTCAAACGTGCTTAAAAAAATTTACATAGTTAAACACTAGACTGTCATCTGATATTGTTAGCACTTGATATTTTTTATGCATCTTTAACAGTTAAAATAGACGTTTCCTACATAGCTCTGACCTTGAATCAGCTTAGCAGAACAAAATCCTAAGCTTTAACTAAGTACTGTAAGTGAAAAATGCATACCAAGGTCTTCTGACTATCTGCCAGGTTAATAGTAGCAACACTTTCTGTCAGAATTATTCAGATATTTTAAGTCTTTCAAAATCTCATCAATTTTCCATTTTGAGATTAAAATTTTAGTCATGACTTTTTCCTTTTACTGATGTACATTTTTTTCTTATTTTTTAAAAAGTCATTGAATGAATGCCAAGTTTATTTTTGTTTCCAGGGAATGGTGTCTAGAATAAAGCTGCTGCAAAAAACAAAATGCAACTCCATTAAAGAATATGTCCGTTGTCTGCATGTCAGAACAGAATTTAGCTTGCTTGAGGCACAAGCTACATGATTTATGAAAGAAAGCCTTTTCCGATCCTGCATGTCCAACCTTCTGTCTGTTCTTCCTGTGCCATGTGGCAGATGAGAAATGTAACCTGAGAGAAAACAAACTTCTACTTTGAAAGATTCTGGCTAAGCGAAGTTTGTTCATCTGAAATACTTGCTCCCAAGGAAAACGGCCCCCAGAAATGTCTCCGTTTCTCTTCTGGGGTTTTAACATCCTTGGGATTTTAAAATGATAAAATTAGAAAAAAGAAATCTTGGCACCCCATTGATACAGGGATTTGAAAAATACATGTCTCATTCTTTGTCAAATAAAATACAGAAATGAATAAAAGCTTCAGAAAAAGTAGAAATAAAAGCAAGCAGACAAACCATCTCTCCCTACTCTGTTCTTTTGTCTGTTCCTGCAGTTCTCCTCCGCAGCTGATGGTTAGTAAAGTCTTCTCGGCCAGGATGGGCAGTTTCTGTGGGAGTACAAACAAGTAAGTGTGGGGTGTCCCCCCACCCCACTGTTGCAAGTTGCTGCTTCTGGGGTGTCCCTCACCCGCCACTGTTCCAAGTGGCTGTTTCTGGATGGAGTCACTCCTTGTGACTCTTTTTTGAGATGAGAGTTAGGACAAGTCCACATTAACACAGGGTTTTCAAGGTGGCCGTTGTCCAGTACACAGTGAGTGTGAAAAGACCCTGGACCTTATCAGTTGGCCTTGAAGACAGATCTGTCTATACATATATTTGGGGTCTCTACCTGTTACTTGTTCCTACTGACAGACACCAAGTTTTCATTTCCTGCAAAATGAAATGTGAAGGGGAAAAAAGGAGGGGCCACAGTAATGAACTATGGTATCCCCGATATTATTTTATCTTAAAGTCTTATCGGGACTTTTCCCTGGTGGTCCAGTGGTTAAGATTTTGCCTCCAATGCAGGGCGTGCAGGTTCAATCCCTGGTCAGGGAGCTGGGACCCCACATGCCTCATGGCCAAAAAAACAAAAACATTGTGCAAGAGCAGTGATGTAACAAATTCAATAAAGACTTTAAAAAGGGCCCACATTAAAAAAAAAAAATCTTAAAGCCTTGTTTGTTAGTTTCCTTATTTATTTATTTCTAAAGGGATGAGGCACAGGGTGAGCTTGCCAGGCTGAGAGGCCCCTGAATGGCAGGGAAGGTTGTCTGTACTCTCTGTCTGCGCCACCTCCGCGGTTGATGGGGACTCGGGTCAGGCAGTGTTTTGATTTTTGCTTCTGAGTTCCTCCCCCAACTCTTAATTTTGCTCTTCTATGTAGACTAAGAATATTTTAGCATCTAACTTAACTCTTACTTGGCACATTTGTTCATGTATTTTGAATTTTCCAAGCAGAAATATTTTATATCCTTCTTTTTTTTGAATGAAATAACAAAACATTTGTTATACTTGGGTAAGTTTGAAAGAAATTTTTTTTATAAATTAAAGGGGTATTCTTTGGGGTCAGATAAAGGCTGTATTTATTTTTTTTTTACAGTCTTCAGAAATTAAAAGTATGTTCCTCTGAAAATTTGGATGCTTTTGAGCAAGTCTGCTTACTTTTCAGTCCAGTAAAGAATTTATATTTTTGAGCATTTTAAGACTGGATTGTCAGGACTTAAGCATAGGAATTAATGTTTCTTTTTTTGTGAGATATTCTTTTTCAGATCTTTGCTACTACCTGAATATTTATTATACTGACTCCAATAAAATATTGAGCTCAGGTTTAAGTAAAAATGACTTTTGCCTCATTATGTTGTATTATCTTCAAAATCTTTTTTATTTCACTTCTTAGTAAATACAATAGTTTATTAAAATCTGCTTCTCTCACACGTATGTTGTTGTGTTAGTCACTCAGTCATATCTGAGTCTTTATGACCCCAAGGATTGTAGCTCATTAGGCTCATCTGTCCATAGAATTCTCCAGGCAGGAATACTGGAGTGGGTTGTCATTCCCTTCTCCAGGGTATCTTCCCAACTCAGGGATAGATCCTGGGTCTTTTGCATTGCAGACAGATTCTTTACCATCTGAGCCACCAGGGAAGCCCTCTCACATGTTTATTTATGAGTAATTCTAACTTTTTAAAAGTTGTGGAATGAGACTCCTGTAAAAATCATAATTTCCATTGTATGGTCCTCCTGAAAAAGGCTTCCGAATTTCTCATGGATGTTAACTAAGAGTTAAAATGAACTTCATTTTGAAGGTTTATGTAAAATTACCCTTGAAATAAATAGCATTAGCCTTGGTCTTAATCATCAAAACAAGATTTTAGAGTTTCTTATTCCCTGTTATATAATGTGAAATTGTATATTTGGATTGTAAATGTTTGGAATGTGTCATTTAGTTTTATAGGTTGAACTACCTCCCAGAACCTTTCTTGTCTTCTAACAAATTCCCCTGAAGATTAATTCCCTCTAGTAGATGTGAGACTTTATTAATTTATAAAGAAAAATCTGACCAACTGGTGGATTGTCTTGTACCTGAGAGTCTGTTAGCAAGCAGCTGTATTCATCTCTTGATGTTTCTCTCCTGTCTGTCCCTTCCATCTCCTTCTGGACATAGCTTGCAAGACAGCTTTGAATACATCAACCAAGATCCTAACCTGGGGAAACTGAACACAAATCAGAATAACCTGGGTCCCTGTCGGACTGGAAGTAACCTAGGTAAACTCCTCCGCATAGACGGGTCTTGCTTTCTGGGCCCCCCCGCTGCGGGTGTGCGTTTTGCTTTCTTTTGAGTTTCCGGTGTTGTTTTGTTCTGGCAGTATCTTTAATCTGTGTTTATTTCTGTGTGTACCTTGTCCGCCCCCTGTGTTGTCTCCGCCGCAGGTGCGCTGCAGGGATGCGGCGGCAAGCTGCCCCCAGGGGCGGCCGAGGGAGGACCTCTCCGGCTCAGCCGCAGTGCCTCTTTCTTTGCAGGTTTGTGTGGAATGCTGAGCACGGTGTGACCTGCACACGTTAATAAATCCTGGGCAGGTTCTTGGAAACAAATCCTGTTTGGCACCTCTCTAGAAATCCAAGGGGCTCTTGAGATAATTAGTTCCAAATGCTGCCAAGTTCCCCATGTTCTGAAACTTCCACCCATGAACCCCTATTGTAAAAGTCTCCGTTAATACCCCAGTGTAAGCTGATTTTGATCCAAAATGAGCCCTTCGTATTTCTAAGAGGATAATATCTTCTGATCTTCCTTGGCCTCTTCTGCTGCTGTGAACTGTCTCTCTTTACTATGGCATCTTTAGTCCATTTTTCACCTGCATCCTTAGCTGCACAGTCTCTTCAAAAGTCACTCTAACAACAGCATGGAAGGCCAGCCTCACTCACTTTCTCTCTCTCTCTGGCACTTAAGTAGCTCAAATGCATTTTCCAGCTTCTTTACAGGTGTGATTGTCTCCGTCTCTCTGGGTGGGTACACTCTGAGCAGAGCCTGGTCTTCTAGCTGAGGCTGTCTGCTATCTGCTGTAGGCGGGCATGATTAACAAGTGTGGAAGTCTTCACTGCTAACTTTAAAGGTTGTGTTTATGGCAAATGGTATGCTTCATTCCATTTTTCTTTGTAGCCCAGAATATGCTAGGCACCCTAGTTAACTGACAGACACTCTCCTACCTACTTCAGAGTGAGGAGAACATGTTTGTTTATACACTGTCCTTAAAATTGTAACAATAAATGTGCTTCACAAAAGAGCTGGCAAATATAACACTGAGGCAGGGCAACCTTGTGCACTGTAAAGCTAACTGTCGCCACGTGTCAGCTCCCTTCTAGCTCAATAAGGAGACAGTTAAGACCGATCTGAAGCATTCCTAGAAGTCTGTAATCCTTTACAGGGTTTTCTTTTTTTGTTAAATTTTTTTGGAGTATTGTTTCTTTACAATGTAGTGCTCGTTTTTACTGTCCAGCAAAGTGAAGCAGCTTTACGTGTACATATATCACCTCTTTTCTGGGTTCCCTTCCCGTTTAGGTCACCACAGAGCGCTGGGTAGAGTTCCTAGTGTATACAGTAGGTTCTCGTTAGTTATCTATTTTACTGCTGATACTGTGTATAAAGTAGAGTGTTTTCTAAGTAAGTCTACAATACTTCTGAATCTAGGTATGTATGGAAAAGAAGTGGAGGAAAAAATAATTGAAAATAATTATGTGTTTTCTATCTACCAAGAGAATGGGTTATAAAACAGAGAAACATTTTTCAAATTTATGAACTGGTTTTCACGTAGTTCTCTAGCTTGCCTATAGTTGTTACTAAAACTGATTAGAAAACATTTTGAAGTTTCTTAATATTTTGAAATACATTCTAATATAGTGAAAATACTTAAATACTATTTAAAATCTACTAATGAGGAAAATGCCTCAAAGTATCTACTGCAGGATGCGGTTCATTGTATCAAATGCCCACATAGTTTATGATTCAGTTAGAGGTGAGTATCAGAAAAGTCTCTGTGCTTCAGTAGGGACAGGCACCTGATCCTGCCTCCTCCCCCTGCTCCTCTCTCCTCCTCTCCCCTCCTCTTCCCTCTTCTCCCCCCGACTCTCCTCTCCTCTCTTTTCCTCCCCTTCTTTTCTTCTGCTCCCCCCTACCCCCCCACCTCCCCTCTCCTCTTCCCTTCTCTTCCTCACCCTTTCTCCTCCTGCCCTCCTCCCCCCTACTCGCCTCTTCCCCCTCTCCTCCCCCCTACTCTCCTCTTCCCCCTCTCCTCCCCCCTACTCTCCTCTTCCCCCTCTCCTCCCCCCTACTCTCCTCTTCCCCCTCTCCTCCCCCCTACTCTCCTCTTCCCCCTCTCCTCCTCCCCCGTCTCCTCCCCCCTACTCTCCTCTTCCCCCTCTCCTTCTCCCCCCTCCTCTTCCTCCCCCATCTCCGTCTTTGCTGCACTGAATTCTGCTTTCTCGTTCCTCGCTGTGTACGCTCACGCCGGTCCTCACTAGCCATCGTAAAACGAGCGCGGTTGATTTGAATGGCCAGGTGACCAGGTTTCCTTGCCTCCCACAGCACACAGCACCCCGGTTGATATGCCGAGCAGAGGACAGAACGAAGACAGGGACAGCGGCATTGCCCGGTCAGGTACGTGTGCTTCTCCTCCTGTTTGGCGTCGTCCATGGGGTGAGCACTCTGAGCTCTGGGCCTTCAGGGGCAGTGTCCAGGCATGATGTGCACCAGGATGAGCCCTGGTGGTGAACGCACACTGAGAAATGTCCCTCTAAAAAGAGAGACGCCTCTCTGAGCCAGTGGTCCCTGCTTGCTGAGTGCTGAGGATCAGATCAGGGGAGGGCCAGTGTCTGTGGGTGTCACTCTGACTGTGACCGTGGCAGGGCTGCCTGCTACCCTTTCACTCCTTCTGTCCTGCAGACATACTGCTCTAGATTTTATCTCCGGTGCCTTTTCTCCTTGTGTCAGGCTGTTACTGACCAGGGTTCTTGGCCTCCTTAATCAGTAGAAATTGACAAGAGACCAGACACAGAATTCAGACAAGGCTTTATTAGGCCCCTGCTGCAGCAGAGGGTAGCGAGAACAAGTAACAGGTGCCCTAGCTTGCTCCTGGAGAGGAGAGAGGAGTGAGCTGAGCTGGTTCCTTACATGGGGTGAGGGTAGGAGTGCATCCAGGGATCAGGCTGGAGGGGTGGTTTAGGTGGTCTGCCCACCCCTTAGGTGGTGGTATGTGCAGAGGGCATGCACAGTACCGTGCTTTTACTCCCAACACTCTGCTTTTGTTCCTGGATCTTCAGAAGTTGCAGTTAGATTTTTTGGTCTTTTTGTGTCTTTTGTCCATAACTTGCCCCAACTGCACATGCAGGCAGTTATTTTTAGCCCCTTCTAATTTCTTTGTATCCGTTGAGACATTTGTCCAGGCCCACGCACTACAGCAGAGGGTCCCGGGTCGCAGCCTGTCTCAAAGCCTTAAACTTTGCCGAGACTGCTTTTAAGATCTCTTGGTTGCTGCTCTTATACCTGATACTGCTGTTGATTTTGATTTGTGGTTCAGATCAGAGATATAGATTCCTTGCAGTGAAAGAAAGGTGGTGTGTGAATGATGTGGAATTGGAGGGTTCAGGGGTGTGTGGGCTGTGCCCACAGCAGACTCAGGGCACCTACTGTGGCCGGTTGGCGCTCATTGTGCTGAGCCTGGGCTGGACTTGCTGCCTTAAGTCATTTCTGTTTCCCTCCGGTCCCTTCCATGTGGTGCCGAGCCCTTCACCCTGCTCGGGATCGCTCTGCTTCCAAGTTCACTGCCAGGTGAGATGGAATTTGTGAGTCCACCTGTTTGGTTAATATATGTCACGTGATGAAAAGTACACAACATTCCGTGTATGATTGGTTTCAGTGAGTTGATTCACTTTGGGTTCCCTGATCCCATCTTAGGTAAACTTGGTCAGAGGTGTAACTGCCATTATTTAGACCTGTGTTGCTTTCATTTGTAGCAGTTTTTACATAAACGTAAAACCTGGGATACACCGCTTTGTGGAGTGGTAAGAGGATCATCTGACTTTGTGTTCCACGGGGCTTGGGATGATCTGCATCCATACGGGGCGCAGTCAGCATCCACCCTGCAGGAGGGTCTTTGAGTCACATCCATCCAGCAGCCACTGGAGGCTGAGAGTGTACGGTGTGATGGTCTTGGTGTCCCAGAGTCCAGCCCCTGGAGCCTCTCCAGTCAGGCCTGGCTGGGGCTGGCTCTGTCTTGGTTGAGTCTCCAGGCAAAAAGAAGCGGGAACCACAGTTGAGGCAAGGCCATGCTCCATCCCAGTTGCTGCCTTAGCAGCTCATAGAATTTGGTGTATTTGTCTTTATGTGGTGAACACCCAGGTGGCACTAGTGGTAAAGAACCCACCTGCCAATGCAGGAGATGTAAATGACACGGGTTCAATCCCTGGTCAGGAAGATTCCCTGGAGGAGGGCATGGCAACCCGCTGCAGTATTCTTGCCTGGAGAATCCCATGGACAGAGGAGCTTGGACAGTCCATAGGGTCCCAAAGAGTTGGACACAACTGAAGCGACTTAGCATGTATGCGTGCACACCTTTGTGTAGTGAACACTCTTTGCCCAAACATGACCAGTATTTGACCGAGTCCTGCTCTGAGCCCTGAGGTCACAGGGTTCCCACAGTAACTTTCTCTTATGTGTCTGTTTCTGCTCCCTCTTGTTCCAGAAAAGACTAGAGACACTGGGGGGAGCTGGTGCCAACAGAAAGTTGGCACCTTAGGCGGAAGTTTGGGTGTTCCTGGGCAACTTCTCGGTTCATCGTGTGTTTGGTGTGAAGGTTCACGTTGCGCACCTCAGAATCCTCCTAGGTTTGGTAGTCCTCTGACTCTAAATCACTCCTTAGATGAGTCTGTTTTGGCCTCAGAGAAGCAGGAACGTTGAGGGGCTGAATGTGCATTGAAGTGACAGGTCCATAGCAGCTGTATCTGGGCATTTTCTCGGGAGGAGGAGGCAGATGTGAACCTGGTGCAAACGTGAACTCTGACTTCCCTGGTGACTCAGCTCGTGAACCAGGCACCTCTCCTTTGAGGCTCCCAGCCTCCTGTTGAGGGGATGCCAGACGTGGGGCTGGAGGGGCCTTCTGCTTTCCTTCCTTCTGGGAGCCACTTTGAAGTCATCGGATGCTCCCAGGACGGGTCTCCCTCCACTGAGGCCTCATTTGCTCCCCAGGCCTCTACTCCTCATCACCCACACCATGTGGGACCACGTGCGCATCCTGAAGCAGAGCGGGGACTCCCACTGTTTGACCTCAATCAGCAGGAGAAGACGTGGAAAATTAATGACAATTGTTTTTTCTCTTTTTCCCTAAATTTGTAACTTCCTGTCTTACTAGTTGAGAG
The DNA here is from genome assembly GCF_910594005.1 of Cervus elaphus. NCBI lineage: Eukaryota > Metazoa > Chordata > Mammalia > Artiodactyla > Cervidae > Cervus > Cervus elaphus. The sequence goes on from NC_057819.1 coordinate 31,759,259, forward strand.
ATGGGGAAAATATTGTTAAATAGATTTTTATTTTTTAGAACAGTTGTAGATTTGCAGAGCAGTTGAGATGATAGTAGGGAGCATCAATGTACCTTGCACAATCCTCCCTGTTAGTAACATCTTGGTTAATAAGGTGGCGTGTTTATTAATAGTTGTCATGTTCACTTGGCTCCACTCCACTCTGACAGTTTCTCAGACTTTGTTTTGGTGACCTTGATGGTTTCAAGAACTAGCAGTCAGGTATTGTGTAGAATGCCAGTTGTTAGAATTTGTTTGATGTTTCTCACGTGACTAGACTGGGGTTCTGGGTTTTAGGAAGAATGATCACAGAGGTAAAAAGTCATTTTTGAAAAATATTTTTTTGGCTGTGCTGGCAGTTAGTTGCGGCACTCGGGATCTTTGATCTTTGTTGCTTTGTGTTCCGTGTGTATCCGTGGCTCTGTACACACTGCTGTCTGTGCCTGTACCTGTGTTTAGTTAAATGTGAGTTGGTGCTGGTTTCCCTGCTGCCCATTATTCATGAGCACAGGGACCATCCCACCCTCCCCACCTGGCTTATCTGCACGCCACCCTCTGACAGCGAGATACCGGGCTCCCCTGCCTGCCCTGCATTTAGGTGACGGATTCACTGCAGGCCACACACACCAGCGTCTGAGAGCTTAACCTGCCCTCCTTGGGAAGCGCCTTTGTACACTGGAGTGCAGTGCTCGTGGGCAGCTCCTCTGACCTTCAGTCTCACAGATGTCCACTCACATCTAAGGTTCCCGAGGCCGACACCTTGGGAACGTGGGGAATATCTGCAGCTGCACGTGCCAGGCAGCAGAAGCTCCGAGATCACAGCCGACACCGGCTCGTCCTCATGATGAACTGGCTTTCTGACGGCTGCCCCAAACTGAACATCACACATCACACCAGAAGGAAAAAAAGCCTCTTCTTTTTTCTTTTTAAATCATCCTCCATAGAGAGGAGCCTGATCTGGGATGAGTCTGAGAGGACTGGGTGCAGTTCCCCGGCAGAAAGTCACCAGGGGTCTGTGCGCCCCCTGCAGGCCGATGTCACAGGAAGGGCGGCTCGTTGTGCAGTGTGCCCTGGGAACGCAAAGCGCCGTCTGGGTTTCAACTCCGGGAGGGCCCTCTGTTGTTGGAGAACTCACTCATGCAGCTGGTTTTCACAGTTGGGCCAGCTTGGCACAGTTGAGGTTAAGAGGAGGGCTTGGAAGGATAGCGCTGATTTGGGCTTGACCATCTATACTGCGGCTTAGACGAAGCTCGGGTTCTTCATTTCATTGTGCTTCTTGTATTTCAGGCCAGACCCTTGGCGTGCTCCAAGAATAGACATTTCTCTTCACAAATCTGTCAGTTCTTTCACATTAGGTCTTTCCTTTCTAGACTTGTATTCATCTATACCTGTTTAAGAAAAATTAGAATCAACAAGTAATGCACGCTGCAGCCAAAACTACAAGAGATCTAAGAATATTTCTGAGAAAAGATGTGTGATACTGTCAGGGAGAAATTTTAAAATCGTTGTTAGAGGAATGCATATATATTATCTGGAGAGAGAGAGAGATCGAGTTCCACAAATAAATATGTAAATTCAGTGTAATTTCAATTAAAATCCCTTGTGAAGTTGGGCAAAATCACTTTTATTTGTGTGGAAGAGCAAAGGACCAAGAGAATGTTTATGCCTTCCAAAATCCTTTGTAGATTTCGTTCTCAGAGTTCAGACTATGGCTAAAAAGACGTGGGAAAGTTAAATAACTTGGCGTATAAATATAGAGTGAGTAGTTCACCAGGGCTAGGCTAGAATTTATATCCTAGATGAGGGATTAAAATGTAAGGTATTTTTGGTCGAATATTTTTCATGCTAAAGAGAAGTGAGCTATGAAGCCGTGAAAGGACAGCGGCAAACCTAAAAGCTCATGACCAAGTGAGAGAAGGCAGTCGGGAAAGGCTGATGTGATGGTGTGCTGTGTGAGAATCCCCGTGTGACATCGCGGAAATGACAGAGCCATGGAGACAGTAAAGGGACGGTGGTTGTCAGGGTTTGGGTGGGGGTAGATGGGGGGAGGACAGTGAAGCTATGCTGTGTGGTGCTGTAGTGGTGGGCGCGTGTCATTATTTATCCAGAGGGCATGGAATGTGTACCCAGGAGCGAACCCCCGTGAAGCCATGGACTCCGGGTGGTCAGTCATAACAGACGTGCCCTCTGGTGGGGATGCTGCTCTTGGGGAAGGCTGTGCATGAGAGGAGCAGTGGGTACGTAGGGAACCTCTGCACCTTCCACTCCCATTTTGTGGTGAACCTGAAGCTTCTCTAAAAATGAAGTCTATTTTTTTTTTCTTTTTCTTGCTTTTTTCGGCCACACTGTGTAGCATATGGGAATTCAGATCCCTGACCAGGGATGACATCCATGTTCCCTGCAATGGGAGCATGGGGACTTAACCTCTGGACCACTAGGGAAGTCCCCTGAAGACTATTTTTAAAAATTGGTATATTTTGAAATCCTGATGGGAAGAACATTGTCTTTTTATTCAGGGGGTTTTAAAGAAATTTTATTAAAACTGAAAAGTTACCTGTGGTGCTTTTGAGGACCCTATGTAGTCTTAAAGTAATTCTGTGGTTTGGGAGTTAAAATGTGTTAATCAGAATTTGATTTGCCAATTAACTTGTTTGGTTTATTAAAAAAGACACCTTCCTATCAGACAATAATTGACCTTTTAAGTGCTTCAACTCTTCTGTGATTAGAAACACAACTGCTGAACTTTAAAGAACTTTATATTTTTCAAGTGTTTAATAAGCAGAAACTCTTAAGAGAAGTACCATTAGTGTTACAGTCAACAAAAGCTGTTGTCGTGTACTGTTTTAGATGTAGTACCCTCTGTATCAAACTGAGAGAAAGGGTTCGCACTCAGAGCCACACTTCCGCCATCACCATAACCACCACCACCATCATCACCACCACCACCACCACCACCATCATCACCACTGCCATCACCACCATCACCATCATCACCACCACCATCACCACCACCACCACTGTCATCACCACCACCACCATCATCACCGCCACCACCACCATCACCACCACCACCACTGTCATCACCACCACCACCATCATCACCACCATCACCACCACCACCACACCACTGCCTTCATCATCACCACCACCACTGCCATGACCACCACCATGACCACCATCATCACCACCACCACTACCATTACCACAACCACCACCACCACCATCATCACCACCATCACCACCACCACCACTACCATTACCACAACCATCACTACCATCATCACCATCACCACCACCATCATCACTTCCACCATCAAAATAAAAGTGTGAAAGTGTTAGTCACTCAGTCCTGTCTGACTCTTTTTGACCCCATGGACTGGAGCCTGCCAGGCTCCTATGTCCATGAGTTTCTCCAGGCAAGAACACTGGAGTGAATTGCCATTCTACATGTTCCCCATATATACGGGGAGGAGTACATACATATTTTTTTAAAGAGACACACTCAGATGATCTAGTCATTTTCCTGGGGAACATCTGATGTGCCCTTCCCATGACTGGCTCTTGCTGGATTTTAGTTTTAGTTGAGATGTACCATTTTCACAACGGTGTTCTCCAACCACTGACTGGAGAATAAACCTTTGTCCTGGTTGCTTAAAGAAAATCATGTGAACTTAACACTGTCTGATATCGTCTTGTTTATTTATTCCATGCATACAGGCTTGTTAAGGACAGAGCTTATTAAAACTTCTCTGTGCTGTAACTTTATGCCCCAGGCCCAGGTGGTGCCAGGCACTTAGTAGGTGCTCAGTCAAAGTTGAGCAAATGGATTTAAGAGTTTCAGGGCGTTGTCAAAATCCAGATTCTGTCAGAGTATCAATACAGTAAGCTCTCCAAATAGCACATGTATTGCCAGAGAAAGCTGAATGCTTATCTTGAACAACACAGGTCAAGAAGAGCCAGCTATTGACATTTTTAAGCCTATAGATGTATTCTTTTTTCTTACTGCTAATTTCTGTAGGAATAAATAGACACTTGTTGAAGAGCCCACCTCTGTCAGGAGGGCCAGGATGCAAGCATAAATTGTTTTCTTATTCATGTGCAAAACTCCAGAAATCTTTGCAGTCTGTGTGCATTAACATTTGTGCTAATTATAAAAGTATTCTAAAAAGAGTGATACTAAAAATATTAAGAAGTGTTAGACATAGCACTTTTAAAGCTGAAGCCGAGGCTGTGAATAATTTAACTGAAAGTCGCACGTTTTACAACCAAGGCACCAACTGGAGAATTTCTCTACCCGGCTTGTGGAGCTGACAGGAAGCATGGTGTGGGCTGGGACCTACCCCATGGAACCCCTGTGCAGAAGCTCTTTGGTGTCCTGGAGATGCCAGGCCTGCAGTGAAGTGAGTGAGCCAGCCGGGGAAGCCCACGCAGCCCTGGGGATGGGGGCCAGCGCCCCAGCAGCATCCAGGCTGCACTCCCTTGCAGACCATGGCCCAGCCCATAGCCACACGCACTAAATGGGGATAGAATCCATCCTTTTCTCATGAAAATGACAATAGGTTACAAGGCAGAAGGAAGCTTGTTCTTGTGTCTGAGAGTTGTAGCTGTATCATTTGCTAAAGTGTATGATTGACTACGGGCTTCCCAGGTGGCACTAGTGGTAAAGACTCCACCTGCCGATGCAGGAGACCCAGGAGATGCCAGTTTGATCCTTCGGTTGGAAAGATCCCCTGGAAGAGGGCATGGCAACCCACTCCAGTATTCTTGCCTGGAGAATCCCATGGACAGAGGAGCCTGGTGGGCTACAGTCCATGGGGTCGCAAAGAGTCGGATATGACTGAAACAACGCAGCATGCACGCATGATTGACTACATACACTACAGAATTTTTGCATAAAAATCTTACTATGTGATGTCAAAATGCATTTAAAAAATATTTTATTTATTTGGCTGTGTTGGTAATTGTGGTACTCGAGATTTTTTTTTTTTTAAGTTGTGGCACATGGAATCTTGAGTGGCAGCATGTGAACTCTTAGTTGTGGCTATCTAGCTCTTAGTTGTGGAATCTAGCTCCCTGACCAGGGATTGAATCTGGGCCCTCTGCATTTGGGAGCACAGAGTCTTAGCCACTGGATCACCAGGGAAGGCCCCAAAATATTTTTCAGGAAATGTTGGAGAACAATCAGCCAGATCTTTAGCTTATGTTTTCATCAAAATTATTATTCAGCATTCTATAGTATGAATAAAGGGAACATCCTCCTTGGTTTTTATTATTTTAATTTTTTGCCTTTCTTTTTCATGTCTCTATTACAAGTTCTCAGTTCTTTTCACAATTAACTATTCAGAATTAATGACCTTTTAGTAGTTCTTTGAAATGTCTTACCTGGCCTACCTTTTCCAAGAATTGTCAGAGAGTGAGTAGGTAACATTTACTGTATGGGCACTGGGCTGAGTGTTTTACATGTATTGATTTGTTTAATCCTCACAGGAACTGTGTGAAATAGATCAGTGGTTTTTAAAGCTCTCTTTTGTCTGCCGCCCACGCTAATGCATTTCACATCATGATCCAGTAACAATCATCTTTATATATGACAAACAAAAGTGTCATAAATTAGTGTTAGCTCTGCCCTCTACTCTATTTTCATTCTTGCTTCTTTTTTAAAACACGAGGTTTGATCTGCTAAATAATTCATAACCCACCAGCAGGTTGCAGCTCTCACAAAACATACTGAGGTGTGGTCCCTTACTGCTCCCGTTTTATGGATGAGAAAGCTGACAGGTTAAGTGAACCACCCAGGCGTCCCAGCCAGTGAGCCGCAGAGCTGGGATTTGAAGAAGAGCCTGGGTCTTACTCCTCCTCTACGTAACAGAAGAATCACGCAGCTGTAGGACTTCCAGAGGGTTTCCCAGGTGGTGCAGTCGTAAAGAATCTGCCTGCTAATGCAGGAGACGCAGGCAACTTGGGTTTGATTCTTGGGACAGGAACATCCATGGAGGAGGGTATGGCAACCCACTCCAGTGTTCCTGCCTGGAGAATCCCGTGGACAGAGGAGCCTCACGGGCTCCATGGGGTCACAGAGAGTCAGCACAACTGAGCACACAGCGTGAGCATGACTTCCAGAAGAAAGCGGTCCTCAGCTCATCCCATCCTGCTTTTGTGACAGGGTGGGGGCAAGTATTTATAATACAAGTGCTGCATCTCAATGGTGTCCTCCATCTGCCAAGAAGAAGCTGATGTGCTCAGCATAAGACCAGGGACTCTGAGATTTGGGAATAGGGAACGAGGATCTTCTGGATCTTATAGGGGATTTTGAGAACTTGGGGGTGGGGCAGACACGTCTAAGTAGGATTTTTTTAATTAAGTAGTATTCTGTGACTTTGAGGAAAAACTCTATCTCCCTTCAAAATTCTCAGTAGAGTTACCTACTCACTAATGCTTGAAATGGGGATTTCATTTTGGAGGTATAAGTCCAGCCTCAAGGCTGAAACCAGGCCAGCCTCACCTGGCAGCCCTTCAGTGCAGAAGTGCCATACGTTCAGCAAGCCTTTGTTAATTGTCCGTTGTGTCCCAGGCACATCCTGGATACAAGGGATCCACAGATGAATAAGCTCTACCTTTCCTGTGCATGTTGACTAAATCAGAAGAAGAGCATCTCATGGATGCTCACAGCACCTCTGCTGTGGACAAGGAAGCCTAGATTATTAGCTCCTCACCCTTGTGGCTGGGGGTTCTCTGGTCTTGCAGCCATCAGCTCCATGTGGGGCCACCATGCGCTGCACAGTGCCTGGCACATTGCAGATGCTGGATGCGCAGCCAGGCAACCCTTGCAGGATTTCAGAACTCATGCTGGGGACTCAGCCTATTTCCATCTGCCCGTAAAAGTAGAAATAAGAACATGATAGCTCGTGTGGAGAAGCTGCCTTCCAGCGGTGTCCATGAGCATGGTATACTATGCTTAGTGAAGTCAGTACCTGTGTCTGAAAATGTCAACTGGCTGCCTGTCACATTCCATTCCCTTCTCTACCTGACCCAGTAACTTGGGGAGGTAAAAGGAGAAAAAGTCTGCCTCCTCCAGCATTCCAAACCCACAGAGCTCCGCCCAGCAGCCGAGATTTGAGAGAAGCCCTTTTGCCTGCCCTGAGGGGGACCAGTCAGGTTGTATGTTGCTGCTACTTAGGGAGGCACTGATACTACATAACAGGAAGAAGCAGAGAGGCTCGAGGCAAATAAGTAGTCCAAACGGAAGACACATTTAGGACTAGTTATTCCACTTTCACACGACTTCCCAGGTGGCGCTAGTGGTAAAGAATCCACCTGGCCAATGCAGGAGATGCAAGAGACCTGGGTTCAAGCCTTGGATTGCAAAAATCCCCTGGAGGAGGAAATGGCAACCCACTCCAGTATTCTTGCTTAGAACATTCCGTGGGCAGAGGAGCCTGATGGACCCCAGTTCATGAGGTTATAAAGAGTTGGACACCACTGAGCACATGGCACATGCACATAATCCTCTTTCACAGCGAGGGAGTGGCCGCAGGCCAGGGGCCAGGGGCAGATGCTACGTATTTGGGGCTGGGGGTGCAGGATGCAGCAATGCTGTGTGGAGGAACTACCTCTCTGCCTGGCTTTCACCTCTGAATATAGAGTGACCAAGCGGTCAAGAGAGGTTAATGTGTGTGAGTGAACGCTGTGTCGGGCACTGGTTACCCGGCAGCAACAGCAATAGCTTTGTGGAACGCTGCTGTATCAGAAATCTGCAGTTTGCACTCTTGAGTGGGTGAGTAATAATTGTTTGCGTTTGTAAGTGAGGTCTGGTCGTGGATGCAAGGCTCTGTCTGTGGTCCCTGTTCCTTTTGACTTGTTTCCCATTTTGTGGGATGTTTTCTCGCGTACAGAGGGGAGGCGGGTCTCCCCGCTGGGTGTGGCCTGTAGAACCTGAGCAGTTAGGTTCCTGGACTTGTGCCTTTTGTGTAGGTTCTCGCAGGCTCCTTGAGTCCAGCTCTCACTTTCCAATCTTCTTCTTGCAGCCTCCCTGAGCAGCCTTCTGATCACACCATTCCCATCTCCAAGCTCCTCCACCTCCTCCTCCAGCAGCTACCAGCGCCGCTGGCTTCGGAGCCAGACCACAAGCTTGGAAAACGGCATCATCCCCAGGAGGTGAGCTGGGTTCCCCTTGCTGTGACGGGCACCCAGGTGGGCCCCAGGTGGGCGGCCGGGGGTGCCCGTAGACCCTGCGTTCACCTGCCGTCCCTGGGAAAGGGTGGAAGCTTTCCGCTCAGCTTCAGCTCAGCCTGGAAGTTTACAAGTTGAGGGTCTAGGAAGGACACTGGGAATATCCAGGTAGATCTGTGTTGATTTAAAGTGAGTGCATGCTCTGTTTGTACTGGCTCCCCTCCAGGGGTAGCTTGTGTAAGTGAGAAGGCTGGAATAAATCTTGGCTTATGGTGACACAGTATGGTCTTTGAAAATACATGAACCCAAGAATGGTGACATACTCTTTTTTTTTTTTTTTGGTAAAGCTTAAATTCTTAAACAGTCATGAGTTTGAGTATGAATAGAGATGGTACCAAGATATCCTTTGCCTTTATTTCAGTTGGTTTCAGATCTAAAGTTTAGTTACATTGCAAAATGTACATTTTTGACTTATGATGATATTACATCAATAGCTTCCAATCTCTTCTTTGTACAACCCACAACTTAAAAGGGAATAAAGATGGTTGTCCCTATACAGAGTGAAGTAAGCCAGAAAGATAAAGAACATTACAGCATACTAACACATATATATGGAATTTAGAAAGATGGTAACAATAACCCTATATACAAAACAGAAAAAGAGACACAGAAATACAGAACAGACTTTTGAACTCTGTGGGAGAAGGTGAGGGTGGGATGTTTCAAAAGAACAGCATGTATACTATCTATGGTGAAACAGATCACCAGCCCAGGTGGGATGCATGAGACAAGTGCTCGGGCCTGGTGCACTGGGAAGACCCAGAGGAATCGGGTGGAGAGGGAGGTGGGAGGGGGGATCGGGATGGGGAATACGTGTAAATCTATGGCTGATTCATATCAATGTATGACAAAACCCACTGAAATGTTGTGAAGTAATTAGCCTCCAACTAATAAAAAAAAAAAAAAAGCTTCCCATGTGAAGGGAGCCCACTTACTTGTGATGCATAGAGCATAGAAGAAAAAAAAAAAAAAAGATGGTTGTCCCTATAAAAGCCAGATGACAGTCGGTTGACTTAGTAAGTTGTGAGTAGCATGTATAGGGTCTGTGAGGGAGTGAAGAGTCAGCTGCACAACTGCATTTCAGAAGTTCATGAAGACGCACAGGTAAATAATGGTATAAAGAAGATAAACGCTTAGAGATGGTAGAGTGTTTGGAGCTCAAGAGAGAGAGGCAGCCTTCTGGAGGTCTTGGGGCTTGGGAACCTTCATGGAAGTGGTCCTGAAAGAACAGGCTGAGATATGGGGGGCTGAGATATGTAGAGGGCATCAGGCTGCCGGCACCCTCTTCTCCCAAAATTAACATCACATGTTAATGTTTCTTTTTAAAAAATTATGCTCCAGGCATTTTGAGAACAACCTATAAAACAAGTGTAAGGCTTTTCCATTAAAACTATTTTACTTTCAGGACTTCCCTGGTGGTTCAGTGGTTAAGACTGCTCACTCCCAATGCAAGGGGCCTGGGTTCAATCCCTGGTCAGGGAACTAGATCCCACATGCCGCAACTAAATTTCAGCACAGCCAAATAAATAAATGTAAATAAATATATTAAAAATATTTTACTTTCAAAATATAAATAGGAGTAATAGTGATCCATAACTATTAACATAAACTTATAAATTGCAAAAAAATGTTTTGGTGCAGTAATTTTATATAACATATGAAGTAATACTTCATATGATATCTTGACTCATAAGATTTTTCTGGCTCACTTTTCTGCAGATTCATTTGTTTAGGTCATCATAATTTATATTTCAGTTGGCATAATTGAAAGCAGTGTTAGCTGCTCCTTTCAAATGCAAGATGGCAGATAATTTTTGATAATTTTTTTATTTTGGGAAAGCTCATTTTGTTTATTGTAACAGTTACTGGAGCTGTATAGATTATAACAACATTGAGATAAATTTTTAATAAACTTTAAAAATATAAATTTTAATACATCTAGATCAGATAATTCTTATGGAGAAGTTTTGCTAAAGATTTTATTCTTCACACATAGCCATTTTGTATGTCTGAATTCAATTTTAAATGTAAATTTTTACAAGATTATTTTAATGTTTCCTCTGCCAATTCCTGCAACTTATGGAGGTCTTACAAGAAATTAGAAGTGTCTTTGTGGGTTGTGTGTAATTCAGAATGCCTGTTTATGCATTCTATACTATGTTGTCAATTATATGGAAAATTAATTTTAAAATGGGCTTCCTTATTAATAATTTCATCATCTAAAGCTTCATCTAGAAAGTAATGGGTATTTTCTATCCAGTGCAACAATCTCTACACTTGATTTCTATTTCTGTGCTTGTGAGTGTTTGCTTGGCAATGTTGCTGCAGTTTTCAAAATGAGAGATTACAAACTCTTTGAAGAACTCTAGTAAGTCCCTGATGTATTAATACTTTACTGTACTGTCCACTGTAGGCCCTTCTTTGTGATAATTTACTGCCCTGGGGCTCAGGACAAAGAGCCGAGTATTTGTGCAGACTCCACAAGGGCGGGCTCTGATGATGGACAGACAAGCTGCCTCCACTGTGTCTGCCCAAGCCCTTTCCCCCTCCCACAGCCGTGACCTGCTGCCACCACCAGTCTGGGCCCAGGTCCCAGCCTTGCCGCCTTGGGGCCTCGTGGCACCTGGGTTCTGGTCATGTGGGTGTGTGCCTGACCCCAGGCTGACTGCCCAGCGCCCAAGTTCCCCGGGTGCTCAGCTGCCTGGCATCTGTGTGCATGCTCGTGTGCATGCATCATCACCCCATCAGACTGCACTTAGAGAGCCCAGGTTAAAGGTGACACAGTCAGGGATCAAGGTCGCACCCACTGAATGCTACCTTGAGCTTCAGCCCTTCTGAGAGCAGCCCTGCGAGAGGGCACAGCCTGGGCTGGCCCTAGGCTTGCCCTGTCTGACACTCAGGACGGAAGAGCTGCAGGGACTCAGCATCCATCACTGCCTGTGAAGATCCTTCAACTGCAGGGGTGTCGCCCATCTCCCTTATGGCAGCACCCTTGTGGGAGTGGGGATTAGTCTCTGACGCTGGACCAGAGAACAGTGGGTCCCAGAAATGCGATCGCTTCTGCTCTGAGGGAAAAGTCACAGCAAAGACTTCATTCCAGAGAGAGTTCAGAGTGGCCAGGGAGGATCTTCACAGTCCATAGGGTTGGTTGCTCGTGGACACCCGTACCTTGGGGCCCTGCCATCCCACGTGGGGAGCTTTGGTGACTGGAGACAGGGCGGGGGGAATCAGGGGGTAGTTTATCAGCTGATGCAGAGGTGCTGCCAGAGCGGTGAGGGAGAGAGGCTGCAGAGGAAACCCTTAGTGGGGCTGTTGAAACCCTGAAGAAGCAGCTATTATAATGTCCCAGAAAGGCTGTTGACTTGAATTATAAAACAAGTAACCAGAGTTGCTGATGAGTTGTTCTTTGACCTACAGAAATGGTGATTTCATATGTTCCAGTGTAATCCAAAGATTCAGTATGAGTTCAGAGTGACATAATCGGTTAAACTAAGCAGTCCTGAGATCAGTTATGGGTCACTGAGATGTACTTAAATAGTAGAGTTTTGGCTTTATTTAGGATCTTGAAGTATTCATAGCATATGTAAATGCTGTTCATAAGTGTCAGCAAAATTCTATTTGGTTTTTTTATAAGAAGAAAAATTCAGTGTGTAGCTTAGTCTTCCCTTGACTTGAAGGCCTGTCAGCTGTGTGACTGCTCCCAGCCACTCCTCTCAGTGCTCCAGCTGGGTGACCCCAGCAGACAGGTCAGCCATGGGCCCGGAGCCCTGGGTATTCCGTGTCCAAGCAGTGAGCCAGGGCCAACAGACAGAAGCCCTGGGCTCTGACTGCAGCTTGGTCGTTGAAAAGCTTTCGGTTCTGAAGCACTTCAGTCACTCTGCCTCAGTTTCCATGTTTGCAAAATGGACTGTGTATCTCACCTAGTGCCCTGACAGTAAAGCTATGGTAAAGTATTTGTGTGCATAGTTAAATGTTGAAAAACACTTTGAAGCATGCTGTCATGTCGATTGATCTTAAAAGCATATTTACAGTATTCAGTTCAGTTCAGTCCCTCAGTCGTGTCCGACTCTGCGACCCCATGAATCGCAGCACGCCAGGCCTCCCTGTCCATCACCAACTCCCGGAGTTTACCCAAACTCATGTCCATTGAGTCGGTGATGCAATCCAGCCATCTCATCCTCTGTCATCCCCTTCTCCTCCTGCCCCCAATCCCTCCCAGCATCAGGGTCTTTTCTAATGAGTCAACTCTTCGCATGAGGTGGCCAAAGTATTGGCGTTTCAGCTTCAGTATCAGTCCTTCCACTGAACACCCAGGACTGATCTGCTTTAGGATGGACTGGTTGGATCTCCTTGCAGTCCAAGGGACTCTTCAAGAGTCTTCTTCAACACCACAGTTCAAAAGCATCAATTCTTCAGCGCTCAGCTTTCTTCGCCATCCAACTCTCACATCCATACATGACCACTGGAAAAACCATAGCCTTGACCAGACAGACCTTTGTTGGCAAAGTAATGTCTCTGCTTTTTAATATGCTATCTAGGTTGGTCATAACTGTCCTTCCAAGGAGTAAGTGTCTTTTAATTTCATGGCTGCAATCACCATCTGCAGTGATTTTGGAGCCCAAAAAAATAAAGTCTGACACTGCTTCCACTGTCTCCCCATCTATTTCCCATGAAGTGATGGGACCAGATGCCATGATCTTAGTTTTCTGAATGTTGAGCTTTAAGCCAACTTTTTCACTTTCCTCTTTCACTTTCAAGAGGCTTTTGAGTTCCTCTTCACTTTCTGCCATAAGGGTGGTGTCATCTGCATATCTGAGGTTATTGATATTTCTGCTGGCAATCCTGATTCCAGCTTGTGCTTCTTCCAGCCCAGCGTTTCTCATGATGTCCTCTGCATATAAGTTAAATAAGCAGAGTGACAATATACAGCCTTGACATACTCCTTTTCCTATTTGGAACCAGTCTGTTGTCCCATGTCCAGTTCTAATTGTTGCTTCCTGACCTGCATACAGGTTTCTCAAGAGGCAGGTCAGGTGGTCTGGTATTCCCATCTCTTGAAGAATTTTCCATAGTTTATTGTGATCCATACAGTATTTAGTATTACTCAGCTGTAAAAAGGAAGGAATGTGAGTCAGTTGTAGTGAGGTGGATGAAACAAGAGCCTGTTATACAGAGTGAAGCAAGTCAGAAAGAGGAAAACAAATATCATAAATATCATATATTAACACATATATATGGAATATAGAAAAATAGTACTGATGAACCTATTTACCCAGAAGAAATGGAGATGCAGATGTAGAGAACAGACTTGTCAGCGTAGCAGGGGAAGGAATGGGTAGGACAAATTGAGAAAGTAGCATGTGTACAGTAGCTAGTGGAAAGCTGCTGTATAGCGTAACACAGGGAGCTTAGCCTTGCACTCTGGGATCACCTAAAGGGCTGGGATGAGAAAGGGAGGGAGTCTGAAGAGGGAGGGGATATTTATATAATTATGACTGATCCGAGTTGTCGTATGGCAGAAACCAACACAACATTGTAAAGCCATTTCCCTCCAATTAAAAAAAATGAACCCAGGCTTAAAAAAAGTATATTTATAAATACCACATGGCCTGATTTATTCCAGTTTGCATGGCCAATCCAAGACTACTACAGACTGAACAAAACTCAGCTGCTTTAGAGTTCAAGGGAGCAAGTGAGAGCCAACACGCTGTTAGAGCTGCGAGTGATTCTCAGAAATTCAGCAGGTGGCACCGTCTGCTGTGCTGACGAGTTGGTTACTGTTTTCAGGGTGGAGCTGGAACTGACTCAGACATCTGAAGAGGGCTCGATGATCACTGCAGTTTGTTTATTAGAGACCACATTGACCAAGACATGCAGATTGATGTGGGCATTTTGACTTTTGCAAAAAGGAGGGAAGCAGGAGATGACAAAGAAGAAAGGGTTGCAAGAAAGGATTGGTGTAACATAAGCTCAGAATTTCCTCTACAGAATACAAATAAACTGGTGCAGAGAATCAAAGTTATAGGACAGGTACTGTGGAAAAGAGGAGGGAGCATTGTATGAAATTAAGTAAAATCGTAAGAGCGCCTCAACAGTTTCTTTCTGCCATGCAAATAATTAGGATCTAGGGGTTTCTCAGAGAAAGCGGTTGCTGGTTTATTTTAATGCCTGGCATTTACAAGAGCACTGGGAGACCATGTCCTTCCCCTGGCGTGTCTTGAATGAAGTCTTTTACAGATTTATCAGCCACACCAATGACATGGTCCTCTGAGATTCGAACATGATGCCTGTCTCCTTTCCTTTAAAAATGAGATAGCTTTCCTGACCATAAAACTTCTGATGTGTGTATGTTTTTAAAATGTGGGTATGTTCGAAATCTACTGTGAGTAGAGCACTAAATAACAAGTTAAAGACCAGGAATGAGGCTGGTTGCCTTGAGTTCTGCCAGCAGACGTGACCATCGGGGTGTAGTTTGTAGTAAAGGACATGGAGGAGGCAGCGTCCTCCTGTGCTTAGCAATAGACACAGCTGATCACTCGGGTCAATAAGAAAGATTTACTGCAAACCTACCTTGTGCCAGGCTAGGCGCTTTCATTTGCAGTGTGATGTCACTTGCTTCGGGACTTCCTAAAGGTGGCGCTAGTGGTAAAGAACCCGCGTGCCGGTGCAGGAGACAGATAGATGTGGGTTCGATCCCTGGGTCGGGAAGATCCCCTGGAGCAGGGCATGGCTACCCACTCCAGTATTCTCACCTGGAGAATCCCATGGACAGAGGAACCTGGCTGGCTACAGGCCATAGAGTCGCAGAGAGTTAGACATAACTGAAGCGACTTAGCATGAAGGAACATCCTTTGCTTTGGTGTCTTTATAGAAAAAAACAAAATAATTTTAAAAATCTTTCACTCTTGCTGTTAGCAGCTACATGGTCATATGCTGGTTTTTCAGAATAAAGGAGAGACCTGGATTGGCTGTATTTGTGAGGTTCACCCCTTACAACAAATTGAATACACATTCAGTTTGTTGGCTTCTCTCATCCTAGAAGCAGAGTCTTTGCACAGAACGTTAAGTTGGTCCAGGTGCTGACTATAGTAGAAGAGAGGGGGATCTTTCTTCTTGGGGGGTTTCCCGGAGAGTGTTCAAGGTTGCGTGGCTTAGTCTCAGCATTTATAGGAGTAACTTCATCTAATAGTTTTAGTAACCTTGGGAAAGCAAGCCTTGGCTACTAGTAAATGTCCAAACGCGATGTCCTGGTCATACAATGGACTGCAGAGGACCTTCCCTCTCAGAGATTCTTATCTACTGGTATCTGTTAGCCAAAACTGAGGGCCTGTGTTTTGAGCCAACAGATGTTTCACACCCCTTCCCAAATACCACCAGTCTGATGTAACACAGTCCAAGGGAAAAGGACTAAGAGTCTAATAAGAGGGCACTTAAAATTACTTTCAGTTCTCACTGAAGTTTCTTTTCATGTTATAATAACGCTGAGTATCAAGTGGAGGTTTTCATTTTCACAATAGAATCTGACTGAGGAGGAGGCTTAGCAGGGGATGTGGTCCACTGATGCAGGGCGGCTCCTCAAACCCCTTCTCCTTCCAGGTCAATGGATGAGACATTCAGCTTGGCCGAAGAAACCTGCAGTTCCAACCCGGCCATAGTCCGGAGGAAGAAGATTGCCATCAGCATCATCTTCTCACTGTGCGAGAAGGAAGAGGCACAGAGGAATTTCCAGGACTTCTTTTTTTCTCATTTCCCCCTGTTTGAATCTCACATGAACAGGCTGAAGAGTGCCATTGAAAAGGTACTGAAAGTGCAGGGCCTGGCCCCCCGGGGCTGTAAGGGTGGCGGGCTGTCCTGGGTCACTTTCCCGGGGCGCGTGGATTGGCGCAGCAGTGTTAGACAGATCCGTAGGCACACTGATGTCAGTCAGCAGCGGCTCATTGCTCTGGGAGAGGGAACTGCTGCCTCCCATGTGGGCTGTAACCTTGTCTCATGAATAAAACCTGGTGGGTGATTGTGACGGAATGTCGTCTCAGCATAAAGTGGCTTCTTTTCTCTCCACCGAAGGCCATGATTTCCTGCAGGAAGATAGCAGAATCGAGTCTCCGTGTCCAGTTCTATGTCAGCCGTCTGATGGAAGCTCTGGGAGAGTTCAGGTAAATTGGCAACGTTTGGTGAACCCAGCAAGGGACTTTGTGGAGCAGCAACCTTGAACCTCCACATGCGTGGAGACCATGACTCGGAATTCAGAGTTGGGGGCAGATTCCGAGTTGAGGGCTGGTTATTTATAACCAAATACCCAAATAACTATTAGTTATTTTAGCAGCTCCTTCCTTGGAAGCTAAGGCCCAAAGGAGCAAAAAGTTTAAGTCACCAGCACCAAGTAATCTTCACGACTGCCTGAGGGACAGTCTTTGATCTGATTGTTTCTACCAGAATGAATGGAGAAAACTGATGTTCATATGTCTCGTGTCATCTCACAAAAGCCCTCAGAGTAAGCACTCTTAGCCCATTTTATAGATGCAGAAACTTGAAGTCCAGATGTTCGTCCAGAGCACAAGTGGGGAGAGTGTGTGTGTCAGGGACATTACACTCCAGTTTGTCAGGACCGTCCTGTGCACACCTGGTGTCCTCCCCGTGAGGGTCCTCCTTGGGACATAAGTCACATGAGCACCCTAGCGTATCTTTGCCGTGAGTTCCTAACTGATGACTGTTGTATCCTGGAGACCAGTTTTCTAGAGGTCTTGCCCCTCGTGTCAGGCAGAAATGTGGTCTGCTCTGGGGGCAGGTGGCATTCACGGTCACCAGGCTGAGCAGGGTTGTTACAGCACTCCTCAGGGCTGGCTTCTTGGGTGGGGAGTGGGAGCCCCCTCTGAAGCAGTCGCGAGCTAATGAATGAATCCAACTGTTCCTCTCTAGCTGCAAGACAAAAATGTTTACAATTCTTACAACATTAGAAAGTTTTTGTGATGATTAAGGTAAAGGCTGGTGAACTCAGATGCTGCTTGAAGCAAAGTCTCCAGTCTTTGCTCAGCCCTGAATTATGTGTAAAGTACTCCTATAACACATGACTCATTATCTGGGGTTGCTCAGACCAAGTCGGATATTTGAGGAATATGTACAGCTGTGTGTTTCGGTGGCAGCGTGGTGACTGGTGAACCTCCTGCAGTGTCGGCGCCCTGGGGCTGCGGTGGCAGACTCCAGGCTGGCTTGTTTAATGAAAGGTCCAGATCTGAAAGCGCAGGATCAGAGGCCTCACTGTGGGTGGATGGGTCTTGTTCTTACTTTAGCAAACCGCTGACAGTATGGTGTGTTAGTGCTTGCAGGCCTTGGCTTCAGTAGGTGAACCCCAGGTCCGTGTGGCTGTAACTTGTCCCTCCTGTCTGCTCAGAAATGTTCTGCTTTGGGCCAAGGCAGGATCCTGTGTGTCCTAGCTCCTTGGATGCACATGGCCCCAAACTGAGGTCAGAATATGCCTCATGTATATTCACTGGGGAGAGGGGATGTGTCCTAGACTCAGAGGAGAGAAGTGATCTGCTCTGGGGTGCAGGTGGGATTCATGGTCAACAGGCTAAGCAGGGCTGTTGCAGTGCTTCTTAAAGCCGGTTTCTCGGTGGGGAATGGAAGCCTAGGCTAAGTCGGTGTGCTCCCTGGAAGGACCCCTGTGAGCCACTTGGGCTGGAGCGGAGCCCCCAGCACCAGGCGTCCTCATCGGAGTGTGTGTCTGCTGCAAGGAGCATAGCTCCTCTACACGTCGGTTTCTCAATCTGTAAAGTGATATGACTAGACTCATCAGTTTCCTAACAGCTTACTGTCCTAAGAATTTGATTCTGTTAGTCCGTGTAAGAATCTAGTAAATAATATGGTGAAGAAAAGACATTTTTGTAGCTTTTTCATCTGAAGTGAATTGAGTGCTTTGGTTCAGAGAAGGAAAGTACTGATGAGAAATTGGGAGAGTTGCATTGCCTCTGGTCACATTTTCAGTCTAGCATGTTTGATCTTTCTTCCTTATTTTTTTCTCCTGTAAAAATTGCCCTGGATTCTGACACAAGGCATCGTAAAGGATATTTTACATCCGTGTTTAGTACGTTTCCTGTAAAGGGGTCTCTGCTGCAGCTGCTCAGTTTTGCTGTTGTGTAAATGCACGGGAAAATAATAGGGAAATGATGAGCATGGCCGTGTGTCAGTAAAGCTTTATTTATAATGAAGGTCAGATTTGACCTGTACATTGTATCCTAGTTTACCAACCCCTGTTTCATATTATTTTATTTTTAGTTTTCTTTTTAAAACACTTTATAATTGGAGTATAATTGCCTTACAAAGTTGTGTTAGTTTCCTCTGTAGGACAGCATGATTCAGCCATTAGTATACACAGATGTTCCCTCCTCCTTGGCCTTCCTCCCACGCCCCCGTCCCGCCTCCCAGGCCATCACCGAGCACCGAGCTGAGCTCCCTGTGCGATACAGCAGATTCCCGCTAGCTGTCTGTCTTACACACCCGTAGTGTGTATATGTCTGCTGCTTTCACAGTTCATCCCCAGTCTCCTTCCCACACTGTGCCCACAGGTCAGTTCTCTTTGTGTCTCTTTTCCTGCCCTGCAACCAACCCCTGTGTTATATTCTGCTTTGAATGCCTTAGGGGCTACATAGATCCAGATGACTGTTTTCTTCTGGGTTCCTTTATTCGAGGGTCGTCCACCACGACCCCAGTGACCGTTCCGTGCTCCCCTTCTCTTCTGTAGAGGGACGATCTGGAGCCTGTACTCCGTGCCCAGGATCGCCGAGCCCGTGTGGCTGGCCATGATGTCCAGCACCTTGGAGAGGACCCAGCTGTGCCAGCGCTTCCTCAGGGAGTTTACGCTCCTGATAGAGCAGATCAACAAGAACCAGTAAGGGCAGCCCCCTGGGGCCTTGCGCGGCAGTTCCTCGTCAGTGTACGTGCTGTGGGTGACTGCCTCTTCCTGCGTCGACTCACTTGGTTACGTTTTCTCCCATTTCTCCAAGGTTTTTTGCTGCCCTGCTGACTGCAGTCCTAACCTACCACCTGGCCTGGGTACCCACCGTCATGCCCGTTGACCACCCACCCATCAAAGCCTTCTCCGAGAAACGCACCTCTCAGCTGGTCAACATGCTGGCCAAGACACACCCGTACAATCCTCTCTGGGCGCAGCTGGGTCAGTACCTGATGGGACCATTCAGAGGCTGCGTGGGGTGGAACTGCAGAAACAGCAACGTTTTCAGTTGATATTACCATCCAACCGAGCGATTCCCAGGTGTCACTGGGCCAGCAGGGAACAGGAGACTGGCCCCCAGATTCTACCTGTAAAGCAGCACCCTTGCCCCACCAGAGCCTCCTGGTCTTTAAAGCCGTGCAGGCCCCCTGGGTCCTCGCACGTGGCAGCCACGGCTCTTCCTCCAGTGGGCTTCCTTCATGTTGGCACCACTGACATTTGGACCATCAAATTTCTTGTTAGTTGTGGGGAGTGGGGCTGTCCGTGCCTGGTCAGATTTTTTTGGGTAATACTTATTTATTTGGCTGCACCAGGTCTTAGTTGTAGCATGTGAAATCTAGTTCCCTAACCAGAGACGGAACCCAGGCCCCCTGCATTGGGAGCACAGAGATTTAGCCACTGGACCACCAGGGAAGTCCCTGGTTGGATGTTTAGCAGCATCACTGGCCTCTGTTCACCAGCTGCCAGTGAAAACCCCTCTTCCAAAGTTGTGATGATGAAAAATGTCACCAGACACTGCTGAGTGTCCCGTAGAGGGCAGGATACCCCCTGGTTGAGGACCACCACTGCCCTAGAGAGGGTGGACTGGATAGGAGGAAAGTCAGAGAAAAAAGCAAGTAAGCATACACTGTGATTCCACCACTACCTTGTAAGTTTGAGCTGAGGGCAGAGACCTTGTCTTTCTGTCCACCGCCCCTTGGGCTACCTCCCCCGAGCTTCGCGCTCAGGCCTGGTGCAGGGACCTGGCATGCCATGTGGCAGCTGGTGGAGCATGGGCTTGTGAGACCAGGGCTCAGGGTAGGAGAGGTGGGTGCCAGAGCCTCTCACCAGCAGAGCCTGCAGTGACCAGTCAGACTTGCATACCTGCTCTGTCCCAGGACTCCGTCCGTCCGCTGGACCCAGGGCTGGGATGACAGGCAGCTCACTCTTGGGACACCTATTGCCTGTGGAGGAGGCAGGTTGTATTGAGAATGTCCTGAGCACTCATTTGGTGGGGTGGGCAGAGGCCAGCCCAGAGAGAGAGAGAGTGCAGTGTGGAGGGTGAGGGTCAGGGCCAGATGGCCGGACTAAAACCCTGCCTCCTGGGCAAGTGGCCTAACCTCCGTGCCTCTGCTTCTCCATCTGTGCTATGGGAAATGATGACTCACGGCTGCCGTGGGAACTCCACTGCTTATCTGTAAGTAGCCTTATTGTCCATTCTGCTGCTGCAGCTGTTAATATGGCAGGGACCCCGGAAGAGAGAGGAGTGAGTAGAGGGGGCTTTCAAGGAAGACACACTTGTTGTTCAGTCGCTAAGTCATGTCTGACTCACTGTGACCCCATGGACCGCACACCAGGCTTGCCTTGTCCTTCACTATCTCCTGGAGTTTGCTCAGATTCACGTCAATTGAATCGGTGATGCCATCCAACCATCTCATCCTCTGTCGTCCCCTTCTCTCACCCTCAATCTTTCTCAGCATCAGTATCTTTTCCAGTGAGTTGGCTGTTTGCATCAGATGGCCAAAGTATTGGAGCTTCAGCTTCAACATCAGTCCTTCCAATGAATAGTCAGGGTTGATTTCCTTTAGGATTGACTGCTTTGATCTTGCAGTCCAAGGGACTCTCAAGAGTCTTCTCTAGCACCACAGTTCAAAAGCATCAATTCTTCGGTGCACAGTTAGAAGGGCAGCATTTTCCAGAAAAGAATTGCAGGCTGGGGACAGGCACAGCAGCCTTGGGAAAGATCATATTCTAGTAGTAATGAAATGAAAGCTGTCACTGTGAGCCACACTCTATTTCAGGTGCTTTCTGCACATACTAATTAAGTAGATTCTCATTCTCAACCTGTTGCTGCATCCTCACTATATTACAAATGAAAAAGTTGTCTTTGCCTGTGCCCTGGGTCACGAAGTGTGTGAGGAGGAGGGTGCGTTTCCCACGTTAGGGGGATCCTAGGTGCAGATGAGTTAACTGAAGGATTTACAGGTGTCCTGAATGGATTTACTATAGCCCATCAGCACAGAGGAGGGAGCCGGGAGCCTAGCTCCTTCTGGGTCGTCCAGTTCTTCCCAGGGAGGACCAGGCACTGCTGTTCTGGTTATGGACAACAGGCTTGAAGAAAAGTAGTTATTCAGCGGTGACAGAAGGGGGCCAGATGTTTAGAAAACATGGTGTTTCTTGGCACCCAGTCACGCATTTTAAAGGAGCATGAATTGAGCGGTGTGCGTTTAACTAGCTAAATATATTTCTACATAGCTGTGCTTTACATGTGAAGTTTAATTGAGATCAGTTCCCTGTGTTCGGTATAACAAGGCAGAGTCCCTTCCTGTGTGCCCACAATCCTCTTTCAAAGGAGAGCATATGTTCTCAGAAGTACCCCCCCAGCACCCCAACCATCCAGCAGGGCCTGCAGTGGACAGACTGAGGACAGGGTGCAGCCTGGGGTACAGTCACAGGGGAGAGCTTTGTGAAGCCAAGGGTAAGTGATGGTTGGGTTTCCAGTATTACAGAACATCGAGGACTGCACTGTTTTGACAGGGAGACACTTATTTCCAGTGATTGTTATTTTTATTAAACATTCACCAAGTCACAGCAGACAGTAAAATATAAATGGCCAGGAATACACAGAATTCACGGTTCTTCCGTCACAGAGAAGGTCTGTCTTGAATGATTTCAAGGCCCATTTGAGAGTTTGCCAGGATAGGCCCTACGGCCACCTCGCTCCGCCTGCATCCCTGCTCATCTTCTTGATGAACACGGGCCGAGTTAACAGTAGTGTCGTGTGAATCCCTGACATGGCCGTGACACTGCACAGTCATGGCAGACGTGATCACGGGAAGTAGCAGTAATATGCTCTTAGTCGAGAAAGTTTTCTCAAACAAAAGTGCTTGTCCAGAGAGCAACTGCAGTTCTGAGTTATTTTCAATTCTTGCATGGTTTCTCAGTCAGTTGCAAAAGCTTCCGAGGTAAAGTTCTACTAGTTTGTAACTTAATCTTTTTATAGAGGGGATCGTGTGGTTACACTTGAGTCTTGCCCATTACCTGTTCTCAGAGTCTTACCCTAGGAATCCTCTCAAGGGGAGAGGACCCACCTCTGATGGGTCCTATCACTTTCTCCTGAGTCTTAATCTTAGCTGTATGATTAATCTTAGATATCTAAGAAGTGTCCTCCCCCTCTCCCTCTAAATGGAGTCCAGATTCCTGAGTTCTTACCTATAACTGTCACCATGTATCTCCTCTACTTTACTTAGGGTCCTTCCAAATTTTGATTTATTCCAGCATTCTGGTTATTCCCAAAGTGGTTCCTGACTCAGGGTTGCTCCTGCAGAGATGTAAAGGAGATAAATCTACGTGAAACGCTCAACGCTGTGCCTGCAGTCAGGAAGTGTTGGCTTTTTGTTGTAATTGTCCATATTATTATCCAAGTACCAGAGATACACCTTACCAAGTATAGTACTGAGATTTTATGAAATGCAGTAATTTTAATGGTCAGGCCCTGGACAGACACCTGTGATGAGAAGCCTATGCTGCTGGTTCTCAGAGGTTTGCCTTTTTTCTACCTTTAGCCAGTTTTTAATCAGCATGTCAGGATATAACTTATGGCACATTTTTCTCCAGTAGAATTTTCATATGACCTAAGAGAAAAAAATCAGATTAATTATTCATGACCAAGTGATTTTTTTTTCTTGGTAATCAAATTGATTCCACTTGATGCTCCTGTGTATTGAGCAGACCATTTCATTAAGTATTTTGAATTGATTCACTGCACTTCTGCTCAGAGATCCCAGAATTTGGATGTAACCCCAAGGCTTATTGTCCTCAGATTCTTCTAAAAAAGTTCTAATCATTCTCGTTTCCAAAATAAGTGATTTGGTTTGGTCACAAATAAGGGCTCTGGCTTTAGCCGTCCTTGGGGAGAAGGGAGCCAGCTGGCGCACTGGCCTGCATGGTAAGACCTAGCCCTCAAACAGGGGCCTGTGTGCATGGCACTGCATGCAGCACTGAACCCAGTATACGCACCATGCTGTACCCAGTATGCCCACCCATGCTGCACCCGACATACACCAGCCCTGCACCCAGCACACACCAGCCCTGCACCCGGCACACACCTGCACTATATATGTACCCAGTATGCACACCCATGCTGCACCTGACACACCAGCCCTCACCCAGCACACACCTGCTCTGTATACGTTACCCAGTATACGCACCATGCTGTACCCAGTATGCACACCCCTGCTGCACCCGACATACACCTGCACTGCACCCAGCACACACCAGCCCTGCACCCGGCACACACCTGCACTGTATATGTACCCAGTATGCACACCCCTGCTGCCCCCGACATACACCAGCACTGCACCCGGCACACACCTGCACTGTATACGTACCCAGTATGCACACACCAGCCCTGCACCCGGCACACACCTGCACTGTGTACGTACCCAGTGTACACACTGGTGCTGTACCCAGCATATCCCTGCAGTGCACCCAATAACACCAGTGCTGCACCCAGGATACACCACGCTGCCCGTGAACACCCAGAGCAGGGCTGCTCCTGACCGGCCTTCCCAGGCAGACATTCCAGTCTAGAGGGAAACGAAAAGAAGGTCATTCTAGGAATTAACCTGTGTGCCTCAGGGGTGTGAAGTGAGTCTGGTCTGGGAACACGTCATCCGTGTTTCTCCTGTTCAGGCTGACATACAGCCTTGAAGCACTCACCCAGGTGACCGTGTCTTTGTGTCCACTTGGCCTCTAGGCGACCTCTACGGAGCCATCGGCTCCCCGGTGCGGCTGACGCGCACGGTGGTGCTGGGGAAGCAGAAGGATTTGGTGCAGCGCATCCTGTACGTGCTGACCTACTTCGTGCGGTGCTCAGAGCTGCAGGAGAACCAGCTGATGTGGAGTGGGGGCCCCGCGCAAGGCGAGCAGATACTGCACGGGAGCAGCATCACCACCGCCCTAGAGAGGGGGGAGGTGGAGGAGTCCGAGTATGTGGTGGTCACTGTGAGGAGCGAGCCTGCCCTCCTGCCGCCCACCCTGCCCGTGACCACAGCTGAGGGGTTGGCTGGGGTCCCGGTGGACGCTGACCCCAGAGACCTGTGTCCCCAACTTGATGGAGAAGGAGGCGGGGCCCTGGAGAAGAGCCTGGCAGCCCACGGCGCACGGAGACCTCAGGGTGCATCGTGCGGGGAGGAGGAGAGTAAGGAGTCCCCTCGAGGCAGCTCTGCGAGGCTCCCCAGTGGTGCAGGTGTGGGCACGGGGCTGAAGATGAGCCCTCCCGCCATTGGGGCGGAGCCAGGAGGGGAGGTGCCCAAAAAGCTGCCAGACCGGTCAGCGGCCAGGCCATGCCCTGATGGACGTCTCCGGGACAGGCCGCCCTGGGAAAAGGTCACCTTCCACATCGGGAGCTCCGTGTCTCCGGAGTCGGACTTTGAAAGTCGCACCAAAGCAATGGAGGAGCGGCTGCAGGCCTGCAGGTGTGCGGAGCCAGAGCCGGCGCAGAGACCCCCAGCCGGGCCTGGTGCGGCTGCCGACCCAGCCCAGGAGAGCCGGGACCAGCGCGCTCTGACATGCTCCGGGTCCCCTGGGGCATCTGGGGGGGCCAGAGACGTCAGGACCGAGGCTGCCGCGGAGGTTGCTGGGGCGCCGGGAGCACGTGCCGCCTGCGCACCTGCCAACCCCGCAGGCGCGCCGGCGAGGCCAGGGGGCCTGGGGGGCAAGGACGCAGACGCGCCCGCGATGAGCGGGTGCACCGCTCCTGTGCCTGGTGGCGATGCCAGCTTCAGGGTGGAAGGTGGCCTCCCCCGAAATGAGAGCTCCGACAGTGCCCTCGGAGACAGTGATGACGATGCATGTGCAGCGGCGTCGCCGGACCTGGGTCCTGGAAGTGATCCTGATGCGGACCATGACCAGAGCGAAGGGTCGCTGGAGGTGGAGCTGCCACTGCCCAGGTAAGGCCGGCGGCAGGCAGAGGGAGCTGGGTCAGATGCTGCCTCTTTGGCCAGTGAGGGATGCAGTGGTGGTGGGGAGCAAGGCATGTCATATCTTGCCATCCTCCAGGAAGATCTGTGGCCATGGACGCCCGCGGCCTCAGAGGTTGGAGGGTGGATGTGGTGGTGGGTTATAACCCCCGAGCAGCTTTTCCCCTGCCTGTCTGGTCAGGACAGCTTCAGGTGGTTGGGAAACAGCACCTCTTCCTAAGGCAACATCAGCAGATGACTTGGTCTGTAAAGCAGTAACTAGAGGTTTGTCCCTTCCCAGTCCTGGCACCGCCCCCCATGCAGGTGTGTGAGTTCCTGGAGCCAGACTTTGCCAATGACACCTCCCCCCCACAACACACACACACAGTTTTTCTTCTCTCCCGACCCAGTGCCTGGAGGATGAGGTCTGTGAGGCACAAGAACAGACTCACAACCAGCCACCAGAATATCTGATTT